>NW_008796217.1:7657582-7725117 GCF_000699145.1 Aptenodytes forsteri
CGCTGCCCTGGCGGCGGGAGCCGCGCAGGCCCCTGCGCGTGGGCGGGTGCCACGCACACAGACACGGAGACACGCAGCGAAGGAGGAAAGGCGTGACATACACACAGACTGCAGGGTGCAGCGAGATGGCACACGGCAGTGCCCACGCGCCCCCAGCAATGACACACGCGCCCGTGCCGTGTGACACTGAGAGGTGACCCCAAAGGAAAGAGTGCCCAGCACACGGGGTGTGGGGCGGACGTGTAGACCCATAGGCACGCAGGCTGATGTCACGGCGAGAAGAGGGTGCCCCGCGTGCACGCTGCCAGGCCCTCGTGCATGTGGCGGGGGGAGAGGAGAGCCCAGCGTGCAGGGCCGGGCAAACACCGTCTCCATCCCTGACAGGCCTCACACACACACCACATGACACGCACACGTGTGAGGAGCAAGGAAAGCAGTGGCTCTGTGCAGGGTGTACACATAGAAACACCACCAGAGAGGAGGACGCCCAGGCTACAAAGCGTATGACTGACACTCACAAAAGCTGTGCCCACCAGAGCACAAAGCGTAGCACCCGAGGGGGGATTTCTTGGTACAGGCTGATACACACCACTGCCCGTTACCACAGAGCGTGACACCAAGGCGATGACTGTCCATGACACAGTACACCAGCAGCACAGAGCAATGCCCGCACACAGTGAAAAATCAAGAGGTAGGTGGTGAGCCCAGCAGTCAGGAACACAACAGTCTTGCCCAACACACAGCATATACTGCCACACATAATATATATCAACATACCATATCAGTCATATCATTCATCCAGACTTTGCAAAAAATATTATTGTGGGTTAAGTCACATCTCCTGAAAACAGGGGATGTAACCTCAAGATCACTGTAAAAAGCTAAGCAGGTCCTTGTACAGTCAGCTTGGTACAAAGCTATGCAGTTACACTCCCCCAAATCAACTCTATGGCCACCCTTGCTGCATTAGCCAAGTGCCTCAGTTTTGTTACAATATGTATCTTCACAGCATACCAAAGACGTAATTATTCTTCTTGTAATTTTGTAACTGGAGACCTGAGATACGGAGGAGCTCAGAGAGTCTATGAGAAAATACGAACTGAGCTTAGCTCCTGCGCTTTAACCCTGTGGAAAGTTTTACACCCCCGTGTACTAGAGACTTTTGGAGTGTACCAAACGTCATGTGCCCTCTGTGTTCCGCACCTCAGTAGATACTCAATCCATCCAAATCCACACAGTTAGAGGCCTTCATTCCCCATATAGATGAGCATAGAGAGGAGGGCTCCTAACTTGGATTCTCCCAGTTTTATCTCTGGAAAATCCTACCATATGTGTTGTGGTTGGGTAGCAGAAATGTTGGGCAACCTGATCCTGAATTTTGGGTAGCTAAACTTCTCATGTTGTAGCTAAATAGTGAGGCACTGCAGTCTGGAAACTTGGATTTTAATTTAGTATTTCACTGGCGGAACATTTAATGCATATCTCTTGCAGTACAGACAAAGATTATGAACTCAGTTATTTTTGAAAACAAAATATTTTAGAGTAACTAATCTTTCAAGTCAGAGCTATTACTTAAGATGTGCATGTAAAATTCCCCAATCATTTTTTACCATGGAAAGAAACTCCATGACCACGATCTGAAAATCCTCATTCTTAGGCTCAGCGCCACTACTTCTGATGACCACAGTTTTCAGAAGACATTGGAATGAACACGGCATGCTCCTTCAGGAAGCTCAGACCCTGCTCTCTGGAGATCAGCATGAGACCCCTGCATTTCTCCTCATAATCAGCTTCAATGACAGCCCAGAACAGTGGAACAAAATGCTTTCATGAAATAACAGTGTCATCACATCAGCTACTGCAACACATTACCTATATACATTCTGCGTTACAAAGAATGGATGTAATTTTTTCTGCCTTCCACAGAATTTATTGGAAGATAATTGTGTCAGGAAAATAAGCCTTTTTGCACAGGTATAGAGAAGCCTCTCTGTACTTTTCTATACAATAAAACTCAAGTAACAATGGTGTGCTCATCAGGGAGTTTCTGAAATGGAGGGGACAACAGGCTGTAAGTATGTTATGTCCCCAGGAGAATTTCACAAAATCCCAAAACATTCTTCACTGCTGCTAGGATTACTGTGATGTGATAGCATAGAAAGTCCTCTTATAGATTATAAACTAGTTAATAGATGGGAAACCAAACAGAGGAATAAATGGCCACTTTTCAAACAGAGGGAAAACACCACTCTGAGTTGGATCTGTTTTACTCAGCATCTCCTACAATCAGAATCCCTTCATTCGCTCATAGTTAAAACTAGAATCAAGTGCAAAAAATAGCAGAAGGATCTCACAGTAGTGACTAAATCACTGATAAAATGGCAACTGAAATTTAATGTTGCTAAAAAACAAAAAGTAAAGCACATGGGAAGAAAATAGCTTTTACTATGCACGCATAATGATGATCTATAAATTAGCTGTAGCCTCTCAGGAAAGAGATCTTGGAGTCATTTTAAATAGTCTTCTGAAAACCCCATCTCAGTGTTCAAGGGTAATCAAGCAAACAGCCGTGATGAGCTCATTAGGAAAACAGAAATATCAGCATGCTGCTATATAAATCTATAGTATAGCCAGTGTCTGTATACTCTGCATTTATAATATTCCTTCAAAAAGGACATAGTGGAAATAGAAAAGGTATAAACCCCAGCTTTTTTAAGAGGAGAGAGCTA
Source organism: Aptenodytes forsteri (assembly GCF_000699145.1). Taxonomy (NCBI): domain Eukaryota; kingdom Metazoa; phylum Chordata; class Aves; order Sphenisciformes; family Spheniscidae; genus Aptenodytes; species Aptenodytes forsteri. The sequence continues at coordinate 7,660,312 of NW_008796217.1, forward strand.
ACTGGACAGGGTTTTCAGCTGGAAAAGACAACCAGCCAACAAAATGGTATTCAGGTTAATAGGAATGATTCTTCACTGTTTCTCATGAAACAAGAACTATGGGGCAGCTGGTTTAAAACAAGCACGAGAAAACACTTTTTCACATGATTTGTACTCGTAAAACTTGTTTTTACGAGATGGTTTTGGATGCCAAAAGTCTAGAAAGATTAAAAAAGCAATTGTTTTTTAAGAACCTTTAAACAAGGTTGACCAAAGTGGTTTGGACATATTTGAAGTTCAGAAAGGCCCTAAACTTCTGACTCCTTGAAGACTGTTTCTTTTATTGATGAAATAATCTGTCCTGTTCTTGAGTCTTTCTCTAAGCACCTACTAGTGGAAGGAATAAAGTACTGGACTAGACAGACCTCTGGGTTAACCTATAGTGCAGCTGTTCATATATTAAGGATTCCTTCCCCTCGGTAAACCAAAGGTTCTTTTGCGTCAAACATTGGCACTCTATGCAGCTTTTAGATTGTATTTAAGCAGAAGAATATGTTATATCCAACCTTCTCATCCCTTTTCCCTTCCCAGTGTGTTCATACTGTTGCAGTCTAACAGTGCTGGACAACCTTTCATAGCAATCTTGATATCAGTGTCCCCCTATCGTCATTTATTTTAAGTTATTAATGTTCTTCAAAATGACTGAACCTGTATTTATTTTTTTTTACTAGCTAATGGTCTGTCCCAGTAGAGCTAGACTTGGGGTAATACACCCTGACTTAGTCTGATGCAATCCTGCATGATGTATGCTTTGTTACAAGTATTCTTAATTAGTTATTTATTAACAGCAACCTGCCTAATGAAGGTTCTCACTGTTTCCAAGGTAACACAGCTGCTACGTTACAGTCCTCCTTTAGAACGTTCCTTTAACTCTCTGGCCAAATCGAAATTTTGCCTCTTTCATTAAGTACCCAAAAGAACCAAAATAACTCATTATTTATCCCACCTTTTAGAAAGCAAAACATCTGGTAAAATAACAAATTCAACACTCTTTGCCCTTACCAGGAACCAGGGAAGTTTCTCCATCCTTTGCTAAGCTACACAGTTTTAGCTTCTAGAACAAGGTCAGTTCATAATCCATTTGCCAATTTCTGTTTCCTGGTCATCTTGGTTTGCGTTTCTCTACCTTTTTAATGCTCCCCTAGCAAACAGTTTTCTACAATTACTTTCCAGGTTCTTTTTCCACCTCCTCCCCCCACCGGATTTCCACACAACTTCTTACCATCATAATCATATGGAGAAATTTAACTATATGGTCTACAGAATCTACTTCTGCCTGGTCTACATTGAAGCATTGAACCTATTCCATGGAAATGCCTCAAGGCTTGCTCAGTTTTACTGTCTCCTCCTTCTTGCCCTACAAAGTCCTCCTGAGACACTGCTTCATTTCCCGTGAGGTTTGGAGGCTAAAGCCGTCTGTCACTAAACTGCAGGCAATACTTAGGGCAAAAAGATACCACTGTGCACCTCTGTCACCACTGTCTGTAGACATCAGCACTGGAATGACTCAGACACGATCCCTAAAGTTCAGTTCGTGCCACAGTCACACCTGCACCAAGCCTGCTCTCACTAATGCTTTCCCAATTGTCTACAGCAACTGCCAGAGAGTGAATGCTGCAGGTGGAACAGTGCACAGTAGCAGCATGTCCTCCAGTCCTTTCTCAAATCCAGTTCCATGGATTCCTGGACTTGAAGGTCTAAAAGAAGCAGTGACCCCTCTTATCTGGCCTTTTTCATAACACAGTACAAGAATTGTAATAAAATTACTATGTTCTATCTTATATAATGGTTTCACTTAGATTTAACCAGCATGTCATCCATGAGTAAAACACTTCTGACCTGAGGATTTCAAGAACATTGAGGAGCTACCATTAACTTTGCAGTCTGCCAACTTTAGCATTAGCTTTGCTGAATCAGTATGCATCTTATCCTCCCTCCCTGGTGCCTGTAAGCCTGCAACGTATGCTAAACATGCTTCTTTGCCACACTTCATCCTGTTGTCAGCAGCTTCTCATCCAAGTTTCTCATCCACCAGCATAACCATCCCCCTAAACCTCACTTAACTTACAGCTGGTGACAGGGAAACAGTCAAAAGAGACACGACATACAGCAAAAGTACTCAAACTACCTTGGCTGCCAGAAACAATCGAGCCCAGGAAACAGACTTGCATGCAGGGTAATTTACTCTGCCACGAGGCACTGCAAATTCATTTGGACTGAGGTTTGTGCTGCCACAGCTAGACTCTTGTAGCTTGTTTACTCAGCTACAGTGCACTGCTCTGTAATTTGCAGGTTAGACCAGTTGAAACAAAACTTGATCAAAATGTCTGAGCCTCTGGAATACAAACTTCAGGGCGGTTAGCTGGAGAGAATACTAGTTTATATTATGCACATGCTATATATTTGCATTGGATGTCATTAAATGTGCATGAGGAAGTGATGTGTACGACAACCATGATGCAAGGTATTTTCTGTATAGCTAGAATCAACCCTTTGAACTGCAACTGGAAACAAATAGGAAGCCAGTGCATAAAGAAACTAAGTGAGCATAAATATCACTGACACTACATATTGTGTGTTTTAGCTAGTGGGAACAGCTTTATTCTGTGCCAGTTAATGTTTGAACAGTTGTTATAGGTAGTCACAAATACAGTTCTTTAAATAGATTCATTCATACACTAAGGCTGGAAGAAAACATTGAGATTATCTAGTATGACCTGGCTGGATAACATTTTGGTCTGATGTGGAATTATAGATAAATGTCAATATACCAAATCTTAACAGCGTGCAGGCACTTTTACCCACTGTTTTTAGTTAAACATTTAGAGATTTGAAAAGTATACTAGCCCACTAAGGGTCAAATGCAGATTCAAGACCAGGCTGTGTTTACCCAGTGCCGCTCTTTTATATTGTATCTCAAACCAGTGCTTAAGCTCTTTTTTATCCCCCTTTTTTGGAAAGCTGAGTGTTTCCAGTGGAATCTGTCAGATTTCAACATTTATTATTCATAAGGCATGAGGCTCTATATCACTGTAAAAACACCCAGCTTAGTGTCCATCCACTTCCTAAATGAAATATCTATGTATCTGTAATCTTATGGCTAATTTGCAAGACCATGTTTACATCCCAGAAGTATTGCTATAGAGCACTTATACTGCAGAGTGTATTTTTATTGATAATATAATGCTAGCTTATGCCACTTGGGCTCTGATCTCATACTCCAACAACAGCAAATTGTATAGTTGTTTGATAATAGCATGCAGCATCTTATAGCCTAAGAACCAGTCTCATTCAAATTAGATCAGTCTCTAATCCCCTTATTCACCCACAGCAGAGCTGTATTTTACTCACATCATCTTTAAAAATACTATTTAGGTAGTGTTAGAATCCACCACGCACTGGGATAACAGTTTAAAAAAAAAAAAAGGAAAGAACTATGCACTAGAAATTAAAAACAAAACACAAACATTTAAGATTGAAAAAGGGAGAAAAAGGGAGATAAATTCAGTTAATAAAACTTTCTAACAATTACTTCTGTAGAAAGTACTTTAGATTACTAATTTCAGACTCCATTCTGCAAGCAGTTTCATCTACAGAAACTTAACTGAAACAAATACAAGTTTCTAATGCAACATGACTGACTCCTTTTTTACCTACAAATCTGTATTTCAATATGTGTGATTGAAATACATGAAATACATGACAAAAGACAGAGTGTGTTTGAAACACTTTCTGAAACTGCGGAACCTCATATTAAAACAAGCATAATGTTCACTCCTTTTTTCACGACAATATTTTAGAAGCTGGGCAGATTGTAGAGATTTCCTAGTTTTTTATAGCAATGTTAAAACAAAATGCAAGAACCTTAGATCAAATCATTATACCTATATTTTAACTGCTTTTTTTCTATCAAAATAAATATCTTGTAAATTCAGTAAACTACTGAAATATATTTAGCCACTCAGTTCTAAATTTTAGCTCTCACCAACAAAACCAGTCAATAAGTGTGTAAAAGGCAGTAAAACCGGTGGTTTCTTTACAGTTTGGGGGGTTATAGTCTTGGGGGTTATACTTTGATTAACTTTAGAAGGTGTGATGTGTGCAATTATGCCAAGATAGGGATGACATTTTGTTTGCCAGGGTTCAGCACTGAGTGATTTTAATTTGGCTGATAACAGACAAACAGACAAACAGGCAGTGAAAAATAAATGAACCAAAAATTTCTTACATTTTACAATAAATAAGATTAGTTTAAAAAGAAAAAAACATTAAAGCAGTGTGCTGCATATTGCCTAATTCATACAAATTCTGGGCTAATTCTTTTGTGGTCTGCAGGTTCAATGCTGATATAACAGATACGCAACATTATGTTCAGCAGGACCCCACAGCACAGAACTGATTGTTATCATCACTGATTCTGAAGAACACTAGAAAATAAGGTTTATAAAAGCCTGACAAGGTCATTTATCTAATCCTCTTCTGGTTGCTGGATAGAAAAAGACAGCCATATTTTTTTCTTCCTCTTCTCCGGTGAATTTGCTTGTAATGATTGCTCTCTCATATCACACTCAGCCTTGACAGGAGTATCCAGTGGAGATAACCTCGAATATGCAAAGAGCTGAATTATGATTCTGTCTCTCTGGTTTCCAAACCTCAGCTGTCAGCTTTGATCTTTGACTTTTGAGAACCTATTCTGCAAAACTGAATGTGCATTCATACATGGCTTGATATAAAAGTATTTGCCTTGATTTCAAAGGTAGAAACAAATGTTAATTTTTTAGAATAAGCAAACTACAAGTTCAGGAAGCTGCCATTTTTCAGTTTAACTTTTCCTGACCTTGGTCTTTTCCATAGAGGATGCCTGGAACAGGCACTCCTTAGCTGCAGTTCCACAAATCCAGATATTCTAAACTCTGAGCTCTGCCAGCTTCAATCATTTATAAACTTCCCCCTACTATGGTGATACTGTGTTACAGCCTAAAAATAGGGCTATGCTTTCAGAAAATGAGATAGCATTAAAGTTATGAAAGTTAATAAAACAGATTCCAGATACTAACAACCTGAAATGACAATAAGGGGAAGAATCCAGGGGTTTGCACACACAGATTGTCTTCCTTCTTTGTAAGATACACAGGAGACTGGAGAAATCTGTTTTAATTTTGCTGACATCCTGTTTGTGTTCCTATTGGGGAAAAATAGGGACTGATTCTGGGGGACCTTGAAATACTGATCAGGAGAGGTCAACCTCTAACTGACAAGACCGGCATTGGACCTCTAAAAAAAAATCTTCTCACAAGTATTTGAAACTGTCATCAGAAATAAAAATGTAAACAAACAACATAACAAAGCTTTGAAGGGTCTCAGTAAGAACTTTCCCCATCCAAATTAGGCTTCACTGATGTCAGATTTAGTAATTCTATAAGTTATCCACATAATTTTCAAAATACTTCATGAAAAACAAATAGAAAGGATCTGAGGTTTTAGTATAAATATCAAATGGAACAGGAAAGGTCTTCAAAAGGTCATGCACCTCCTTTTTTCTAGAAGACTGCTTGAACAAAATCCTCATCTAAAAGCTATAAATAAACTCAACACAGCATATGCTTCATGAACTGGAATAGGGTCTTACTATGGGAAAACACAGCCCATATACTGATTTAATCTGATCCGAGATTCCTTCACGTCAGAAAACAAATTCATATTGCTTTTAGTAGAGAAGGGCATAGAATTCTATTGCTGACAGGGAAAAATGGGGTTCATAGGCAGAAACAAAGACAAGAATCAGTCAGTTTGAAAGAGTTTTCGATTTTTTCTTTGCTAACAACAATGAAGACTGTCACACCACATTCGGAGCACCAGCAAGGTCTTTGGCAGTTGCTATTACCTTATTTTGCCAGCGAGATCTGTTCTAACCAAGTTTAGACAACACTTTGATAGCAACACAAGCGGCTGGTCTACTTTAGAATTCCCAGTGGAGGTGGAGCTGCTCCAGTGTCAGCCTAAGAGTGTAATGGGGAGTTTGCCAAAAAAGGCTAGGTTAGATGCAGTCTTCGGAGCCTGCACATAAACCACACGTGTCAAAATCCTGGCAGTTAGCTGCCAGGAAGTTTATAACCCAGGCAGAAATAGAAGACAAGTGCTAGCTATGTCTCCTGACATAACCACAGGATTTTCTCACTGTCGTAGAGCTTCAGAAGGAAAACTGATGCTTAATGATGCACCAGAAAAAAGTCAGAGGTCATCAACCAGAGACAGAGATAACCAAGCATTTCAGGGTAATTTGAATCTTAGGAAAATATTAAAAAGGGAAACGGACCTAAGCAAGCCAACCCAAGCCATTGCACAAGAAAAGAGAAGGGTTTAAGGGGAAAAAAAAAGCTTTCTCTGTGTGAAAGTAAACTGATGCCCTGATGCCATAGGTTTTAAGATTCTTTTTCTTTAGTTTAGTAGTTTTGAGGGGAAATACCACTCCCACCTACACAAATTTTGTGTATAACACTTCTGACACATTCCTTGTGCTCAAGTAATTTTCTTCACAGAGGACAGGAACTGTGTTTATGTATTCAGAGGTACTAATGGCCTTATTAATTAATAAATATGGGAAGAAATACACAAAGCAATTTCTTTCCACTTTGTTTTTTCCTAACATTTCCCTAGTGTATAATTAGCACAGTTCTCAAAAGTGGAAATTCTATGAAGTTGTTTAAATGCAGTACAGGTCCTCAGGCTTGAGTCTTTCTAAAAGAAAAAAATAAAAGTGAGGGAAAGGTAGAAAAACAATCTTGCATCAGCCTCTTTCTCAGGAAAATTCTCCACTTTAGTTCAAGTCAGGAGAGCTAAGGTTACCAACTTCTTTTTTGTTGGTCAAAAGCAGTTTGCTTCAGCCTGGACTGTGGAGGTAGAAATAAACAGCAAGCAATATACAGGATCAGTTTACAAAAAAGGGATTAATATCCACTTGTAACATAGAACCAAGGCAGCACATTTTTCATTTACAATCTGTAGCACAATGCAATTGATGTTTCTTCCTTGGAGAATAAAGTTTTTTTCTTCTCACTAATGCTGTTCTTAGCTACCCAGGAACGTACACGTGGAAGGACTGACCAGGAAGCATGTACCTTCCTGTTTCACTGGCTTCTGAACTTCCCCTACATTCTCTGTACTGTTAGTGGCACCCTTTGCGAAGAGCTGTGCCTCCGAGAAATTTGTGTTATATAATAGAGAAGATCAAGAAATTCAAGCCCAACTGGAATCAAAGCACTTAATGTAGTTGATCTCTGCTATGCATCCTGTGTCCTAGAGTCTACTTAATGTCACATAACATCAGAAATAAAATTAAAATATATATCCTAAAGGCTCAATCACAGCTCTAACTCTCTAGAAATACAGCAGACAATGGAAGGAAGTTCAAACACTGTTATATTATGTATACAAAAGCAATAGGTATCATTAAAAGACAAAATGACATTGCGAAGGTCGCCTTTTTATGGTGGCAGGTGCTGAAATACACGGTACGTTTAGGCATCTCCTGTTAATATAGGTCAAAGGAGGCAGTGAAACTGCAGCATAGAAATGTAAGAAGTACGATAGCTGTGCCATAAAATGAAACACAAAAATGTGGTTTTATCTAGGGTACAAGATTACATTAGAAGTGTCTGTGGCTGAACGAAAACTGAAGAATCAAATTTGCTTTCTCATGAAGGAAAAGAATATTGAAATCTAGGACACAATTAAAAAGCTTCAGAAAACGCTTCAGAAAACACTTCAAACACTGGCAGATTTAGAATTAAATCTGGGGACATTATTTAGAGTTAGCTCAAGTTCTACTCAGTCCAGAGCAAGGCTTCTTGCAGATGGATGGCAGTCTAATTCAGCAGACAAGACTGAAAATTCAAAATGCCAGTAAAAAGGACGACTCAGGTATGAAGCTCACATCTGCAGGGTAATAAGGAATATGCATATAAAGCTCAAAATCAAAGTCAAGCAAAATAACACAAGAAGCCTTACATTCTGTGATAGCCAGCACAATCTAGGAAAACATGTTACGAAACATATGTAGAAAGAGAAGCAAAAAATCTAGTACATTATGTCATTTTGCAAGGATGCACCAGCAGAGTGCACAACATCAAAAAGGAGATGGTGAGGACCTCATTAAATCTGATTAATTCCTCACAGGAGTTGTACCAGGAAATGAATGGACTGTCAACTAGAAAGCAAATGGGAAATGTATTGCTTTGTGCACCAGTGTCCAGCTTAAACCTAATGTATTGCCAGAACTGCAGAGTTTCTAATAAAATGCCACTAATAATAGAAAATAAGCAATAGGACCTAGATCTCACAGTGGTTAGCTTTTCCCACAGACTTAATATGTTAATTAGGCTATATTTCTATAAATTATAACAGTGTCAAAGGAAAAAAAGCCCCAATTTTTGGATTAAAAGTAACTAACGTCCTTGGTCTTACTAAGGAGGCCACAATCAGAGGCAAAGGGAAAGCAAAATAATTCAGGTTATGATGAAGACATCTTCCTAGAGAATATAAAAGTCCTCACAGAGTATAGAAAAGAGCTGGAGAAGTTCAAGCACTTCACATTTCATGCCTTCAGGAAAGTTCCCCTTGGCCTAACATAGCATGAGAAGAGAACCTGAATGCATTATTTTGGGAGTCACAGAGCAAACAGAAGAACCAAAAGAGCAAACTCATTTAAACATCATAGAAAAAATATTCCACTTAGTCATGGATTCCAAAGAATTCAGCAAATATTTAAAAAGGGAATGTGTTCCATTTCCTCAAAGGAAAGAAACACTCAGGGAACATGGCTGATGCCAAGGATTTTTCTTCACTGAATGCATTCTCAAAATCTGCCAGATACACCTGCAATAGCCTATCCTGAAAGTATTTCCCTTTCCCTTTTGAGAGAAGACTAAATCATATTTTTATTTAATCCAATATTCTAATAAAATCTCCAAGGTTTAAAGGTGCAAGAAAGTGCCCAGTTAATGTGGTAATTAATGACTGAAAAGTCAATTTTCCATTTCATTATAATTTGGACAGGTCACACACTTCAGAAGACTTCTAATTGCATTACTGATGATGAATTTTGAATGGTCAAAGCATTCATGTGTTGTGCGCATTTTAGTGCCTTCAAGGCCAACACACTAAACAATTAAAAACTTTCAAATAAATACTCTTGCAAACTTGAAAGCTAAGCCATAAACTACATTACTAAGTTCACTGTTACTACAGCAGACTAATTAGTCATGCAATAGAGTTTATGGGTGCACAGACAAAGAAAGACAATGCATCATCTCTACTAGCAGCAAATATGAAGATCTGAATCTCCAAGAGAACTGATAATATTTCTCCTAAGAGATGCAGCAAGTTTTATAGCATTTGAGAAAATAAATACAAATGACAAGAGGTTTCATTATCTACTGTGTTAATTTATTCTTCAATCCAAATGTTTTTTACACCATCCTGGTATCCATTCTTATGTATTAGGTATAAACTAGAATATCAGAGCAGAGGAGACAAGTCTGCAGAGATGGGGATAACTATAGGGAGGATAGTCTCTTTGTGCTAATAATTGTAAAGAATTTTCCTCTTTAACCAAATGAATACAAATTAGACAATCAAATAGTGCTAGAGCCTCTCCTCTACATAAAAAGACAGCTATTTTTTTCGACACAGTAGTTTGTGGCATGCTGTTGACCCTCAGAGTGAATTTATGTAAATAAAAGTGGATTTATCTCTTGTGCATATTCAAAATTAAAACTCTTCTACTGAGAGATATCCACTGATATTTACTGATATCAGGTGATATCTATTGATATCTATCTACTGATATTTACTGGGTTTTATTCCTATCAGTAGTGACCAAAACTCAGCTCTTCTTCACCCTGTTTCTTAATCAACATGATTGCATCTTATACTCCCATCATTTATGCCTGCACAACCCTACCCATGGCAACCAAGCTGCATGAGCTTTTGGGATGAATACTTCAGGCTCTAGAACATTGTTTTAGGTCTGAATACCACATTAATACACATAAGCATTACAAACAATGAAGTTTTTCTATCCAAAATTAAAGAAAATCAGAACTAGTGATGAAATTGTTAACATCACCATAGTTCATCATTATTTTTCTAAAAACTTGCAGGGATTTTTTTTTTCCTGTTGCTTCTCCCACACCCAAGTAACCAACTGAGGCATGACTCAGGAATTCGGAACTCAGAGCTCTTTTGGAAATGCCTCTATTGAGCAGGGACCTAAGCTAGCTGCTAAAACCAATGAAGCTATCCATAAACTACAGATTTTTAGTTTTGCTGTGAAGAACATCCCAGTATTTCTTAAACATAAAGGGTGGAGACTCAAATTACATCCAAAATGGGAGATTAATTCAAATCTAATTTTAAGAATTGCAATAAAAATTTACATGTTAACTGGCTGTAAACTTTGTTTTGTGCCGCATCTTGTTCAGAAACGTTGTCTAATGCCTCCTTTGTCTCCACCTTGGTCTTTTGCTCAGTCAGTTTGCATACAAACTCTGTAAACCAATAAAGTCCCCATATGTGTGAACTTTAGCTGCATGGGACAGGATTTATTGTTGGAAAACAGTAACTCCCTCTAGTGCCAAAGGAGCTTCCTCCTTCACAGCGCACTAAATTAATCACCAGTGAAAGTCATTCTTTGCTGATTAATATCATGTTGTTGTTATAAAGTTGCCTTTGGGAATCTTTTCTTCTGTTACCGGGCTTTGTTGTATCTGCTAACACAAGTGTTAACAGGCACTAAAATTTAATAGAAAAAAACATTTCTGTGCTTGCAAGTCAGGACACTGTTGGACATTGGTGATTTTTTCTTTGAAAAAAAATTATGTTAAGCACACTGAAAAGCTTTGGTTTACATACTCGGACCCTATCAGACTGGCACTAAAGCTGGCTAGCTATCATCTTTGAAAGCTGTTTCAGAATCCCCTGGCCCTTCACAATTTATGGCAAGTGTATGATTTCCAAGTAAACAAAAACATTTAAATCAGTCACAGTTACTCTGGATGCTAAATTTGTCCTAGGTGTCGATACTCAGGAGGTTAATATGCATAGACTCTACCACAGAATAACAAAACAGAAAGTTGGAACACCCTCATGGGAGTTTAAGTCAGGACACTGTTGGACATTGGTGATTTTTTCTTTGAAAAAATTATGTTAAGCACACTGAAAAGCTTTGGTTTACATACTCAGACCCTATCAGACTGGCACTAAAGCTGGCTAGCTATCATCTTTGAAAGCTGTTTCAGAATCCCCTGGCCCTTCACAATTTATGGCAAGTGTATGATTTCCAAGTAAACAAAAACATTTAAATCAGTCACAGTTACTCTGGATGCTAAATTTGTCCTAGGTGTCGATACTCAGGAGGTTAATATGCATAGACTCTACCACAGAATAACAAAACAGAAAGTTGGAACACCCTCATGGGAGTTTTTATCCTCTGCAGATAAGACAAATAAAGCCCTACACCCTTGAGTTACAAACTAGCTGCGGCAGATCAGTTCCACAGGGGACATTCCATGCTGGCTTGGTATGCTGATAACAGGGTTTGGATGCTGCTGGTGCTATTAGACTGCACATACTGTACACGAAGGTTACTGAGATTGTCACACTCGATGCAGAGAGGCTTTGCACACATTACAATTGCACAGCTTGCACTGTTTTCTGATGCACAGCAATGGAACAGCACGAATGTAAGTGGTAAAGGCAAAAAAACAGCCCACTGCTGGTGAGAATTAAGATTGCATCTCATTAAAGGCAACCAGAGGCAGCAGGGAAGCTGTCCTACCTCCATCACAGAGAAGTGACTAGCCTGCAATGCTAGACCTGCCCTCCATCCTGAAGATAGACTAGACACTATGGGTGGAAAAGAATAGGAAATGGGGTTTATAAAAAAGATCTCACTAGAAACTGCTGTTACAATGCTCTAAAACTTAGATAATGATCTGATGTCCAAAAATACGCATTTTTAAACCTTTATAGGATCACTTATTATGACCTACTATCTAGAAAAAGGATGAACACAGGAAACAACCAGCTGCTCTGCTGTCTTAAGGTCAGAAGCTGAGGTACAAGCTGCCCCTCCTGTAGCGTATGTGGTGGCCACTTACAAAGCAGACAAGCACAGGGCAATATACATGCCCTGTGCAGATCCATAGCAGCAAGGTATGACTCTGTATGTTGCAACATGGCAGAGTTCTGTACAGTGTACAAGCTAAAATAGCACAAAGTCAGCATACAGAGAATTAGGGTCTCTACACTGCAGACAGAAGGGGTGAAGACAGTGGGGCTAAGAAATGACATGTCCAGCCCAGCGCAACTACCAAGTACAATTTGGCTTTCTTACTCCTGTAGCCTATACTTTCTTTTTCCTGGGATCACTGGCACCCTGTGAGTCCCACATAGTAGAACTCCTGCAGATTGTATGGCTTTACACAACTGATACCCCACAACCTGGTCTTCATCAACAACTAGCTTGGCTTGGTACTCAGCTCAAAGGCTCACAAACTTCCTTCCTGCTATAAAGAACCACCCATTATGAGAATGTCACCTGAGATTTAACTAAATAACCAGCCTGACTGCCCAGGTGGAGCCATGGGATAAGGTGATTCTCTTAAGTCTGCTAAGAATCTCTTAAGGCAGTGTTTCTGTATCTATTATGTATTTTGTGGCTAATGAAACATTGGTTGGCATAGTTGCTGGAGTTCTTACATTTTGCATGAAGAGTTAATAAGCTGCTTTTTAATAAATACCATATTAGTTTTGCTTGGCATGTAGAATTAGAGTGTATTTTTAAGATATAACATGTTATAGATATAGATTTTGTTTATCCTACCTGATTTATTTTTAATATGATCTCACATAATAACAGAGTGATTTGCTCCAATTCTGCAACAAGGGAATAAGATATTTTCACTTCGAGTCTTAAATAGTTTTGTAATCTGGAATAATTTGCCCTTTGTACATACCTTCCTTGTATCAGTGAGTCATGTATTAACTGTTACTTTTTATGGCCCTAGTCCCTAATCCTGCATAACTTTACTCAAATAAACTGGCTCTGTGGCTGCTCAAATGAGTGAAGTCAGACAGGAACACAAGTAAATTGCCTTTCTGTGCAGCTGATCTTTGTCCTGTTGTTAGCCTTGTTCCTACTCTCAGCAATGCAGGATCGGCACAGGTGCATCCACATAACTAAGAAAACAGTTATGCATTTGCTGTGCTAAAAGTGAATCTTACATAAGCCTGCATCATTATAGCTTTTAAAGCTAGTGTAGAAAAATATTTCTAGCTTCAGCTGTCAGGGAACAGCAAGAATGAGCTGCTCTGCAAAGGAAGGTGAGCCAAGAGGATGAGCCAGGATGGCAAGCAGATGGGAGCAACGTCCTTCCTAACAAGGGTGTAGTCCCACGCTACCTGAGCAAGAAGAGCAAAGCAGGTCTGGTGACAGTAACCAGGTTCAGCCAAAAGTCCACTGATGGCCAGACAACTCTGCAGACACCTGGCAGGTCCAAGGTCAACCCAGGGAGACAAGTCAGGAAGGCAAGATCAGGGTTGGCAAGGTACAAGGCCAGGCATCACATACATGCAACGTAGTTCAGGCAGGAACCGACAGCAAGGCCTGAGCTGAAATGCAGCTCCTGAGCCAATGCATGGAGTGTGCATGGATGGAAATGCGCATCCTGGTCCCATCTGAGGTTTCTCACAGCTCTTTCTCATGACCTAGCTGTTTACAGAGCAATCTGATCCAAGATTACACAGTTGCACCACACCATAGTTGCCTGAGAACAGAGGCAGACAAAGCCTGGGAGATGAGGAAGGGGTCCCAGAGGAGGCTTACGGGAAAACATGGTTACAGGCTGGTCAAGACAACTAGAGCCTGTGGGCTCAATGAGGGCCCTGATAGCAGCTTAGTTAAAATTTTTTGTAAAAACTTTTTAGCTATTCATTACCATTTTAAAATGGAGTACGCTTCTCGTATTTCTTACTCTCCTTGCTACATCAAATGTTCATGTGCCCATACACACCAAGGCTCTCATTTTGCTTAAAATGAACCGACAGTTACTTTCTGATTTTAGTACTTTACATTTACTGTTTCACAGCAAATTTATATTGTTTATTGTTTCACAATGTTTACGTTGTGAAAAACCTGTTCCATGGTTCTCAGTTCAGTTTCTCTTCATAGACAAGACAGTTCATTAATTTGTTCCAAAAAATGACAATGACATATAATCAAATTTCAATGCAACAAAAAAATCAATTATGGAACTGCATACAATTTCACATAGTCTATGTCAATAAAAGCTATTAAACAGTAACAAACTGGCTTTCAGACACAACTATTGAGAGCATCAGCTAAGCATATCATTGATCTAGCAGGAATTGCTGGGCCCAATTATTTCTAAAAATCATTCAGTACATCTTTCTGCAATAACTTTATCTGAATGTTTTCTTCAGACTGCGTAAGACTGAATATCTGATATACGGAGAGAAATGAAGACATACATATCTAGGTCAACATTCACTATGTTAATGAACTGCCTTCGCTGTCTCAATTCTGATTTTGGAAATCCCAAACTTCACATCTTGTGTTACTAAAAACTTGTAGTGAAAGCACTAGGGCTGTCTTTCCAGAAACTTTCAATCTGGAAGTGTGCTGGTTAAAATTCATTCTAGATGTAGTAAAAGTCATCGAAGCACAGTAGAGAGAGACTATAAGAAGTGATCTATCCTGATTCCAGATCATTGGACAGCGCATCAGATTCCATTATGGATGAGAGAACTGTGCAGTCACTTAGCTGTGCTTCCCATCATGTGAATGTCGGTTACATCCATGAACTTCTGATTCCATAATTCAACTGACCAGACAGACATTTTACATCTTGACCAGCTAGAAATAGTTTTCACTTCTAGTCCACACGCTTCTTTACTATTAGATCCTTCACTGCAACAATGTATTGGTGCCAAGTGCCCCTCCAGAGTTGCCCTCTGTCAGCATGATGCTAGCACCCAGCACTGTACCTAACAATCCAAGAAAACAGCAATGCTAAGAAAATCCTGACTATTGCTTGTGAAGAGCTTGCAAACCCGCTCAAAACTCTCTTACGTTAAAATGTGGAGGCAATGATGCCAACAAATGTGCAGCAGATCTGCAGCCATCTGTGCCATCACAGTCATAAACAAAGAGGCACAAACCATTCCACTCCAGTTAAAGCAGAGTTTTTCTAGTTGCAGCATTCCATGGGACAATGGTACATGCAGAGAGAGACCTGGTATTCTTTTTGTTCCTAGCTGAGAACCGTTACGTCACGTGGACGCTAGCCAGTGCAGTTTATCTAAAGATCTAGATTTTAATTTCATTGTGCTTTTTTTTTTCCTCCTCAATAATCCCCTTCCAGTCAACAGACTGCAGGAAAAAGTTGACACATGATCCAAACCTTTTTTGACTAATAACTTTGCCAAAATTTTATGTAGAATTCCATTGAAATAGGGATAAACAGTAAATAATTTCAATTCACTCCTCCTAAACGTCAATTATAGTCTGTAAGTGCTTGATAATAGCCCTGTGTAGCTACAGGGACACAGTTCCGTGGATTGGGGCTCCCACAGTAGCGGGAGGCTCATTTTAGAGTTTTGTAAGAGATCCAGTCACTGCACTGTCTGGAAGGCAGAGCAACTATGTGAGCAAGAGTTACCGGCAAAGCAGAACTCAGTGATGAGAGCAGGACATAGCTGCAATAAGCACCAGAGTGGAGGCACTAGTTAGTCTCTAGCAGCTGTAAGGGTCACATCAGAGATACTGATCTAGGCTTTGCAAATTGAATGCTTTATCAAAGCTGACTGTTAAACAGTAGGGAACCAGGCTTACATTCTTACACCATCACCATTCTCCTAGCTTCCAAAGACAAAGGTCTTTGTTATTGTTTGCTTTGCGGAGGAAAGGTTGGAAAGAAAGCATTCTCTGCATGCCATCAGAATGGTTCAGTGAGTAAGGTGAGATGAAGACTAGTTCAACTTCAAGAAGATAAGAATGGAAGATAGAAAAGAAAGGAATGATTTGAGGCCATCTGCACTTCAAAAAAAGGAAAAAAAATCCACGTATGTAGAGCAAAGCTTGCCTTTATTTTTTCTTTTGTAAGGAATATCTTTTAATACTGTTTATATATAGGACAGAGCAATGACAAACAATTCTTCTAAAAATAGTTCTCCACTGCCTAAAGACTGTAGGCAAGAAACACCTGACAGACACACATATTTCCCAAGATCAGTTTTGTGTATTGCCCTCAGCTCACATAATTCTGTCTCTGTTTTATACTTAGACTCTATATTCCAGAATACAAATCTAATAGCGGTAAATTGCTTAGTCAGACATTTGACTTCTTACGCTATGGGCTGAGACAGTTGTTCAACAAACACTTTAAGCTAGAAAAAGGAGATAAACAGAGCTAATTCTATTTGATTTTCTGCATGGACTGCGCAAACAACAACTTGTGTGTCAACACAAGGTGGGGGAAGAAAGTGCATAAAGGGGAATGAGCAACTGGGGAAGGATGGCCTTTTTACTGACCCAAAAGGTTTATCATGCTATGACCTTAAGTAACACAAAAGCTTAATGGAATACTTTGTAACAAATTACCATCAGTAATAGGTTACCTGAAAGAAGTACACCATGTTGGGCAGGCAGAGGAAAAAACAGTACCAGCAGAATCTGTAAGATACAGAGAGAAAGTCTTTATAAAGCTAAAATGAGACATTAATTTTCCAGATTTGTCCTTATCTATTAAGCTTTATAATTTGTGCTTGACCTAGGTTCCCATCTAGATTAAAATTGTATTTATCTTGTAAGGCCTGTCAAAAGGCAATATGATCTCCAAGTAAAGCTGCAAATATTCTTTCTTCTTTGAGAATAGAGAGGTGATATATTTGGAAGACTGACTTATTTTGAAGGTGCCTGTCAACCTTGCATGAGGTGGGTAGTTCTCTAAAAATGAAGTGAGTACATTTGCCTCAATGTAAGGAAAGTAAAATGGCTTTTAACCCTCAAAACACCTTCCTTTCCTCATTAACTTTTTATCCTCAGAAGTGCGGAACAGTCAGACAAAGTAGAGCAAGACTGCGAAGTCCGAGGTGAGAATGGGCATAAATGAGAAACATTTGAATAAAGGAATGGAGAGCTGACAAAATAAGTACAGCTCAGAGGTGGGAAAACAGGTTATGTGGAGAAAGGATGAGGAGGAATAGGGAGTGGACTTGAAGGGGAGGAAGTCTGAGTGGAGGGAAGGTAAAATATTTGTGCCTCTTAGCATTTCCTGGCCTTAATGTGCATTTCTTTTTTGGGGACTTTAAAGCTACCCAGCAGTCACTAGGAATAAAAAAAAACAAAAACTAAAAGCCAAACCTAACTCCTTCCCATTCTGTACACCTTCAAAAAAGTCAGAGACTGTGGGACACGAAGAGCACTTTCTTAATTCTATTATTCAGTTACATCTATGTTTAATTTAGGCAGAACCTCATCCTCATGTTTGTCTTTAAGATGCTTTAGACACTGAGGTGTCTTATGAAAATCCTAATTATTATATATTAGTCTTTTTCCCCTTGAGGTCATCTACTCAAAGAGGCTCAGCTGTGCTACCTAATCCATATCCATAGTTAGGTTAAAGAGTTTACACTACTAAAGAAGTCACAGTTTTGCCAGTCCCACGCTCACACAGTAGTATGTATATAAAAGAAATTCCTACAAAATCAGCAGAATTTAGAATGATTCAAGCTGTGTTTCAAGAACTTAATATGTTCCAGTGCAATAACTACCTAATTATATATAAATCAGATTCCTATCTTTTATACAGAACGCTAAGAATAAAATGAAAGGAAACTGTTATTTAATGCTTTTGAATGTATCCTAAAAACCCTGTTTTTATAATAATCTATTCAATGTGGAAATCAGCATATTAAATGGAAATTTTCCAAGTAGGTAATCAGGATTATTTTCAGAAATTTGCAGTTAAGCTAAATACTTTAAACTATTGTAGCTGTCCTGTATTTTCTAGTTGCCAGATGTTTCTGCTTTGTACAGGACTCTCTGCAGTCGTAGATTAGCACTGACATATCTTATTATCTCTGGGTACTGAGTTTTGAAAGGAGCTTGTCAGGTTTTGATAAATGCTTGGACATCAGACAAATAGAGAACTTCCTAGAAAAAGAGGAACAGGCACCCTAGCGATATCTAGAATAGTTAAAATAGATTAATAGATTAAGCTGTAAGTGCAATGACTCTGCATATAAGTAGTCTAGAACATGCAACTAGAGAATTTCAGAGCTTTATACTGCCCTTACATGTGTTGTTTTTGTTCTTAATGGATGCTTAATCCATGCTGTCTTTTTCATCAGCATGTGTAAAGTCAAATGAAGCACTGGAGAAAAAAATGGATCTATCTCTGTTGACATTGGACCAACAAACCACAGAAATACAGAGGAAAACTGGAAAACAAAACAAGAACAGTGATCTCATTGTTTATTACTTTCTCCCCCATCCGAAATGTATTTTTATTTTATCAATCTTCTTTTTTTTTTTCTGTAATGGAATTATAAGTACCAAACCATCTGCTTTCTGACATGCGCTAGATAAAGTTGATATTGACTTAGTCTTATGGGGTGTTGACAGATCAAATCTGTCAGATCTTAGTGGTGGTTTAATAAACCCAGATGCTTGCTTCACCTGTCAGAGGAGCTCCTACTGCTGCCATAGCAAAGCTGGCATAAGGGAAAATGTGCTCCTGCCTCAGCTGCTTCCATACAAAACCCAGAATCTGAGGGCCTTAACACTTACAATTCAGGCAGTTGTTTGGCTTGATCTATTAGAACCTATAGCTGTCTGTCACTTCCCTTTGGCTGGTTGCTGTATAAGCTTCAGGGGAATGGAATACGCACACGAATATCTGTGACTTCAGTTCATTGATTGTACCTGGACTGTCATGGCTACACTGTGAGGATGTATTCTTACGAAAGAGGCTACTATTCTGATTTCCCTGAGATTACCTTTCAGATTGCCTTTGCTCCTAACCCACCTCATTAGCAATTTAAGGTAAGATGCCAGAGTCTGAACTCAAGCCACTAACATGCAAAAAGTAATTTCTTCTGCCAACACTGAGAAAACGATTAAAATCTCCAGCTGAGGTCGGTATAGCCTGCTAGGATGGGAGGACAGTATCTTCAATCAGTACAGCTAAATTGCCTGAACACAGCCAGTCTGAGTCTGCAGATAAGGCATAAAAGAATATTTTTGTGTTCTTGGTAGCATTAGTGATCTGGAAGCACTTGTTTTAACAGTAGAAAGGTTCTTTCTTGCTCTTTTTTCTCCATTGTCTGCAATGTTTTTATTTAAAGGATTGGCCACTTCTTACCTCAGAGGCAGCTTAAATTAATCAATACTCTATTTATAGGTAAAAGTCTCTGGAATCGTACCAGTAGGCCTCTGCAATGCATCTGAGGGTTCTTCAAGATGAACATGTATTTACATTATATTTTGGCTGTTAACCGAGTTTGTATAAACTTGAACTGTTTAACTAGACTGCAGTTTAGTTCATGGTGAAGATGTATGTTAAAGTTCAGGTTGCAGGCTGCCAGTAAGACAATTCTGTGTAAAACACAGAAGTACACACACAACCTCATAAAATGCTGCAGACTGATGGACCATAGCCTTCTAGACCGTTGAAGAACTGTCAGCTTTATGAGAAAATCTATAGAAATTATAATTTGTCTGTACTTTTTTTATTTCCCATTTAGCTTAATAAAGACTTTTATCTTTTCTGTCCACATCATCAAAATGATCCTGAACTGCTTACAGTATGTACTTTTTGCATAATTTTCATTCCCCTATTTCATTAAGGATTTAGACTCCAGTTGCTTGTGTCCTTATTCAATTTTATAGGACTACCCCTTCCCCAATCCCTCAAAAGCTGGGCTGGATATTCTCAACCCTGGTCTCTGGATGCTTAAGGCAAGCACAAGCAAAACACCCCCTCACAGAACTCAAACAATAATGAGATGAGGGCTTTCTCCGCATTAGGAAATGCTGCCAGTGGAAATGAAGATACTAGCGCAAGCAGATTGGATTTATGCATGGTTTTGGGGTTTTTTTCCTCCCTTCTGGTTTAGTTTAATGTGATAGCAAACCGGCAGTGGGGTAAGTGAAAACCCCACTTTTAAACAGGAGAACACCAGATAGCAGTTCACACCACTTCAGTCACAATGACCCAAAAGGCAACTGAGCTGGTGCAACTTTTCCTCTCATGTAGCCTCTAACTGAAGAAGCCATTCAGGAACAGCTAGCACCATCAGGCCCCTTGCAAGCCACTTAGAAAAGGTACAAGAAAAGGAGTTTGCCACAGCTCCCCTTAATGAAAAGCTCAAAAGGGTATTGTCTTGATACATGGTTTATTCTAATAAAGAGAGGGGGACACCATCTTTTTACAGAGACAAGAGCATTGTGTTTGAGTGCTTCCAGGTTATTATTAAATACAGCTAAAGGTGTCAGTAGAAATACACTTTTGTCAAAAAAGTTTATCATAGATGACTCAAAACCACCTCACCAAAACAACAGCTCATCTGCATTGTTTTTTTCCCTGGAAAAGCATGGGGGACAGAGAACAACATGATTTTGGCTAAAGGCCGAGGGGAAAGGAGTATTTGAAAACACTCATGTTCCTCCCATTAAAATCCCCCCAGGCCTGACCTGCTTTACTACTTGATACATTGGTTCCTCCACATCTAGGGGCTTCACAGACTTACTCCGAAGCTATTCAGCGCTGCTCTGGCACTAGGAGAGAGCAAAAGAGTTTTGTCGTGACATATATGACTGAAATGTACGGTATTAGTTGAGTAGAAAACGGTGACAATAAGGATATGGCACAGCGTCTGCGTGACTGCTGGTTTTGGTCGAGAGCTTCCGCCATGGGAGCATGGCGGGAGTTGACTCCTCCACAGAGCCGGCAAGGGTGAGAGAATGAGCGACGCGGGGCGGAACTACACTTCCCGGCAAGCCGCAGGGGCGGAGGGAGGAGGGCGATCCCCTGACGGCAGAGGCGGGGGAGCGTGAGGCGGTCGCCTCACGGAGCCCATCGCCGCGGCCATTGGCGGGGCGCGGGTGGCGCTGCTATGGCGCTCTCAGCGGCGCCCCTCAAGGTCTGCATCGTGGGCTCGGGGAACTGGTGAGTGCGGCCCCGGCCTGACCTTCCCTGCGGCTGTGCCTGCCCGGGCCCTGCTGTCGCTTCCCGCGCAGCGCCGTCGTGCCCCTGGCCCGCAGACGGAGGGTTTCGCGCCGTGGCCGCGCTTTCCTCAGGGGTGGCGGCGGTGAGGTCAGCCGTGCCCCGGAGGCGACGGCCCCGGTGCTGGTGGTGAAACACGGTGTCGCCGGCAGCTACCAGCAGGGCTTGGTCTGTGGCGGGCTTTTGGGCGCACTTATGCCGTACGGGTGGGCTTCTCCAGCCCTCGGTCTCCCTCGGAGGCAGAGGTACTGCCCTGAAGTAAACGGAGGGAGAAGCGGCAGAATCGAGCACCCTGTTTTGGCGTGCTTGTAGGCACCCGTCTGTTCTGTGAAGAAGTTATTTTAGGATATTTTTAACCTGGTATTTGTTGTGTGGTTTGTCCGATGTCAGGTGGCGTAGACATTAAAGATGCTGAACGTTTTTTTAATTATTTTTCAGCAGGTCATTGCTAACTAAGCGCTGCCTGTAGGGCTTCTGTAACAAGTCCGCTTCTCTCCAGAAGTGCTGTTCGGGGTTTCCTATGTTAGCTGTTTTCCAAGGTAGTTTAAAGAAGAGTTACGAGACGCCTAGGTTATTTGAAATACCTTTGCTTTTTCAAATTGATTATGCTGAGGCACACTGAAGGCTTGAGACAAGGTTTTATTGCTGCATCTATCACTAGTTTATAATTAGACTTAAATAAACTTACTGTTGTGTCCACCGAAAGTAATAGATTTACTAATCATTCTCCAAGAGGAGTATCATGTTAATAATCCTTTGTCTTGCTTCTTCAATTTCTCTGCCATTCCTGATCACTGTTTTTACCCCGAGTCCTTATTTACAATGAATAAGTTACCTTTATATAATACAGTGTAGTTATCTTCACAGTTTGTCACTTCAATTACTAATGCTAAGCATACATTATTTCCTGATAACATTGTTTTTTAAGACATTAAATCTAAAATCAGGGGAGTTTGGTATAGAGCAAGGTACTACATTTTATTAAACAAAACTTACCAGTCTTTTGTCAAGGTGATCTTAGACTTGTTGCTCACCTGCTGCCCACTCCGTGCAATTGGCTTTTGGTGTTGTTTTGCATAGTTAAAAATATCAGCAACTGCCAAGTTGTGGTTTTCTTTGTGATGGCTTGTTGAGGGAATGGCTGACATTTCAGTGCAGCATTTCTTCCTCTCCTTGCACTAGCTTGTAAGATGAACAGGGAGATACTGTGCATTGCAATATATGTCAGAAAGAAATTATGCAGTTAGACCTATCTATCTTTTAGGAGTATTGTTGCTGTTTTTCCATACTTGAAATCTAGCAAAAAAGTTTTACAGAAGTTTGACTGCATTTATATTTGATTCACTGTGAAACACACTTGCAGAAGCAAAGGTAGATATTACCTACTAGCAATAACCACCTGCATATATATTTTGTTTTCACCTCATTGGATCAGTTTAATAACAAGAAAAGCTCCTGCCTAATGGGATGGATATTTGGGTGGCAAAATGCCCATATCTGCGATGCTGAGAGAAAGAGATAACGCTATTACTGGGCATCAGCTTTTTTCTTTCTTTTGGGGGATAAATGTATTCAAATGACTGATAGCTTATTTCATATGTGATAGCAGTGTGGCAGGTTTTTTTGTGGCAGGAAAGCAGAAACCAAAGTAATCAGAAATCTTAAATTGCAAATGGTTTGATGTGCAACAGCTCTCCCATCTCTGCCCCCCCCCCCCCCCAAATTTTTTTAAAAAAAAAAAAAAAAAAAAAAAAAAGAAAAAGAAAAAGTCAAACAATAATTCTTGGAGAGAGAGGTGATTTCTTCCTCAAAGTCCAAGGGGTGACAAACACCAAACCCTGACTGCAAAGGGCACTGTGATTCAATAATATATGCAACCATTGAACTAAATAGGACTTAATTTGAATTGTGTACCTGTGTGCATGTAAGTGCTTTTTGAACTGGGGCCTGTGGTCCTAAAGTGGAAGCATTTAATGCTCAAAATCAGGTAAACAGAAAGAAATTGAAGCATTTATATACATCTTATCATTGATATTTTGGGGTTATATATTTTTGAAGCCTGAATTACAGGAGTGCATGACTGGTGTTGCCTAAATTGTAAGCATGTAAGTGGTTGAACTGAGTGAGGTTTGGCATTAGCAGTTTGGAGACTGTGGGGTTTTGGGGTTCTGTGTGAGATGATTCTGTCCCACAAGTGCCAGTAACTGTACAGACGTCCTTGCCTTCTCACAGCCCTTAAACCTATGTCCAGGACAAGAAAAAAACACTGAAGGAACTTGGCACAACAGTGACCATTTAGAAGGGTTGAACCAGTCACCTTTGATGATAAACTACTTCCAGTCAGACTTGTTTGGTCGGTTTGCTAGCCGGAACGTCACCTTAACAATGAAGTTGACTTGGCAAGGGTCACTCGACACCTGATTGGAAGATCATGGGGTGGGACAGATGGCTTGCAAGACACCGAAGAGCAGGAGCTGTGCTTTTTGCTGGCCTTGCCCATTTAGGGTTGCTCAGCTGGTGGATAAGTGATTGTATTAGGATCTTTAACATAGGGGATAAAATCGGCTTTCTTGAACGTGAAGAGAGTACACCTGGGGAATATGCCTTGGAGCCTCAGGATTCAAGGGCAGTACCCAGGTTCAGTTAAAACACTACAGATGCTGCCTCGGACACGTACTATAGCCTGCTCTTCTGATAACACTTCCAGGGCAGGTTAACAAGGTGTGCACAGCCAGAATTTATCCCCGTCTGTTTTGCTAGAACCAGTTGTTAATTAGTCTGATTGCCCAACTTGAACAGAAACTGTAGAGTTTGGGAAGAGGTGGGAAGTTATCGGGGCGGAGGGGTTCATACAGCTAGGAACTTGCTGTAGAAAAATGGGAGGTAAAACTTGTGGCTTAACTGAGGTGATTTTATAGGGACAAGTGGTAGAGCTAGAGTTAATGACATTATTTGCACTTGCATATTGTGACCTCCACTGATGCTGGTATCATGGCAAGTTTAGGAGTTTCTGGGTTTTGTGCTTTACTTTTAAAGTGATGAGGGGAAAGCAGACCAACTGTGATACTTTGTCTCCTGCCCTTCACTGTTGCAGTGTGTGTGATCTTGCTCGGTGAGTGTCAGATACACTTATTTAACACTTCTGAAGAACTGTATGTGATTGTATTTGGGCGTACGTTTGATACTCATTGCAAGGAAAAGAACTGCTGTTTGGCATGCAACTACCTTGTATTACTTGAATAGCATTAACCATCCCTCAGAGGATGTCAGGGTTAAGGTTTATGAGGGAATCTTTCACTATGTTTTTTCTTGTGTGAGCTGCTGCAGGCACCAAGTCTTGCAACCTAGCTCACACTAGAACTGTTATTGCTAAGAATAAATTGGCAAGAATTCCCGTTCCTTTGCCTTGCGATGTGTCAGGAGTGTATGAGACGAGCCAGACATTCCAAGTAAATTATTTCAGAGTACACACTGAGGAGTGGTAGGGCACATAAGAGAAGGGCTTGCTTGTTGGATTAACAGGTGTGGGGAGCTGGTATTTCACCTTGCATAGAGCAATCTTAGACTCGGTGTCAGTTGTTTGACCTTGCTTAATTCAGTCCTGCAATAGTTGTTGCAACATAACAGGAAATGAGGAAGGAGAGAAGCCAGTCAGGAGAATCTTCTTGAATTCAGGAACTAAGATTAGGCAAATCTTCACTTTTTTTTCAGCCTTTGAATGTTGTATTAAAAAGACAGCTAAGGCATTTAAGTGTTAAATAGTAATAGAATTAATGTCTTGCTCAAGTAGTACATGCTGCCAAACTTTATGCTGGCAAACTGTTTGAAAATCCCAGTCGGACAGTTGCTGAATCAGTTATTTCTGTCTTTCTCTATCAACACTAAGCACACAGAATGTGTAGTGAAGTTCAAAACTGAAGACAGTGATTTACCAGGATCCAGACTTTGTATATAAATCTACTAGCACAGTAGTAAATGTGCTTTTGTTGAAGGAACTCAAAGCATTTTGAGGAACACATACCTGTGTTGTGTCGAATGTGACTCATACTGTTTGTGTGGATCTGAAATTTGGGGGTTGAGCTGGTGAGTTGTCTACCATTGCAGTGGAAACCACTCTGCATGCATGCAGATCTAGAATACGAGCTTGATGAGAGGTGGCTGACAGTTGTGGCTTCTGTATCACCTCCTGAACCCAGGGGAATTTGTAGCGTGTGAAGGGCTATTAGAGAAATAAATTCCAGTCTTTTAAGACATACAGTTTTATGGTTTAACTGAAGAAGGTATAGTTAAGATACTATAATTTTTTTTGCCACTACTTAGAAAGTGACCTTAGGCCTGTGATAGTACACATCTTTAATATAGCACAATGAGTTGTGCCATTTTAAAAGCTCTCGGAGCAGAATGAATCTATTTGGTTTAGTCGCCAGCTATCAGTTTATTACAAGCAATGTCCATAATAAATTTAGGGGAGTGTGTGAGTATAACTAGATTTGCAAAGTTAGCGTTCTGACCTCCTAATAAAGTGTGCAGTTTCCACACACACGTAAGCCTGAGATAGGTGACTGTGTATTTTTTTTGCATCTTTCTAAATTTTTTTTTTTGTCTGCTTAGTAGGTTATCAGTAATTATGAAGCTGCTTTCTTGTCCCAGGAAAGGAAGTTAGGTTAACAGGCTTTATGAAATGGCACCTTTTTCTTCCATGTAGCATTCAGGCTAGGAATGGAAGGGAAGGTTGCATTTGTTCCTCTTCTTGTATGTAGCTTCACTAATTCTGATTAATTTAATTGCTTCTTAGAGATTTGGGTAGTAAAATTGATCACCGTCCTACAGGTTTCACTGTGTGCTGTTCTTGGGGAGAAAATGAGGCTAACAGTAGTGGAATTGTCTGCCTGCAAATTCAGAGGATGCCATTGCAATAGTTAATTTCTGTGAAGTTGGCAGCATAACCATAAAGCTTACAGCTCATGCAAGACATAAATGCTTCTTGGCTTTAAATGTATATCAGTATTGTACAGCAATTGATGGGTCAGTCAGCTTAGCAAAGAAAGCTTTCCGTTTCTTAAAGGTGGAAATGATCCATTTTTAAAAATTGAGTATGTCACTTTTACTACTGCTTTGAAGATATAATCCATTTGATTTGTGGAAATACAGCCCAAATTCTCACTGGATAGCCAATAAGCAGACAAAATAAGTAGGGACGTTTTCAGTAAATGCTTCAGTCCAACCTACTCTAGATACATTTGTTTGAGAGAAAGCAGCAGTGTGAATGACTGGTGTATTTTTCCACTTGTTTTACTAGATCAAAAATGCTACATAGTACCTGGTCCAATAACCTGTGAATTTCTCTTTATTTTAAAGACAGTCTCTTTCTTCTAGAGCAAAATCATAATTTTTTTAGAATATTTTTGTTTTCTTTCCTGCAGGGGTTCTGCGGTTGCCAAAATAATAGGCGGTAATGTAAAAAAATTGCAAAAGTTTGCTTCCACAGTGAAGATGTGGGTCTTCGAGGAGAACGTTAATGGGAGAAAACTGACAGATATCATAAATAGTGAACATGAAAATGTAAAATATCTCCCCGGATACAAGCTGCCAGATAACGTGGTAAGGCTTGGAAGCTAAATTCTAGTTATGGAGCAGAGGGAATATTGCTCATGCTGTGAATGGAGGTAGAAACTTGTTTTGTTAACAACTTTAGGGTTTGTAATATTTCAAACTGTATGCTATTTTACTGATGAGATCAGAGATTTGAACAAGTAAAATTATGCAATTATGGAGGTAGGTAAATCCAATTCACTGTGCTCTCTTTTTTTTTTTTTCTTTTTTTTTGGTTTCACTGTTGTCTTTATGTTACTTTAGCTTCTGTATAGGGAAGTAAATGTGAAAACGAGGGCAAGATTAACAGCTCTGACCATACCTATTTAAAAAAAAATTTGGCCTCAACTTTGGAAGGGAGCTGGCTGGTCAGTGAGAATTGAAGGGATTTCAAGTAGTCTGAAGCTCTTAGAAAGTATTACAGCATGAGAGCTAGAGTATTTCTCAAGTGAACTGCAAGCCATTTGCAGTTTATCTGGTTCTCAGTTGCATTTCAACTATGTGCAGTCAGATCAGCATGTTAGATGTAGCATTGCCAGGGCAGAAGAGTGGGATTCCACATCTGTTCTGTGTTAGTGTAACATGGTGGTGGGTGGGCAGGTGGTGACTCTTGCCCCAAAAACATTATAGGAAGAGACTGGAGCAGCTGACAATTCAGTAGAGATTTTGGGCAGGAAAAACATGAATTGCTGTGCATTGCAGTTTTCTCTTTAACAGTGATGCTGAAATCCCATTTCCCTAGCCTTCAGCAAGTGTGGTGTTTCTGCTGTCCACTTCCTGCTCGTTCAAGTTTGTTCTCTTTATCAGTAGGTCGAGCTTATTGCTACGTTTTAAACCCCAGTGTTATTTTAAGATGGTCATCAAGTGTTAGGAAAAGTGGAGTCTGGCAAGTGACTTCAAAGTAGATCACCTTCTTAAAGGGTGAACAAAATCTGTGAGTACAGAGAAAGAGAATATAAATTAGTAGATGTAAGAGGCCTGGAGAAGAAATTTGAGTGTGTAAGGAACTAAGTAAAGACACTACTTTTCTGCATGCAATCATTTATCAAAAATTGAGATTATTTTGTCAAAGAGAAGGCAGCTTCTTATTTTATATTTTCTAACTCAAAGTACTCGTTTGAATGTTACGGAACATTTTGAATTTTCATTGCACCAACCATGCTGGTGGCTGTGAAGATGCCCCTTTCAAGACATAAAATAGCTTGTTTGAAAGCTTAAATTCTTTTGCTTTTCTGGGAAGTTTGTTACTTCTTATTTTCAATGATGAAGCACAGTAGTTTGTAGCATTCAGTATAAGACCAAAATGTGCTTTTACTTACCAGATAACACTTGTGTGTAGTGTTAATTTTAAGAAGTTATGTGGCCTTTCTCTTCCATAACTACACAGGTTGCTGTCCCAAACCTTAATGAAGCCGTACAGGATGCAGACTTGCTGGTTTTTGTCATTCCTCATCAGTTCATTCATAAAGTCTGCGACGAAATCACAGGACGAATACCCAAGAAAGCGCTCGGTATAACTCTCATAAAGGTATAATAAATACTATTCATTAATAACTGAGAATGTGTCATGGGATCTTCTAAAAAAGTGGCTTGATATTTTGATATGAAAAGTCTCTTTGCATTATTCACTTGATTGTTCCATTAAACCTTCTAGATGTAAGATTGGAATTTGTCTCAGTCATTAGTGGATTGTTACACGGTGTTTTACTTTAGGCTAGCGCTTGCAGGAAGAGGAAAATGAGGCTGTTCACAAGACTTTTAAAAAGAAAGAGGGAGTGAATAGGTTTTGCACCACCAAGCTTTCCAGTCTTTTATTTGTTGTTTCCAAACGCATCATTAGATGAACAGAGCACAAGCATAATGCTTTGATTGTTAACACACATCCCACATGCTGAGTTGATCATTTTAAGAACTGCTGAGAGAATTGCATGTGACTGAGAGGATAGTGCTCTTGTTCATGTCAAATATTATGTTGCAACAAGAGAGTCTGTTCAGCATGGCCCAAAAAGACAGTTCGAGCATAGGAAATAGGAGGGGGAGAGGTGTAGGAAGTGTCTCACTGGAGTGTTTGTAGTTTTGGTGGCAGGAGAATTTTTAAATGTGGATGGGCTCCCCCCCCCCCCCCCCCCCGACCTTGTGTTTAGCTGCAAAGAATAAGCTATTCCCACGAGGTTTGGAAGATTCTGGTTTGTTGTTGCTTTGTACTTAGTTGACAGTAGGCCATTTTCTCAGCACATTTTGCCATGTTTACTGTCACTTCTGGAAAATGATACGTCTATGGATCTGTGCTTAAAAAGAACAAAACCTCCCTATCACTATTTACTGCAAGCTTGTCTCTTTAGTTTGGCTAACTAAGCCCATCAAATCTGTATTGTTTTGTCAGTGCTGACCTGGTATATTGCCGAGATGTATGAAAAAGCAATGCTTCCCAGGTGCACTTGCTGCATTTTGTAGAAAAACTTTTCATATTGTAGAAGGATAAAATAAGGCAGTGTTAAAAGAGCTGAATGCATAGCATCACAATCACACAGCTGTCGTAGATGCCCTTAAGTTTATTGCTTTGAAGTTGTCTGTTTATGCTTCTTTCTTCTGTAAGCTCAAGATAGACTTTTCTTCTTTAATTTGCTAAATGTGATTTATGTTCTCATGTCCTTAGTGATAGGAATAACTCTAATGAAATCGGTGGAGTAAATGAGGATTTATGTCAACATATCTGAAGTCAGAGTCTGGGCCTATAGTCTCTTGGGATTATTGCTCTGGGTATTGATTACCAGTGCTTTAATGGAGTGTTGATTAATAGCTATGTTTAAAAAAAAAAAGAAAAAGGAGGGGGGAGTACTCATCTTCTTAAATTAACAAAAACAAAAACAAAACACCTCCAAACCCCAAACAAACAAAAAAAACCACAACAAAACAAAAAGCCCATGCATAGTGTAGTGTAAGTAAAATAGTGACACCTGCCATGCAAAGCAGAGTTGATTAATAGGCAGCTTCCCACTGTCACGTTGCAACACTGCATCAGTAGGAAGTCTTTCGAAAGAAATGGTGTGAGGCCCCTTTTAATTTATTTGCGGGAGAATGCAAAGTACATGTTAACTTTTATGAAAAGGCATAACTGTGTGTTATTAAAAGTATCATTTAAGAAGAAAGGGCAGAGTTTTAACACAACAATGAAACTAAGTAGAGGCAGGAATGCATTCTTTCCTCTACTTTTGCAGCTTCTTTATGCATGCTGTTTTCATCAAAGTCATATTTTTAGTGGTCTCATTATGCTCAATACTAATGCTATTAAAGTGGCTTGTGTTGACTTTGGCGGTGAAAGTGCAGTCCTGCTCTGAAAAATATCATTAGTGGGATGTCTTGTTTCTGTGCTTTCTAAATTGCCTGGCAAGTTAGCAGTGTGTCATCTTTTAGTCTTTTTTTTCTTTTTCTTTTTTTGACAGTCTAATCTTCAAGCAGAGCCTAACGTCTGATAATAAAACTGAGTCTTTGTGAAATAAAGATATTTGTCTGCTGGTTAATCTGTGTTCCCATTGAAACATTTGCAGTTGTGTTGCTTTACATAAGTTCTGATCACTGATGTCTATGAAAACCTAACAAATCATTGTGTGGGTGTCAGGGGAGGAACCGTATACAACTTAACGATGCGGTACAGCAGTGAGCACAGGAAGCAGGATAGGTGGAGGTTACTCAAAATGCTCTTCAGGCAGCCTCAACATCAATCTCATTTTCATCTACCTATATACAGGCCCCAGGGATTGCTCTGGCAAGCATGTCAGGACGCAAGCGATAAAACCACAGAATCGGACTTGCATTGCCTGGGGATCATTGCTGCCCAGTGGAAATTCCCGTGTTTGAGCCTTCGTTTTTGGGGGAGGGAGGGGTGTTTGTTTTTTCTCCTGTCATCTAGTCATTCAGTATTGGATTTAACTCTACAAGAAACAGGTGCAGCTCTCCTTGACTTTGTCAGAAGTTGCATCTGTTTCATAGCAGGGTTGAATTTGGCACCTAAGCCGCTCTGATCTCCTTTCACTTGGGTGAATAGTTGTTGTGTACATATTCACATTTTTGGAGTTGTTCCCAATGTGTGCAAGCTTTTCTGTTTATTAATTGCCTCCTTAGGAGGAGGGGCCTTACAGTTATTTTGTGGGGACATTTTTGACACTGTGAGGGAAAAATACAACATGTATATGTGTGCTTGCTTTCAGATTCTTTCTATATGGCTCATTAAAGATGAGAAAGCAGAGTTGTGCATCAAGTGATACAAATTGAAAAATAATGCAGAAATGCAAGCACTGTTGTCTGTAGTTTAATTGGCTGGGTTTATGCAGTCATATCTGCATGTCTTTTGATTGTACCATGTTATTTAAGGAATAGCACCTCTGATCTGTGGAAATGCAAGTTACTGCCTGCCTGAAATGTCACTACCAGCAACATATAAGTGTGTGTGTATATATATGTGTATCTGAAAGTGGCAGAGGATCATTAAGTCATAATTCAAAATTACCAATCCCCAAAAGTACCAAATCCCCAACATTAAAAATAGTACGGTATAAAAGGTGGTATACTGTGGGAAAGAAAGACCGTTTCAGTACCTTGTTTGCCATGCCCCTGTTCTAAAAACTCAAAAGGAGTCTGCATTTAGCAGGCTAGGAGAAAAGGGTTTTGTGAGAAGAAAGTGGTCTCATTTGGAGTTCTTGGTTCAGGCAATTCAGAGTACCAGATTCTCTCCTCCATTGCATCATTAATCTCTGGGGTCATCTTTTCTAAGGTCCTATTTCTGCCCCTACTTTCACGCTTTGTAAAGAGTGTATCATAAATACAGATTAAAAATATCCTTAAAAGTTAAATTATTCTCAGTTGTTCAGCTTTCTACATATCTGTGAACAGCTGTTCCATTTGTAGTAGTATTCAAAATGATTAAACTGGGTTTGTACTAGTAAACTGTTGTTGGTATTATACACAAGGGAATCTGTCTCTGATATTTCAGTTCAGATACCTCTTCACAAAACAAGTTATTAGGATGCAATTTTGTGAGTTTTGGTGCAATTTCAAATCCAAGTGCAGGCCTGATTCACAACTGATGGATTGGTGATGCTTCACTGGTTTTAGTAAGGATACACTGATAATAAGCAGCTGAGATTCTGAACTAACAAAGCTGAATATTCAGCACTTCTTAGAATCAGGTCTTCGAGCATGGAATAAAAACTGTTACCATCATCTAGAGTTTAGTCCTAATTCTTAAGGTGCTACCTCCTATGAAAAGAAGACAGCTTGGAGAGGTCACAACAGTGGCAGAAGTTTCACTGGTAGCAAGTCTGTCATCTTCAGTCTCTATCTGAATAGGCCTTGTTGCAGTTCTCACCTGTGGACAAGACTAATTGTGATGTGCTTTCTTCTCTACTGTGTCTAATGAATGACTTTTTAGTAATTCCATTTGGTGTTGGCTGCAGGGAATAGATGAAGGCCCGGAGGGACTCAAACTGATCTCTGACATTATTCGAGAGAAGATGGGAATAGACATCAGTGTGCTGATGGGAGCTAACATTGCCAATGAGGTGGCAGCAGAGAAATTCTGTGAAACCACAATAGGTACTGTTCCAAGTAATAAGAATGTTTAAAACATTCTCCTGTCCTCACAGTTGCACACCAAATAGCTCAAATTTTATTGTTTTCAACATTAGCTGGCTGTTACCAGAAACTGTTGGGTTCTTCTTATTTTAATGTTGAATTTCCTAGAATGTTTATACTTCCAAAAGTACTAGGACCATACCAGGAATAGAGGGAGAGGGAGGAGTGCAATTTTACCTAGTCTCACGAGGGTTGTGACCTTAGCAGGTGAAATACTAAGCATGCTTTTTGTCACCCTCCACATAACAAACTGCTTTATTTTATTATGTGCTTAAGATTTTTTTTTGTGTCTACATGGCTTTATATGGATAAATGATTATATATTCTGTACTCCAGCTCAGATGTTATGGTCACAGATGGTACCTTTATGCATGTTTGGGTTGTGTTTTGGTTTTTTTTTTAAGGTATCAATATCTTATTTTAATCTCTCAATTAGTTCCCCCAAAAGCTAGACATGGTTTTTGTTCTGTGTTGATGTCTGCACACCTTTACAGCACAGAGATGTGCCTAGTCTTGGATTTCACAGTGTCTAGATAGGCGTGTGTGTGTCATACACAGGTAGTCATATATAATAGCACAGAGTTCATGTTATTTTTTTCAGTGTTAATTTTTACAGTTTAGTGCATTTTTAGCTTTGTAACCTCTCATTAACAGCTTTTGCATTGAACTTATTTTTGAATGGTTGAATTACCTCTTAGTGCTTAGAAACATTTGTCAGTGGCAGCATGCTCAATTAATAAAACATCCTTGACATACCTTTATCAGTAGGTATTTTTCTGGAATGCAGGCTTTAAAAATAATTGGTAGAATTGCACCTGATATTTTTTTAATTCACTTTTGTTTTATTATTAACTGTTCTTTTTAAAGAGAATGATATGGAAAAAAAGAGTATGGAGACTTAGTGGAATTGTTATTTAGAATCTGTTGCTGAGTAGACAATGAATTATGAAGAAGCCCAGAGTAACTCAGTGCAGAGCTTTTAAGTGTGATGTAGACATGTCCTTAGTCACTTAAAACAGGAGTCTGTTTAGGACGAAGACAGAACCACCTTATCTCTGCTTTTAAGTATTTTGGCTTGCACAGGAAAGGCTAAATAACACCCAAATAAATTATTCATTTTTTAGCCTTCTTTCTCTCTCTCTCAACAGGCAGCAAAATCTTGGAAAATGGCCTTCTCTTCAAAGAACTCCTGCAGACTCCAAACTTCCGAATAACTGTAGTAGACGACGCAGATACAGTTGAGCTTTGTGGTGCTCTGAAGGTAAGATTAACAGGCTGCAGTTGGTACATAGATGGAACGGTGATCCTTGTAGAAAAAAGAGGGTATTTTCATTTAAAGAATTAGGTTTATTGTGCTTTATATAATATATAAAACTGCTACATAACATTTCCGGAAGAACGAGATGGGAAATTAGGGAGCAGCATGTTCTGATAGTTGGCTTTTAGACCCTTGTCTCACCATCTCCCAAGTTCTCTTTCTACATCTTTCACTTAGCTTACATGCAGTCATGAAACAAGTGTTGATTTCATCTAACTGGTCAACATATTTCTAAACCCATTTTAGTTCCCTTTTTCTTTTTGCAACAGCGTGTTCACAAAAAGAAAGGGAGAAAGAAATTGGCATTAATCCTTTGTGTCTGTTGACAAAACTATTCCCCTCTTCATTGACTTACACAATGTGAGCACTCTTATGTTTTATATTTTGTGGACATACACTGCGTAAGGTTTGTGTGGATAACCACATACAGAAATGACCCAAATAGGAAAAAAGTTATTTCGGACAGTTACTCATCTGGAATTTTTTTGGTAACAAAATTGATGCTGACAGGAAGCAAAGGCTAGCTTAAACATTCTTATTGCTGTTTTTTTTCAGGTTAATTTACAGGCCATTTGTGAAAGGAAGGCATTAGTCACTTGGCGCCCTGGCCAATAGTACTGTAGTTCACGTTGTGTGATATCTATCATGGAAGCATTTCTGATGGGTGTAGTGGTTTAGTAGATAATTTGGCTTTTTTATTTTTTATGTTTTGGATAATTATTTTGTATTGCTTTGTTGTCTCTTTTGAAATTATGTGTAAACTACACCATTGACCTGCAAAGCTACCAAGCCAATGAATGATGTCTTTAAGCTAAGGAGTTCTGATTCCTGCTCAGTGGGAAGTAAATTGATAGCTATAATAACATAATTTTTGGCATACTGGTTTTCTTGGTAATTTTGTCTAGAGAGCTGTCACACTGGAAGTCCTGAGAAGGAAGAGGTCATGGGTCTGTGCACTGGGCTAACGGGATACGCTTTGGTGTAACATGCTTTGGAGTTACTGTATTTATAGCAATTTCTCAAGATTGTGGAGCTCATAATTTGGCTCCACAGCCATTGCTTTAAAATGCTGTGGTGATGTGGAAGGTTAGCAGGAGAGAAATCCCTGTGTATAGACCTATGAAATTAGTCAAAGAGTTTTACAGATTTATTTTTCTTTGAAATCTGCTCAGCCTGATGTTTTCTGGCTAGCTTAAGTCCTTGCTTGATAGAGGAGTTCTGTCCCAGATAATTTTTACTGCAGACAAATCTCATGAAAGGGTGCTAGAGATGAGCGTGCCCATCAAACTGAGCAGCTAGTCAGCAGACACTGAAACTCCGCTGTAAAGGTCCAAGTGAGGCAAGATACCAATATCTCTTTGGAAGTGCAGAAGAATTTAAATAAATTGTTGTTCTTGACCTGGAAAGATACTGAGGTGAAACTTGTGTATTTTCTTTGTAGCCTTGTTTTGTTCCTCCCCCCCTGCTTCATTATTCATCATGCATCCTCCAGACTGAACTCTCTAGTTGCATTTCTAAAAAGCTGTATATATTCTGTACGCTCTGGTCATTTGGTTTTGATTGCAGTACATTTTGTTAACTGAGTTGAGACTTCCAAAGAAATGCATGGTATGAGCTCCAAACAAAAAGCGAATTAAGGATAGATTAACTTGTTTAAAAATACTATGGATTTCTTGCCTGATTAAAAGGCTTGAACTGGTATAAAGTGGCATAGATCAGTCATGCTAATATAGGTGATGTTTTTTAAACAAACAACTCTTCCTTAATCCAAAAGAAAATTTTATTAAAATTGTATTTTTAAAAGTAATTTTTCATTTAAAACCCTTTCTTGTTTAATCCTAAATCTTGTGCTGACAGCACGTAAATCTTAATCCCAAGAAAATTTTATTAAAATTGTATTTTTAAAAGTAATTTTTCATTTAAAACCCTTTCTTGTTTAATCCTAAATCTTGTGCTGACAGCACGTAAATAATTTCCTGAGCTGTTTTTAAATCGAACGTTGCAAAATTTTGTTAATGCATTGGGAACATATATGCCTCTGAAAGAAATTGAAGCAGCTAAAATTAAAGAGATGGGTATGTTTTTATTGCAAAGCAAAATGCAAAGCTCAGATGTGAATAGTGAAAGGTAAACTTGAGGTTTTTTCTTAGAAATTGTACATTCTTATTAGGAGAATTGTTTGCTAAGTGTAACAACAAGCATTTTGCTTTTTTATGATTAATTTGATAATCTTTGTAATAAAAAATGTGAAAAATGAATCTTTTCATGTGATTGTTTTTAGGGAAAAATCTAAAGTGTAGGTTCTGTCAGCTGACAGTTACTTTATTAAACTTGGAAAGTTACTTCATGAAGAAATAGTAAAAGTTAGCATTATTTAATTTGCTGGAAGGAGGAAATTCCTGTTTCAGAAGATGGCAGTGTCGTGTTGTGTGAAGAGATGGGTGTAAAAAGAGGGGTTCTACTCTCTTTCTATAGCAGTGCCAATTCAAAATGTCAGCAGTGTCACTGCAAACTACGGCTTAGAGGACAGAAGTAAGCAGGCACACGTGCCAGTCCAGACTGTCTTTTTGGATGTGGAAATAGTAAAAGCAACTCCTGTATTGGTATGTAAAGGATGAGAAATACTACACTATGAGAAATAGTATATTCTCCCAGCTTCTGCATTTTTCTATAAATACCAGCTTGGGAAAAGGACACTTTTCTGGTATTTCTGGCATAATAGACTAGATCTTGTTAAAAGTCTAAACTTACCTTGCTCTTCATTTCTGCAAGCCTTTCTAAGCAGGGAAGATTTTCAATGTGGATGGTTGCCTAAAGGTTGGGAAAAAATACAGAAGGGTAACAGAGAGTGCTCTGAGCACAGCTTTCCCTTACAATAATGATAATTTTGGGTTTGAAATTTGTTTTTTGAAGCATATTTGAATTCGGACTGTAATAATAGGTATTGCAGCTGGGTGATCATGAAAGAACGTGCTTGATTGCTATTTATATACATATATATGCCTATATGTATTGAACATTCACTTCACTTACTGTATTTATTTTTTGTGACAGTGGGCTGATGGAGATGGACTGAAGTATAGAAATCAGTGCAGTGAAACTGCAGTCTTGCATCAGCTTGGAGACTGGCTAAATAGGCAATGGCAGTCACTTTACAAAATCTGATGATACTGAGGAAGAACAGCTGTCTACAATAACTTAATTGGCTGTAGGAACAAAAGTGCTTGGCATGTTCTTTTCTATCAGGATATTTTTCTTTTGAGGACTGAAGCACATTTCACATTTATTTGTTGACCTTTTCTAAGGGTTGATGTCAGAAATTAACAAACTTCAGATTTGGATAGTTCAGTTTCAAGGTGTCCAGTTGGCTTTACAGGCAGCCTGACCCAAGGCCACCTACAAGTTCCAGCTGCCATGTGCCAGACAATGAAGGGGCCTTCCTAGGAGGTGCTTAAAGGTTATGACACCACTGTAAGAGTAGTATGTGCAGCTACGCATACATATGGATGTGCTCCTGGATGCTGATGGATGTGATGCTGCACAGTGGCATAGACCCAAGGTCATCACCTCTGAGGTGTCCTTAGAGTCCTTACTGCCTGTGCCAGTGTGTGGTCTTACAATCCAACAGCACAGACATGAGGCAAGGCTGAGCTGGTGTATGAACCTAGTAGCATACTTGAGAGGCGATATAAACGTTGGTAGCTGCATTCTTGGGTGTAAACTGTACTGGAATCACTTACCCAGTGCAGCAGTGGGGAGGGAAGGAGAAGTGAGAATCTAATCTCTGGATATGGCAAAATGGCCATGCTCCAGCTGGCTGATATATTTGTTCAGGGATCTGGAGAGTTAAACTCCTTCAAGTGGCAGCAGCCAAGGACTGAGACAGAGGTGACAGTTACTGTAGGAAGGAGAAGGAGCAGCAGCTGTCGTTGCCTTTCAGGTTGCTTCATGCCCATCTCTAAATTTTATGGCTCCAGCTTAGCCTTAAGCAAAGAAGAAGTATAATGATGATTTATTGTTTACCAGGTTATGTAACCCAGCATTATTACGTACAAAGGTGGTCCTGCAAAGTGTGTTTATGGCAGTCACTGTTGGATAGTTGGTCTAGGTACTGTAGAAGTTGATTGTGGTAATTACTCTTTCCTGAGATTAAGTGGAAATGAAATCCATTATTTACATTCAAGTTTGCTAGGAGCAAGCAAGCAGTTTATGCTTAACCTCTCTGACAATCCTGCTAATACAGTCTTTGATTTGTTGAGTCTTCATTTGACCTCTCTCAGCCATGATGTGAAGCAAGGAGCTTCTCCAAGTTCACGTGTAAGTAAGGAGGAAAGCAGGCTGTGCTGAGCTGTGACACTACCTCAAGGAAGGCTGGATGTCCCAGGTGAATTAACATTTCTGCTTAGTTCTCTAATGATCCATTTAATTATGGAGAGGTAATGGTTGCCTCAGAAATGGCTTCTGAAGCTGTCTTCATGACCACTCCACAAACTTACTGTAAACAGAGTAGGACTGTAAGTTGGATGTTTCCGAGCACTGACTGTGTAAGAGAACAATCTGTCAGCAAAGTCTGCAGTCTTGTTAACCTTGGTTCCTTGGTCATCTATTGACCTTGCATTTGTGACCTCTGGCATGTTTGCAGCAGGTCATGTGCAACTAAAAGACACTTTCTCTCATTTGCTCTGACACATCCTGTGAGCACTGCATGGCATCAACATTTCTTTTCTGGAGTATAGCTTCACTATCCCGGTGATAAAATAACAGTCCAGTCCTTGCTCATGTTCTAGAATGACTAGGACTAGGACTAATGCCAGCTTCTGGATACCAGACCAGCTAAAGACTCACCTGTTAGTGCAAAGTGTTTTAGTAGCTTAAAACCATATGCAATATAAAAACACCCTATGCATCTTGCTTACAGGATGCATGCTTTAA
This sequence comes from Aptenodytes forsteri, assembly GCF_000699145.1. NCBI lineage: Eukaryota > Metazoa > Chordata > Aves > Sphenisciformes > Spheniscidae > Aptenodytes > Aptenodytes forsteri. Next base: position 7,699,132 of record NW_008796217.1, read on the forward strand.
TGTAAAAAGCTGTTAATGCCAAGATGGGGAAAATGTTTTTCCTCAAGCCTGAAGTGGTTTTGAGAGCTCTCAGTCTCTCAGGCCAAGAGGAACGCTGTGTTGCAGTCATTTTGGGGTTGTTGTGACAGTATTTTTGAACCTTTGGAACAACAGGTTTGTCTCTAGGCTAAAGTCGTCCTTGCTTACTTTGCTCTCAGACCCCCATGTTGTGTATGCAAATGCAGTCAGTCTTTGAGCTCATGGAAACGTGGGCTCTCTCCTCTTGCACAAATGTATACCCACTGCATTTGCAGGAACTCTTGTAACTTCAGGTGTAGGCTTTGGCAGTGGCAGTGTTCAGGATCGACCGTATCAGATACAGAAAGCTGGTTTGGCTGGGTAGGTATGCGATTCTCCCCCCACCCCAGTCTGCTGCTCAGAGGATCGCTATAGTGCTAGTGACGTTAGGCTCTTGTGTGTTACTTTGTGTTTTGCTTACGCATCTTCCTGAAACAAACTTGACTTAGTGCCTGCACCCAGAGATTTCAAGTACCAAGCTGCCTGTTTTGGTCTTGTCTTGGACAGAAAGATGACTCAGTCTCAAGTTTTGTGAGATTTTTTTTGTTGTTGTTGTTTTGTCTTTAAAAGGAGTGGCTTGTGTTTCAGTGAGGTGTAACTTTCAATGTGGTATAATTCAGTTCTCTATAGAAGTATTAGACACGAGAGAGTTGTCATAGATTCTTAAAGGATTTAAATGAAACCAGATAGCAGAGCTTGTAAATTCATAGTTGTGGCCTGAGGGTTATGTAGACCAGGGTATAACAGTCTCCTAAGTGTGGGGGTGTGTTCTAGAACATAACCAGTTGTCTTGTTTCCTCATTATTTGCAAACTATGTGTAAGAACATAAAATGGGGACATTGTACAAACAAGGAGCTTAGTGTTTCAGAGTTAGACTCACAACTTCTCTTCTTCCCTACCCCATTTCCTCAGAAGTAACTAGTTTTGGTATTACTTGCTTAAAACAATATTTCTGTTGCTCCAAAGACAAACATTGCAAAATAGACAACAAAATACCGTAGGCCAAATAATATGGTAAGTTATGATCAGGTAGGCTGCTTCAAAGTGGAAAGGAAAGTCAAAGCAGGCAAAGTTGGAGGGAAGGCGAAGCTTTAGTATTGGAGTGTTCAAGAAGAACATGGAAAAAGCCCAGAGGTTGTTCAAAAATGTTTTTGTTTTTAGCTGAGTGCTAAACACTTGCAGACTTAATTTATGTGCAAATTCCATTTAAATGGATTATCCTGTCTGAAAACTTCTTAAATACGTGTTTGACTTCCTCTTGCTTTGCCACCAAATGAACAAATATTGGAAGTCAGTCTGGGAGAGGCGTCCAATGAAAACATACCTTGACTGAATCATCACAGCCAAGATTTAAACCAGGATGATCTAAAGCACCAGCTTTAAAAGTCTGATCATCTTTTGCTGCTTCAGGTCTGATGCTGAGATATGTCTGCAATTTTTAAAGTCACCTTTAGACCTCAGCTAGCTGCTCAAAAAGCAATGACTCATCTTCTGACCTCATTTGATTGAAAGTCACCTAGACATGACTGGCCACGCAGCACTGCAGCTGCCTGCGGTTTTTGGTTCTTACAGTTCAAAAAACAAAACAAAACCAGCTGTTAATCTGCTTGTTGTTTTCATTAGCAACTTCTGACTGTTGCTGTTTCTTCAGCAACAGGTAAAGTTGGTTTGGTGGTTTGGGTTTTTTTTCCCTGCATCAGGTGCCATAATGTTGGTTCTCCTGTGGTCTCTGTTGAGGTTGCTGTTGTTGCATGCAGAAAGGTATTACTACATCTATTGCTTCCTTGTTTGCTTTATCAGTACGTCAGAATTCCATTTCTTTTGGAGTGTTTTGGGTTTTGGTAGGGGTTTGGGGTTTTTTTTGGTAGGGGCAAACTAACCATGGCTAGTCTCTGACTCCCAGGCCAGAAAATAGCTTTCATAGTCACTTCACTCAAACATGTCTCAACTAATCTCTATGTTTGTAAACCAAAGAAGGGACTGTATAGCTGATTGTTCACAAAGAAACAGTACATTCTTTGTAGAAGGCTGTCACCAGGTCCAAGGAAAAAAAAAACAAACCCAACATTTTTTGCTTAGGAAAGGTCTTCCTGTGTGATGAACCTTCTGGAAATCCTTGATTAACTATTACTGATATAGGAACTCTGCAAGCTCTGCATACTTAAAAGGGCTGAATACGATTAGCTTGGCTGAATTTGGTCCCTTAGCATATCAACATGGAAGTCAATAAATGTTTCTTAGATTCAGTATTACTTTAATCATAAAGAAAATATGTGGATAAAAGGGCTGTGGGATGTCAGTCTAGCTTTACCCCTACCTCAGGGCAGGAACAGCTCAATCTAGATAAAACCTTGTTTGGGTGTGGTGTAACCTGCTTGTTCTTGAAGATAGTCAATAATAATAGCTCCACAGCCTCCGGGGCAACTTGTTCCAGAGCTTTAACTTGGAAATACTTAGTAAGGTAAGACTTGTAATCTCTTTTTTTTTTTTTTAAAGGTTATCCCATAAACCCCAAAACCAAAAAAACCCAAAACAACAACCTAGTCTTCCATTAATAAAGTATTTGCAGTTCTTAGGGACATCTGCATTCTGTCTTTTGGTGTCTTCTAGGATTCTGTAAGCAATAATTGACTCATTTCCCATTTGTTTTTCTCTTCTAATTAGAATATAGTGGCAGTAGGAGCTGGGTTTTGTGATGGCCTTTGCTGCGGTGACAATACCAAAGCTGCCGTTATTCGCCTTGGCCTAATGGAGATGATTGCCTTTGCCAGAATTTTTTGCAAAGGACAGGTGTCTACTGCCACTTTCCTGGAGAGCTGTGGAGTTGCTGATCTCATCACAACATGTTACGGTGGCCGGAATCGACGTGTAGCAGAAGCATTCGTTAAAACTGGAAAGGTACCTTATTCACAATGGGTGAAATCCATTGTTGCAAGTACTAGCACTCCTGGTTTGTTGGAGTATTAGTACAATTATCTGAGACATGCTAGCTGTACTGAGTGAGTACCCTTCTCTTTCCTCTCATTTTTGAGTCTGTTACAAGGTTAGAATGAGTGTAAAGGTGTTAAAAGGAAGGGTGATTAAAAAAAAAAAAGCTGGAGGGATAACGTGTTGGGAGATGCAGATTTAAGAAGGAGAATATTTGCAAACAAGAATATAGGAGAATATTATATATGCTTACTGAAGTACACTTTTGAGAAAGGAAGAACCCTCAGTAACATCTTGCTTTTTCCATCCAGATGATGTTGTCAGGCTTATGAAAATTTTATCATAGCTCTCCTTTTCTTCCTTCCCTCCCCCCTGTTGTTTAGTCTATTGAAGAACTGGAGCAAGAAATGTTGAATGGTCAGAAACTGCAAGGACCACAGACTTCTGCAGAAGTGTATCGCATCCTCAAGCAGAAAGGAATGCTGGAAAAGTAAGAACAGATAAAGCAAGTTCCACGTACCCCTTTTTTATCTCCATAACTCTTTTTGCATTTTTAGTCTTGATATCGTCATGAAGGTAATAGCTACTCTTATTACAGTGATTTTCTTTTTGGCTTAATCCCCAGTTAAAAATCACAGAGAGAAGTGAATAAAACCTCAAAATAATATTTCTTTAGATAGAGCTAATAGTGTGACATTAAATTTGTGAATGCCCTTCTGTTTACAGAATGTATTATTGCCTCCTGCTATCATAGAAAAGCATAGCAGAGTGTGTTTTAACATGTGAAAAGAATAAAATACATGAAAATAGAAGCTGAGCTTCCTAAAGAGACTTGTGAAGAGGCTCTACAGCTCAATTCGTAGTAGTAAATTCATTGCTTATCTCCAAGGAGAGGATCTTTGTTATTAAGGATCTGTATAGCTGATCAGCTGAATAGAGTGTCTGCTTCTATCCACGTGTATTCTAGCTTAGAAACCGCAGTTCTCTTTCCTAACGTGACTTCCAGTTTGCTGTAGGATAAAACCTGCCATCTGCTTGTGTAGGTCAGTTTTTCTTTTGTGGTATGAAATTAAGCAGGCTGTCCTGGCTTGTTCATTTGTATTCAAGTCAGAACATGTATGATTCCTAAAGCCACATACACAGTTGTCCCCTTATGAGATTAAGGGATGCATTATCTCTATCTGTTCCTGTTTGTAGAGGAGGCAAAATCAGAAAATAAATGACTGCCAGTCAGAAGACCAAGCCTTGTTATTTTTTCTTCCAAAGCAGTTTTTAAAGGCTAGTTTTAATGGATCAGCTGCATTAAGTTGCTTATTTTTTAACATTATCTTTGGGAGTAAGGCACCTAAGTCTGTTTCTACAGTGTACAGTAATTAAGCTAACTGCAGAAAAAAAAACTAATTAAAATGTTGGCTTCAGTCTTTGCTGTTTATGATTCCCTAAATGAGACTGGATGCTGTGTTTGGGGTGGTTTTTTTTGGTTGTTTTTTTTTTCCCCTGTTCTATCTTACAACAAATAGAGTGCATTATAGAAGACTTTGGATTGTGTTTTTAATGAAAGATATGAAAACAGAGAGTTGCTAATTTCTGTTTGGTATACCAACATGTATGTGTCAGTTCTTCATAAAAGGTCGCATTCAACAAGACTTTTGAAAGCAACTTTCAAAGTGTTTTTCGAAAACTCTCTTGCTACTGCTTTAAAACATAAAACACAGTAAAACAGCCATGGTTTCAAAGTGAAGAGGTAAGAGTCTAGTAAGAGTAAATTTTCATACTCTCATCCTACAGAAAGAGTCCCAAGGCTACGCAGAAATATGCAAAAGTCAAAGTTCAGTAGAAGAGCTTTGGTAGCAGGGTTGATGCCTATTTATATTTACAGTGCAATTAGTCTTTTCATTTCAACAGTTGTAGAACTAGCCCTCTTAATGTGCTCAGACATAAGATGCATTTGGAGTTTGCTGGCCATGAGCCTGCAGTCAGCCTTGATTCTGCTTTCCTCGTGTGAAGTGTGGCAGACCTGCGCGCAGCAGAGTAATGCTCTCTGAGATAAACAGCAAGACTTGGGTATCAAGATGTGGTTTGTAGTAGTGGTAGTACTTCTCTGAGAAGTAACTGCTGGTACTGTATCTAAAGCTGTGTGAAACTTGATTTTGCTTCAGAAGGTTCACATGTCTTGTGGCTGCCTCTAGTAAAATCTTACATAGGCATAACAAATTTTATTTTAGTGCCTACATTTAAGTTTTTACGGTAAAAGCAAATTCAGTCCCCCCGGCCCAATATATTATACAAAATGAGTGATAAGTGAGGCATGTTACACATTTGCATTTATTACACTTTTTTTCTGCATATTTCCTAGTAAGGGTTTTGCAACCTAAACAGTGTAGCATTGGATTTGAAAGAGCAGCTATGTGGCTATATGCTAATTTTGGTTCCACCGATGCAATAAAAACAAAAATCAATCCAGCTGGATTGACATGAGGTGGTTTTTGCTATTGCTGCTGTTTCTGTCCCACAAAAATAAACCAAAAGAAATGGACGTGCATTCATAGCAGGACATTAAAATCTTTCAGATAATTCAAAATGTAGCATTTCAGTTTTAAGCACTTGTAATAAAAGCCATAGAAACAATGGACTAAATTCACAAGCATGTCCACTCCCCCACTTTTTTCCCCCAGTAATGCAAAGTATTGCATTCAGCCAAGTACAGATCTTGTATCTGCCCCTGAGAATGCAGTAGTCACCATGCTGTAATGGTAGTCCTGAATGGCTCATGGCTTCTCTTGTGACCTCTGGTTCACTTTGAGGAGTCTAGTTCAGAGCTATGTAGTGATACCAGAGTTACCTCAGTATAACACGTGCTAGCAGAGTGCATGGGCAAGCATATACGGTGCTCAGGACTGGTGGGGGGTTCTGCTCAATGCTGCATTTCTGCATTACAGATAAACTTTAGAGTGACTGATGGGGGCCACTTTCCTGAGGAGAAAGTCCTAGTCCAGATGTACTCTGAATCGCTCAGAAATTAACTATTTCACCGTCTCCAATGCTCCTTATTTTTTATTTCAGTCAAAATAACGTAGTGTGTTTGGTCAAAATTTATCAATATAAAAAGCCACACTGAAATGGCATATTTATTCTGGTGAACAGATAATTAATCCCTAAAATTCACCAGGCTTTGTATGAAAATGGGACTTGTCTGACTGTCACTGTCTAGGATGGACAGAAAGCAAATATAAATTTCTGTAAAGCATCTTGGCTGTAACAAGCTTTCAGATTATCAGAGAAGCCTGAATAATTTAGCGGTTGTTGGAAATGTGGCCAATTTAAAAAAGAAAAAAAGAGGAGATAGAATTTAGTGTTTCAAAATCCACATTTAATTTTGGACTCTTATTAAAAACTTGACCTTCAGTTTCTTCTTGAGTCTCTTTGTGTCATATTCTGCAATTGTATTATCAAATTATTGCTCAGAGATAATGCGTAACTGATGTGCCAGTCATCCTTTTTAACCATAGATGAGTACTGCTGTAAGAATGTCAAGGAAAAATGCGAGTGTTTTTAATTTTTTAGATCACTTAATGGTTGTGCCATACATAATGAATGTTGCAGACTCCATTATAGCTAGCTAGGCTTCTGAGAGTGACTCATTTTAGAGATGCACGCAGGTTCTGTATTTATCCAGTGCTTTTCAGTCTGGTGTTAGCGCTTGACAAATTGAAAGAAATTGATTTTTCAGTCTCTCTCTTTCTCCTCCCTCTCCTCACCCCATTTTATTTCTTTCATTTAAGAAAATGTTACAGAATAAACTTAGGCTGCATTTGCTTTCCCCACCCTGTTTCCTCAGGTTTCCACTGTTCACTGCTGTGTATCGAATCTGCTATGAAGGGAAGCCTGTCAGAGAGATGATATCCTGCCTTCAAAGTCATCCGGAGCACATATAAAATCAATCAGGCCATCGTACTAATGCAGCTTTCTGCCTTTCAAATTTATATCTGGGTTCAAGTGGATGTATCATTAAGCGTCGTTCAAAGCTGCTCACTAGGCAACAGTAACAACATGAATGTCTCTGAATGGGTATTGGTTTTTGTTTTACAGCCTAGTTTGACATAGCATGCAGTGTTGGCTTGGTGATTGTCATTTTACTGGCTAAAATAAAACTGTTTTAAGATGCGCAATGCAAAAGTTGCACTACATATCTAGTGTATATACACAAGTGTACTTCGTGTGTGTTCCTACACCGTAAAACACAATGTTTTGTTGTCTCTTATTAAGGCCTAGTCCAAAATCCACTGGACACCATGGGAAGAATCCCACTGGTTTTGATGGAGACTGAATCAAGCCTGTAACCTTGAAATATTAGGAGTCTTTCTATTAGAACTTGGTTTTATTCTGCATACACATTGAAATTTTAACATTTTGCATGTTTATGATTGTATTAATTTAAGCAATATTAATGCAAAACAAGTGGTAGCAGTTATTCAGGGGGCTACAGGGATATTTTAATGAACTCTGGTGAAGAATATTTTGATTTTTGAAAGTCTTTAAAACTGTCAGACTATTTTGAAACCAATTTCTAAGTGAATTTAAAGTTTTTAATTACACTGTTTTAAATGGAATATGCTAGAGGGGGATCATTACCTCCCCTTCTATTTTTTAATCCTTGCATTTTTGTACTCCTCTGTTTCTCCCTTGCTGTTCCCAGGAGTTAGGCTCTTCTAGAATCCCATTCCCCCAAACAAGTGGGAGATGTTGACCTGGGGATTCTGAACCCTGGAGCCTAGGATCCATTTTAGTGTTGTACCTGTGGTCGTTCTTCACTGGTATTGTTTGGTGGGTGGGGAAGGATACTCTTGGGTATCCATTGCTCCAAATTGTCATGCTGTGTTTCTAGCTTAACCATCAGCTACAAAGTGTGGCACTCCACACAACACTCCAAAGAATGGGGAATTCCCTGTAGATCATGCTTGTGTTGTCAAAAGGGTTATGTGCCAGTATGCTGACTGCATTCATTTCAGTGCCTGCCAGTGACTGACACGTCAACTGGCCTGTAGCCCTGAACCAGCCTCGCCAGAGGAATGATGAATTCTGAAGTTACTCTTTCACTGGACAAAACTTTAATGGGTGCTGGATCAAGACGTTTATGACCAATCTCCCAGAAATCTTCTCAAAGCTTTTTATTCCCCAGGTATCTCAACTAGGTTTTTTTCAGGCACCTTTGCTTTATCAGGGAGGTTAATTTTATTTATTATTGGAAAACTTGTGATTTTATGGAGTTTGGGAGTGGGCTTAGCTTGGTTGGGGTGGCTTTGATTTTTTTTTTTTTTGTACGAAGGTTGATGCAAGAGAGAATAGATAAATGAAATCTGTCTTGCTTTTCTTGTATACTAAACTGTAGTTTTTTTGGTAAAATATATGCTAGGTACATAAAGAGTGGACTCATTCTTGCAGCTGGAAGACAAGGGTTAAAAGACAATTCCGCTCTGAATATCCACTCCAAGCTTCTGAGCAGTATCAGAACTGTTGTTCACTGTTCTCGGTGATGTTTTTATACCAGAAATCATCCGCACAAACCCATCCTGACGCTTTAAGTTGTCATTCAAAACTTGCTAAAACAAAGGGGATGCCTGGAAATAATTGTCATACTTGCTTAAGCAGCCTGGGTTACTCTGAAATAGGCGAGCATTGGGGCAGCTTTGTATAGACAGGAAGATGCTTCAGCTCAGGGGTACCGTTTCTTGTGCTCCTATAATGTTTTTGCATTAATTTTTGGAAGATCTCGTGAATGTCCTCAGATATTCAGGGATGTGAAAAGTTATTTTGCCTTATTTCTGATTTAGTGCTAAACATAACAGATAATGGCCAGAAGTTAAGTAATATCAGACATTTGTGGCAACTGAGGAAGGAAATCACTGGTAGAGCTGACTTGGAGTAAGCACTCTGCTTAGACAATTAACAGGATGTTTTTAAGATTGGAAGCACTAACGCACACGTGGAGCGTACACTCCTCATTACTGCATAACTTTCGGTGTGTCTGCTTATGCTTTGTCTTGTTTTTTTAAATACCAAGCTGATTGGCTTTGCCTTTATATGTGTGTATGTACATGTATATATAAACTTCTTTTTACATGCAGTATGTAGAACAGTAGCATTTTGTAAGATACATAAAGGGCTATATGAGCTAAATGTGGTAAATTAATATATATTTTAAGATGATTTCTTTATTATTCCAATACTACTTCTACCACTGAAACCCCAAAATCTTAATTGTTCTTGTTTTGTACAGAAGCCTATTCTAAGGCAAATCCAGAGAAAAGGTTTTTATGGAATTGTTTCCTCCAGTCTGTAATGATATTCTTGTTTTTTCAGACAAAAAGTGAGGTTTCAGTAACTAAAATAATTTATTTAAATTTCTATGGATACTTCACCATTTGTATTTGGTTTTTAGTGCTTGAAGACATTCAGCTTGGTGCTAGATATTTTTCCCCCACTAATATTTACTGCTCATTAAAAGAGTGTGATATGATACTGGAACTGAATGATTAGAATCCTGTTCTACAAACACTGTTTTGCCTAGTACTGAGATGGTCTTACTGAAAACATTAACCCCTGTGTAAGGTTTTTGCATACAAGGTCATAAATTTGTAACTTGTTCTTGGATTTATGAACATTAATTACTAAGGGAGGCATTATCTTCTAATGATACGTACTCTGCTTGCCCTAGACATGTGTACTGATTTTGTTTAAAGATTGTGAAAGTATACCCATTTGAAGAGTTAGTACAAATAAACATTTTTGTCTTGGGAATCACTTTGGTTTCTGTTGTCTCATTTTACATGACTTGCGATTAATATTTTATTCACTTGATGGAATGTAGGTTTTTATGGATATGGTATGTAATGATAGCAGATATGAGATTGCCATGCAAGAACTTAAATTTTAAAAAGAGCTGTTTGACATCCAGATGTCAGCATTTTCATTTTTGTCCATTAGTGAAACAATTTCAATGAAAACAGTGTCTTTGACCTCTGAAACACGTTCTTGTCTTCAGTTCCTTGAGTTGCTGGGTGAGCCACTGGAGGGCACTGGTGGGTAAGTGACCAATTCCGCTTGCTCTGAAGTTACTTTTCTTCCCATTTATTTCTGAATTTCCTTAGGTTTCTGTATGACCGCAGCTGTCTCACGCTGTGTTCCTTGCATTCAGAGATGGTTATAGTTCAGCACCAGATGCACGTGTTGTAGATTCACAGAGAACGAGCTTGCTGTAAAACACCCAACACCTTATTACCTCTGCCCAAGGCCCTGCCGAGCCTGTTAGACGTCTAAGACCCTCCCAGTACAGGCCAACAGTCGCTACCTGAGCTCCTGGACAATATAGGCTGTGAGATCTTTCAGCATCACTTGGGGTCCTGTAATGTGCATCCAGCAATGCTTGTTTCTGTTGCATCTTGGAAGTTGCAAGAGCCTGGAAAATGATGAGAGCACATTGTGCTCAGCTTTGTCAGTTTTTACATCAGCTAAAGGGGTGGGAGGTGCCACAAGTGTTTAACCAGGGACAGGAAGGTCTACTACTTAGTTGTGGGGCACCATACTATAAACGAAGTATGGGGGTTTTTTTGATGAACAGAGTAATGAACTGTCTACCTGAAAGCCCCAAAGCATTTCATAAAATGAGAGCAATGTCCTAATTCCTTATTTATAAATAGGGATACTGAGACAGGTAGAGGTGGTTGCCCAGCAAACCTGTGATTGGATGCATTTTATTCCTAATTTTAAGCCAGAGTTTCAGCCATTAGGTCATTTCTCGTTGTACTTTTAGCTCAAAATTGCATTTATTTTAAGGGTGCGTGAAATCAACTAGTAGAATAAATACGTGGGTATCTAAAACATACCATCCACAGGGCCTTTCATTCTAGTAAGTCTGAGTCAACAGGAAAGTAAAAACCATCACGAGATAATTAGGATGGATACGTTTCTTTCATATGGGCATTATCTTCTGAAGGGGTGGTGCTTTCTCACTAAATCACTGCTTACAGGCTGAGTGTCTTTGATCGTCTGACTGTAAATAACACTGAGGCTGGCCCTGAGATACATGAAACACGGCAGACGAGAAGTCAGTTTCCAGTGGCCTGTGCTGATGCTTCTTCATAACGCTCCCAGCCTGGACTTCACTGTAAGGCTGGAGTCGTATGAATTAAGTACATAGATATCACAGGGGCTGCTTAATGCTGAAATAAAATGTTGTCCCAGAACACGTAGCACCTCATATTATTAGAAAGTGTAAAACTATTTCTCTTCTGCCTGTCTCCTGGCCGCATGGAGTTTTCTGTGATTTGCCATGAGCTGATGGAAATCTGACCACCAAAAGGTAACGCTTCTATTTTGAATAATGGATGAGAAGAGTATCTGCTTTCAATCCCAGCATGTGCAAAGGAGACGTGTTTGGCATTCAGATTAAATGAAACCTAGTTCTCTTATCAGTCTGTTCTAACTTGATTTCAGATTCCTGCCGATAGGCTTTCAGTAGGGACTTTCAGATACTCTCGATCTATCAGTCTAGTCCTGCTCTTACTGATGATTTGCCAAGCTGATGGAAATCTGACCACCAAAAGGTAACGCTTCTATTTTGAATAATGGATGAGAAGAGTATCTGCTTTCAATCCCAGCATGTGCAAAGGAGACGTGTTTGGCATTCAGATTAAATGAAACCTAGTTCTCTTATCAGTCTGTTCTAACTTGATTTCAGATTCCTGCCGATAGGCTTTCAGTAGGGACTTTCAGATACTCTCAATCTATCAGTCTAGTCCTGCTCTTACTGAAAGAAGTTGCAGAACTGGATTTTAAGAGAACAGTAGGGTGATGCCCAGCAGAATGGTATCTCTGTTGGCATTCCCCATGTCTAAATTGAATTTACTTATTTGTTATATTTACCTATTACCTACAGTATCTGTTTTAGAGAGATGCTGGGAAGGGTAATTGTAGGGAGCATTGGGAACCGTACGTTGATTATTTCAGTAAGTTACTAAAAAGAGCATGAATTACTGCTTTCAAATATATGTCCTTCTTGTAACTCATGCTGAAGGAATTGGTGAATCATAAATAAAGCACAGCTCTGACCTGTGAGCAGTCTTGGTTGTTTAGGTGGGGGTAACTGCCAAAGTCTGCTCAATATAATCCATATTGCACCCTGTGATGTTAGTGCTGCTTGTTGTCGCTACACTGCCTGTTTCATTTTCTTAGCTGGATGGCAGTCATTTAGTGTCTTTCACCCTACAGCTTTTCTTCATACCGATTCCAGCTTCCCTCTCGTCTTTATGTAGCTGCACCTGTATGTGCTATTTCGTAGTGAACCTTAAGAAGGGTTCTTCACATCAAAAGGAGGTGTGTGCACGCACACGCATTATGCTCACCTATAAGGTAAACCCCTACCTACCTTTTATTGAACGTTTGTGTGCACAAGTAAGCCTTGTAAGGGGCTGGGAATTTTGCACAGGCTTTAGCAAGTCCACTGGGAGGACTGATGCTGAGCTGCCTTTGCACCAGCTGTGTCCATCCATTCATTTAAAGCTGCTCAGTTGTGAAGCTAGTGCATAGATCTCTTCCAGGCCATCCTACAGTCTCTGGGATGGCAGTAAGTCAGCTTGGGTTAATCGAAAACATTGCTACTATTTTAGGGGAACAGTATCACATCTACGCTACCGGACATTGAAGCTCTGAAATGCCACGTTTGTAAAAAATAGTGCATATTCCATGTTTCGGTGAAAATAATAATAATGACATTAATTGAACTAGTTTGCCCTTTCTTTCTCCGAATCCAGGTTCATTATAAACCCCATTTTAAAAATTGCAAACTACCGCATCACATTCTTGTTACAGAAACTTCAGCTCTCAGTGTAATAGATTCTTTCTGAGTAGTTTGTTGTGAGGACTTAGTGAATATCTTTCAGTTTGACTATTACTGAGCACAGGCATGTGGTGGGCTCAGAAAGTACAGCCTTGGGGATTTTTAGTTTGCTTTTTTGCTTTTTGAAGGCTGGAGAGAACTGGAAAGCAAGCCAAATCTGTTAGCAAGCACTGGCTGGGTTCCTGATCTATGTAAATAGTAATATAGAGACATTTATGAAGCATTAGCTAGTATTTAAAATGCAAACTTCAAACACAAAATACTTGCATCACAGCTTCTCAGTAACTGTAAGCCATTTTTTTTAACATGCTTTTTTTTTTTTTGTGGTACCTACTCCCTATGTTGTTGCATCAAGGATAAACCAACATGTATTGTTATACATGATTTTGAAGGCTCAAGATACTCACCTGAAAGCATTTTAGCAAAGCGAGCTCAAAGCAAGCTGCTCTGTATTGTGATAGCTGAGCAGAGACAGCCTTGGCTGTGCCTGTGCTTTGGATTAAAGCCCAGTTTTTGTACAAGTGTTTTTAGTGGTGTATTTAAACTCAGTTTAGGGATTTTTCTAACTTCCACTTACTGTGCAGAGTTGCATTTGAATGTGGCAGAGATGCTTCGTTTTCGGTTTTGGTTTTGTTTTTTTAATGTAGACTTCATCAGCATAATCTTCCCCAAGCTTCAAGTTAGGTGGTAATTGCAGTAGCACTTAGTCGTGCCAGTCTTCCCTTGTCTGTGTTTAGTCTTATCCTCCGGTTTTCTTCATCTGCGTTTTTTTCAGGCTGTAGGCTACTATAGAGAAGGAATACCTTTCGTTACTCCCAGGGCTTTAGCCAGCACGGCAAAAAAAATCAGGATACTGCCCTCTGCATTAGCCTCGTCTTATGTTTGGTGCCCAATAGAGAGGTTAAGTGTGGAATAAGATCTTCCAAACTTTCATTTGGGTTTAATCCTTCTGCCACTTGCATCTTTATTCATATATTCACTGTTTTCAAACAGCAGAAGCTCATGTTTTTCTTAGTGGTATTCCCTGGTGTAGTTGCTCAGGCAGCTTTAAGTCTCTAGAATATGTGATCACACCAAAATCTTGGTAGCTAGCAACGATCATCTTCACCCAGCCGGACTCCTTAAACTTTTTAACAAAAGCTGCATAATTTGATTCTAGTGTATTCCTACTCTAGAGCCACATTATCCTACACTTATGTGTACCGTACTTCATTACCATACTCATTCAAATAATACTTTTTTCTCAGAAATTTTGTCTCCAACTTATACATGACTATACATTATTCACAGATATATTCTAAAACTTGTAATTCGGCTGCTTATAACCATTTGGCAGAGCAATGTGCAGTTGCCCAGTATGACAATTTCCAGGTGTGGCTTTTCTTCTAAAATGCCATGTGGTTGGTTTGACGGTGCTGGGCACTGTCGAGCAGCAGAGGTGTTTCCTAGCAGGCACAATTAGCTGTCTGAAAGCAACCAGATTAGAAATGAGAGAAGAGCATGGAATGCGGTTGGACTGCCTACCCTATAGGTAAACCCTTTTAAGTGTAACTTGTATATACCATGTGTGGAGGAGAGAGGGAACTGAATTGAGAATATTGCACTTGTTGGAGAATAGGGAGTGAGACCAAGTCAGTTTTAACCAGTGCAAGAGCTGGTAATGCAAGAACATGCACTAAAATAGAGGAAGAGTGAAGACAAAGGTGTTGAGAGTTGATTCGAGCCCCTTTTGTCCTGTCATTCTGTACCAGGCACGGCTTTGTGGTAACAACTTAGTGCAGCAATGTTCTCTTCAAAAATAAAACCTGGGAAATGTGTCTTCAGAGAACTTAGCAGCTGCTCAAGTGCAAGACAGATTTCACAAGCACACTCGGTATTATCAAAATGCACTGAGATGTAACAATTGCTGCTGAAGTTCCCCCTCCCTTCCATGTACCACTCTCCCAAGAAAGATATGGGAAACTCTTGAGATGAGAAAAATATGCTGTTCATGCACTCCAGACAGGTTATACAGAGGAAATACGGACTCTACTCACTTTGCAGTGGGATCATGAGAGTTCAGAAAAATGCAGAGATAGTCATGAGAAAGCCTAGCAAGAGGTGGTCAAAGAAATAATTGCAACCTCCTTGGGGTAAGGACCCCCATTCTTTCTTGCACACGCTGCATTTAACAAGTGAGAAATAATCAGAAGTGTTGTCTACCTCTTCAGCAGTTTGTGATTTTTCTCAGAGCTAAACTGGGCAGGATTAGGTCTGACTAAGTAGTGAGAGAGAGGCCCTCAAAGCAAAGCTCCTCAAAATGTTCTTCCTGAAATTCTGAGGGAATTTTCTTCCTTCTTTCTTGCAGTTGCAGATTCAGAGCTAGAAGTGGGAGCCCTAGTAATAGCAAGGTATCCACAACCCTGGCTATTAAAGTTTTTTATGTGATCTTAACAACCAAATAATTATGATGCTATTAGCAGCTGTAGCCTGGTGTTACCAGAGGTTGAGGTGAAATGATTAGAAATTGAGCAAGAACACTCCAGGGACACTCCTGACTCCTGATGTATTTTTATCCATCTAAAATAGGTCCTGACCCACAAGTGGGCTGGAAATCTTGCTGGTTCCTTCCATCTGAGAACTTGTGTGTTGTGTACAAGCTCTCCACTAGCACAAAGCCAGCATCACTGGTTCTCTCATTGCCGCTGTAATCAGTCCTAAAGTGAAGAGCAGGGGACTTGGTTACGTGACCTGTGAATTATCAAATATTATGGTGATGGGGGCACGAGAAGCACTTCTGTGAATGATCGCATTTAGACAGAACCTGTCATCTCAGCACGTGGGTTGAATCAGGGGAGCATCCAAGGAGTGATGAGCAAATACCGGGAGGTTTAAACATCTCTGCTCTTCTAATGTTGGAACAGTAGTTAGGTCCAGACTGGATGGACAGATGGTTTTTAGGAAATAGAGTGGAAAGGCCCAGTATGGGAAAATTTGAGAAGCACAGCTCCAGGTGCCTTGTTTCAATTACTGAGTTGGACTAGACTGATTTAAAACTCATTATGTTATAATGACTGGGAACTCTTGCACCAGGTAATGAGGCCTTGGATGAGTCCCTCCTTGAATGCATCACTAAAAATGACAATGTGGCTTATTGTCGCAGAAGCTATAGGGTAAATAAGCAGGGAACCTAAACTATTCAAGGCAGCCTGCTTGCATCAGGGTGAAAGCATTTCAGCTGGGCTGTTACGAGGAAGTTCCTGGGATTGCTGGTTGAACATGTTCTAAAGAACAGGCAACTTCATTCCCTGGGACTGCTTGCTCTGTGTGTGAAATTCACATTTTAAAAAAGGAGATGCATGCACAGATAACACTTGAACAGGGAAAATGCTTAATTTTCAAGTCCGCTTTCAGTTCTGAAGTATTAGTGTTGACATATGATTTATCTCTATTCAGTGCAGTTTTCTTGGGCTTACCCAGTCACAAGTCTTTGCATAGCTAGATAGAATTTTAGAAAGATTACTTTGCTTTCAAAAGCATTATCTGGCTTGAGGTGATTAGTAAAATATATTGAAATCCAGTAGGCAGATCTCAAGAAAGAGCTGATCTTAATATGCATTTTAATACAGATTTGGAGTGTTGGGGGTTGGCGGTGGTTTGGGTTGGCAAATTTTTTGTTTTCTGTACCACCTTTGAGCAAACACAGCCTAGTGCATCTGCTTTAGGCCAGTATTGTTGGCTGATTATAATGTGACGATGGCTTTTTTTTTTAGCAGAACTTATGTGAGGGGACTCACTACCACACACACAGGGTAAGGGCTGCTTCTCTGTGCAGTGCTAATGGAAGGACTACGCCGCTCACTGTCACCCATCTTAGGGCTCACGCTTGCTTGCTATAAGTTATTTTCAATCACATTTACAAAATACTGTGAAATAACGGTTTCTTTTTCAAGGCAGAGATACATACAGAGCAAGTATGTGGGGGATGTAGTTCTTCAAGTCCTGCCTCTTCTTCTCTTCCCCAGATTTGGAGGTGAACTTGAACTGTATCACTCGCACTCAGATGATGTAGGCTGTGGGCCTGCTACCCCTCCATTCCCCTCTCCTAGAGAGGCAGTTGTCATGCGTCCTCGCAGCTCCTGTTCTATGCTCTTATAAGAAGACATGATTGAATACTTGTCTTTGTAGTAGAGGTGCCTTCACCAGCATTTTTTTTTCCCCTTTTTCTGTCTGTGTTTTCTTTTCTTCCTGCTGCTTGCCTTACACGCGGTTGCTTTACAGATGGGAATACTTTTGCAGGCTGGAGGATGTCACCTATAACTCATCTTCCGATTAGATAGATACCTTGAAATACTCTTTAAAATATCCCAGTGTTTTTCATTGCTATTTATGAAGATAATTTATTAAATCCTGCATTTCAGCACTGATGAACTTAAGTAATCCCCTTACTCGTATTTCTCTTACTTGTGAATTACATCAAGAAATCCTTCACTAGTGAATTCAGACAGCCCATAAAAGTAGGCTTCTAGCACAAGAGGGACGCTTGTATGCAAGAAATAATCTCAGATTTCATCAAAGTAACACCTGGTTTGAATATATCCTTGCTAACTTTGATGTTTTTCCTTGTACTGCCTGCCTGAACAATGAATCTCAAAAATATGACCTCCCTGATTAGTACTTCACTGAATTCAAGTAATCACAACATCACTTAAAAAGAAAGCACAGCAGTTTGATGCATGACCTTCATTTGTACACACTGATACAGCTTGTTTCCTGAGCCTCTGATTGAATCCTTGTGAGGAAGGCAAGTAAGAAATTGACTGGCATATTCGGAAACCCACGCTGCTTTTGTAAGATCATATATTTGTTATATTTAGTGACTACTTTTATTTTTTTTTAATAATTGTCTGGGTCTAGGAGATGTTCTTTTAATTATATAGCTATGTCTGTGTATGTATGTGTGATTATGTATACGTATATTTTTTTATATATATATATATATAAAACCAGTTTTCTGATGTGCCGAGGAGATGAAGGTTAAGCTATCACATTACCTGTCCTCATCTCCCTTCACAGTCTTTTAACCTGTTGGTCAATTCCAGCTGAACATGACCAAGTAGAAGAGTACCAAAAGATGTCAAATTCTTGTACATGCCAAGAAAACGTGCTAACTGAGGATACCCTCTCAGTAGAAAAAAGCTATATGGAGTAGATTGACACCCCACTGCAGCAAGTACTTCCAATGGAGTCTGAACTTCATTGAACATTAAGGTGAGCCAACCTCAAAGTTCATAGGAATACCCTCTTAGTAGAAAAAAGCTACATGGAGTAGATTGACCTTACACAAACCCCACTGCAGCGAGTACTTCCAATGGAGTCTGAACTTTCTTGAACATTAAGGTGAGCCAACCTCAAAGTTCATAGGAAACGAAGCTTTTTAATTGTGGGGCTTATGGGGACATCTGTGTTATAACACATCTCATGTCAGAATTGTCTCACAGTTAGCATTAAAGCAGACATTCACAAATATAGGATGGCCTTAATTCACCTCAATGTTAGTAATTAGAGCCACATCCATCTCAGAGCATCCTCTACTTACTCCAAATCTTATACTGCAAACCACAGGGCTGTGCCAATTCATATAATTTAAATACCTAGGTAATGAGACGAGGTTGCCCTCAGTAGAAAGGCTGTATTTTAGCTGCACTACGAGCATTTAGTAAAATCCTTCTCGGTATGTTTTTCTCATGGTTCAAAGAGCTTAGATAGCCTAACTCCTATCAGCTCTTCTCCCAACCTCCTAAAATCACCAAATGAAAATTCCTTTCTTCTGAAATTCTCTTTTCCCTCACTGATCTAGCAAAGAAGCATTATCCGTGCTCCGTAGCTAGTTAGTAGGGTGATAAATGACTTGACAGGATAAGCTTTCTCAAGACATGTCATAAATGGGATAAGCCTTTGTTCTGAGGAAATCCCAGTCCCTCCAAAAGGCAGCCCATCATCCATCCCCTGACTGCTCTATAGTCTGATCCATGCACTGTTCTCGCACAGCCCAAAGCCTGCAATTTTCAAAGCAGACTAAATGAATTGAGAAAATTAACAAAATTTGGTTTTCTGATTCATTTAAAAATCCCAGCAGGTTTTGCTAGACTGGCAACAGGCAACACACTGTTCCCCATAAATACATGCAGCCATAATAGAAAAAACATTCTCTCTTCTATTTATCTCCTCTTTCTCCAGGCTCCTATTTCTCTTCCAATAGTTGTTTTCAGGAACCTAGAACCAAAGAATGCACTAAGTGCCTTGCATCACTGCAGCTATTTTCTCATGCACTGACACTGACACAGGTATCAGCAGCTTTGCATGCTGGTTTTGTGCATTGTGCATATACTAATGCTATGAGAGCGTCCAATAATTATTTATAGACATTAGACATTTTCATGCACTGACACGAGACTTACCAGGTATCAGCAGCTTTGCATGCTGGTTTTGTGCATATCTGTAACACTAATGCTATGAGAGCATCCAATAATTATTTATAGACATGAGCAGTGTTCCGTATATTCTAAAACACCGGTGCCTGCACCTCTGTGTCTTGCTTTGAGTTGAACTTGACTGTGTTTTGTGCTAGGGAGATTTTTTCTTTGTTTTTGTTTTGTTTCAGAGCTAAGACTGTTCTATGAATACAAATAATAGGGTCATTTTGTTCTTTGTGTTCACAGAAGTCTTTTGGCACTGGTCTACTTGCAAAGATAAACTGCTGATTTGAAAATACTGATACCATATCGCTCAGTCACTTGGAGATTTCAGACCATTACGTGGTGTAATGTGTTCCTCTGTTAACATTTTGCTCTCCTTCTGTTAATGGATAGATGTCAAATGTCTTTACCCCATACTAACAGAACGGCTGTGCAAACCAGTATGAAGAGCAGTAAAACACCTGCCTGCATTTCTCTGCCTTCTCCTTCCACTGTTGTGTCCTCCAACACTTAGGTCGGTGCCCTGCCAGGCTCCCAGTTCTCCTCTCCTGCACTTCAGCCCCCTACGACAGAGCACGTACACTCTGGTACCTCGCCCCAGCCAGCTGCCGCCTTTCTCAGCAGATCCTGCAGTCAGCCCACTGGCCGCCTTTCTTTCTCTGAATGAGGATTTTCCACCCTCAAACCTTGCAGCCCACCTGCATAAAACTGATTCTCCCTGTACAGCACTTGCATTACCCAACTACTGGCCAGGCATGGCCCAGCCAGCCAGATTTTGTGAGATCCTTTATTCTGCTACTGCTTCAGGACAAGGAGGTGATGTGTCGGGCATTGGTACTGCATGTATATTGTACAGCTGGGTGACTAGAGCATTAACAAAATCGTAGCTTTATGGAATTGATTGGAATTAATTTCTGTGGTTTCTCAAATCACTCCCGTCATCTCTTGTCATGTTCTGTATAATACAGACCACACAATTTGTCAGTGTAAGCTTGGTAGAGTATATTTTAAATAAATCCATAGCTTTGAATTACAGATTTAAAATGATGGAGAGTCTACTGCTTTGCTTAATAAATTATTCAAATAGCTAATTATGCTGTATTAAAAAGATAAGTTAAAAAAAAAACCCAAACAACAAAGATGCTTTATTTTCAGTCTGAATTTGTCCAACTTTAGCTTCCAGCCATGGTATCTTATTAGGTTTTTGCCTGCCAGCTACTGGATGTCTTCTCTCCGTGTATATATGCACACAGCAAGCTCAAGTCACCTCCTAATAATTTAGCATAATATAAGGCACGCTTTAGGTCTTGGGCATGTTTCAGGGTGTTGTACCAACCACAGCAGAGCAAGATAGCTGTCTGTTAATAAAGCCTGCAAGGAAGCCGATGGCAGAAGTTATGAGGTGGCTGTAAACTCTCTCCCTAAACATGGATGATGCTGTGATGAAACCACGGTGGAATTGTTCAGTCTTTCATTAATTATCTAAAAACAAATATGGCATTGACAATTGTTGAAGGTGAATTTTTTTCCTCCAGCTGTTTTGCACTGGGCTTGGGTGCTGTATAAACATTACCTGCTGTGATTCACATAAACACTTAGGCAAGCACCATCCCTAATGAGTAGAAAACTTCTTCAGTGGAAACGTTTATATTCTCAAGTACTGTAATCTCTAGTATGTGTTTGTAGCATAGTAGTATTTAAAGATCTATGGTGGACTGGTGACCCCAATTAAAGTATTTGAGTGTGCCTCAGGGACAGCCTGCCTGGACACGCTCAGGAGCAGAATAAGCTCATTCCTCACATAACATGACACCGGACACTCTCGAGTATTCAGGTGACTTGTGATGTGCACGTGCGAGAAGGCATGGCTACCAGCTGCGTTTGAAGCTGTCCTTGCAGGCTCACTGTAGAGAAAGACAGCTGAGGGCAGCTGAGAAGCAGCCTGTGAAATACAATATGGGCATACTCTTGCAGCTGCATTACTGATTTGAGGTCCCTGATGAAAACCACAACTCCCATTCTGAGAAGATTTGTACATAGACTTCACACTTCTCACTACGAACTCTTATCTTAATTTGAGTAGATGTGCTCTCTGCCTTGAAGTTAAGCATATGTGTACAGCGTGCAGGGACAGTGTTTCCAAGTACAAATCGGCTCTGGAGGAAGTAAGCAGTTTTTCCTCAGCGCAGTATCTAAGACATGGTTGAGTTTCAGGGCTGGGAGGGATTTTTAGATTCCCAGAGCAGATAAAACAGCTGGTGAAAGGCTAATGCACAGAAAATACATGGCTTATATACTTTGTGATTTCTTTTCTTAACACAGTCTCTATCACCAAACAGTTTACTTAATGTCATGATAATGGGAAGTAAGCAGTTTTTCCTCAGCGCAGTATCTAAGACATGGTTGAGTTTCAGGGCTGGGAGGGATTTTTAGATTCCCAGAGCAGATAAAACAGCTGGTGAAAGGCTAATGCACAGAAAATACATGGCTTATATACTTTGTGATTTCTTTTCTTAACACAGTCTCTATCACCAAACAGTTTACTTAATGTCATGATAATGGGTTTTAAAATGGGGGGTGTGGGGGGGGGGGGATTAAAGTCAGTATATTACTGTTCACAGCATGGAGTTAATTCTCTGTATGGCAGTGCATATGTTCTAAGACAGCTTTTTGGCAGGTAAAATGTCTGTGTGTCTACAGTCAGGCCTTTGTCCATATAATTCACGTAAACATCACGTAAAGAAAGAAATATTTGCGAGAAAAGGAGTACAGAACATAAACAGCTAAACTTTGCATTTTCCAGCAACCTAATGTATCTGATGATCAAATCCCATGCACTGTCATTACTCGGACTGTAGTTTCAATTGGTATTGATTTTATGTTTGTTAATTTTGGAGTGCCCAAGCTGCAAAACCAAACCAGCCTCACATTCAGTAACCCCACATAGAAATACTGATCCTCTACAGATTTGCAGAAAAATAGCCATTTTGAAAATATGGGCATCTCATCTATTCTCTCTCTGTTGCAGCAACATTAGAAGACCCAAGTTTGTCAATCATGAAAACCATCTTTACTTTGCAAAATACCGGTTCATACACAGTCATTTGCCTTGATTGATCATTGGGCATGCCTATAGCACATGTCACTACCAAAGTACAAATCAAGTATTTCTGGTTTGGGTTAGTATAAATCAGCTTTTCCGTATGGTCGTAAGCCGTACTCAAAGAGTAATATATGTTATTAATTATTTACTTAAATACATTTGTAGCTCAAAGCCTACGCTTTGCTGATTCTGAAAAGCCATTAGGAAATATTCCAAACATTTCTTGATTTAACGCTAACTAAAAATACCTCATCCGCAGATTAGCACAGTGGGATGTCAAGGGTGAGAATATTTGTCCTGGATATCCGACATGACTCCATGTTCCTTATGTATGACCTGGGTTCCACGGAAAGTACAATTCCTTTCTTGCCCTCTTCAGAATAAGTTCCCGTAGCTTTCTTAGATCACTCCTAGGTGGTTTAAAAACAGTAAGTTTTTGTTGTGACTGAAATCTGCTGATGACCAGTGAAAAATCTCAATCACCTTTCCTTTTTATGTTTACTTGTTTTACTTACCTAAAAAAAAGTCTGAATGACTTTGACATTTGAAAATTCTAGGATTTGGGAGGGGGGAAGGGAAGCTGTATCTCAAAAACAGAAAACCAGTTCAGGAAATTCCAGTCCGCTCCGCTCCTTGGGCCTGTGAGTCTACTTTAATTAGCACTTCCAGTTGGCCGCATTGTTGCTAAGAAGGTAGCTCTAGAGAGCTCAATCAGTCATCTCAAAAATGTTGATACCTCAGGATTTGAGAACCAAACCAGCTTAAATGGAAGAATCTGTTAATAAGATATCAAGATGTTCAGAAATAAGCCCTTTACTTAGAAACCTGGTAACACTTGTATCAGCTGTTTTGCTTTTACTAAAACATTTACATTGAAAAGCTTCACCAAATTACATATTTTTTTTCTAATCACAATTTACTTTGTGATAGTAGTTGACAAACAGAGGTTACAATCTTGACTGGTGTTTAAAAGCCTCACTAATCCTTCCCTTGAAAGGTTAATTTAAAATACAGAAAATGGGCCACCTTCTTCTCTCTTGGTAGTTCAGTAATAAAAGGTTGATTGTTCAAGCAGCAGCATTCAATTATTTTGCTTCTGATGCTATCTACATGTAAAAAAATCTAGCTAAGCTCAGATGGTCCCTGCAGGCTTTCCAGTTCTAGCCTTCAGTGCAAGGTTGCAAAACAAAAAATTAGAGCCTCACAGTTAACATTCAAAATGTAAAGTATTATGTTGTCAAGTTAAAGAATGAAATTTGCTCCCTGGAATATCAGTGATATAGAAAAGCTTCTGGAGTGTTTGCCCCTTTTTTTAGTGAAACTCATTCTTCGAATATGTTTGCTGGAGAAAAACGTGCTAGGGAAGTCAGAGTGGCAGCCAGTGTTCAGAGAAGTTGCCCAGAAATGTAGCGTCCGGTTCTTGTTAAATTAGTCATGATACTAGACCTCTACAACAGACATTGAAAACTTCTGCTATATTAATAGATTTAATGTAGTTGAAACAGAAAACAAATGTTTCCCTATCTGTGTTTTTGTTTTACTTTTTTTTCTTTCCCACAGGACCTGGGATGCTCAAATGATAGACGTGCAGACGAAAAGCAATGAAATTTATTGCTCTGATTGATTGTTATGGTTGAAAGAGAAACAACGCTGACCTCCAGAAGTTTAGGGAGCAAAATAAATACAGAGTTTTAGCATTATGCATCAAAACTGAGACCACTGAATAACATCCTGGGAACACGGTGAGAATATATATCCAATGTAAAATAAATCAGTTCTCAAAGATAAAGTGATGTGAATGACCCAAACCATTTTGAAATCTGTGTTAATTTTGCTACTGGCATGAATTTTAGCCCCACATTTACTCACTTTTACTTACTGATCTTATAGGTGGGAAACTGAAAAGACAAGAGTCTGTCAGAGGAGAAAATGAATGCTGTTACAATGGATCCTCACGAACAGCAACAGGGGCACCTCAAAGCGGCTCTGGCATTGGAAGGAAGCTTGGCAGTGCTGAACAATCAGATAAAGCACTTTTTTATTTGCAAGCCAGTTGAAGCAGGTCTCTAAACAGACCAGTGCACAGATGTGTTCTGTTCCCTTAAAATCTCAGCTCTTATTTAAGAAAAAGAGATAAAATAGGAACTCAACCAATACAGAAATGCTGGTAACTCCACAAAAAATGATGGTTTTGCCAAAAAGTGTAAATTCCTCGTTCATGATTGAGATGTTCTGTTAAATGGTTTGAACGTGTGGTTTGCTAATGGTCTTTTTTTTTTTTTTACTCACAAAGAAATTATATGATCTGTATATCATATCATGCTGAGTGGTTGGCATCTCATTCTGATGACCTCCAGTTCATGTTTGCAAAACTCTGCCACATTTCTTCTGCTGTCTTAAATAAAAAAGCCACCAGTGCCTATGAGTAAGCGGAGGCTTCACAGAGCCCGAGCCAAGACACACATTCCAAGAAGCCCATGGAGCCTGTGCTGTGACACACTTACACTGTGAGCGGAGGCACAATCATGCACGAGAACCAGTTCCTTTGGGTAATTCACGTTTCCCGTATTTCTGGGAGAAACTCCGCCATCCTCCTCCTCCCTCCCCAGCTGATTCAATCACTTGCTGAAAGGTAATACTGCAAAATCCATCCTTTGTTAGCCAGCAGGAGAGCAGCAGTAAACAATTCCAGGACAATATCCTCCAGACATATGGAAAACACTTCATTTTTACTGAGCTGCCACATGCAAATACTTTACTAACGAGAATTCCTGAATGTTGAAAAAAACTATAACCTGCTTGCTTGTTGTTGAAACACCATACTTTTTGTGGAATGGAAGATCACTTTAGCAGCTCTTAAATGACCCGGAAATTATTTTTTTTTTAAAAGGTGACACTTTAGACTGGAAAAGTACTAAAAAATATAGGTTAGGGAACAGCTCGACACTGTCAGGTAGTAGCCCAATAATGATGTCATACTTTCCATTTCCAGTAACTTTCATGGCTTTTAAAGTCTTTTGCATCATGGAGACCCTTGGTTGTTTGGCAGATCCCTGCTAAATCCCCATTTCCAGCTCTGAGAGGGCTGTGGTATCTCCTAGCCTCTGGTCCCCTGCCTGCAGCACTTCGCGGTGGTTCCTCTCCCAACAACGTGCCACTGATGAGCGATGGCAGCCAGTGGGGACGACAACCCACAGCGCCAGCACATCTCCTTGTCAACATTTGCTGCCCTCGGAGCCAGGGGCGACAGTCTAGATGGACAACGATGGCAGGCGGCTGGGGTTGGACCCCCCAAACCGTGCTCACCCATGAGGCTATGCCGTGGTTTCCCACGGGGTGTTTTTGCAGAGAACGGCTGGCTCGGCTTGGCTCCTCAGCTGCGCTGGAAGCAGACGTGGTCCCAAGGCCTCTGTGCGTATAAAAGTCCGGGAGGTCAGGAAATGGTTTCAGAGGGGCCCCGCGTTGCTCCGCCGTAGCGCTGGGGATTCCCCCGCACCACCAACGCCGGGTCGGGGTCTCCCATACCGACCTTGGCGGCAGGTCC
>NW_008796217.1:7725647-7731936 GCF_000699145.1 Aptenodytes forsteri
CGGCTGTGCGGAGGGGCGGGGGAGCGTCGGTCCGGCACAGGGCGCTCGGCAGGTTTTCGGGTCACCGCTGTGGAGAGTTCCCCCTGTGGTTTGGAGGTTGGGCTGTTTCCCCTCAGTTCATCACCTGCTGCGGCTTCGATGGGTCCGTACCGGCAGGGGGAGGGGGGGGTACCGGCAGGTGAAGCGGAGGGAAGGGACGGCTCGGGAACAAGGGCGGCTTTACGGGGGGGGGCACAACGCTCCCGCCTCGAAACTATCGACAAATGCAAAAGTAATACAGGGCACATGCAGTCTTTTTAGTCTCCCGCGATGTTTGCGGTATCATCACCTCTCGCAGCGGAAAAATTAGTTTTGGCTGATCGGGAACTGATTTTTGGGGGCTTTTCTTTAAGTACATTGGTTGTATACGCTTTGTACTTTATAGTGCACAGATAACCGTGATGTGAGAGTTAATTAGGCAACTTATCTTCACTTTGTAGGTCAATAAAAACCACTTCCTTATGCTCTTAGTGATTAGATACACCTGTGCAGAGTGGGATACGAACTAACACTTTTTGGTTTTGGTAGTGATTTTATTTTTTGCAGGTACTTTATAAGGCGTAAACGAACGTACACACGGCCAGGCAGTATGGGGTCTAGTCACTTGCCTTAGTGGTAGGCAGTGAACAACACAGTGCTGGGATCCCTCTGCAGGCCTGCCTACTCTCTGTGTGTTTAGCAATAGATACTCGGCATCTCCGCTTAAAAATAATGTGTTTCTTTTTAAGTCTGCTCACCTACACTATTAATAGTTAAGGAACTTAAAGAGCTGGTTGCCTCAACTAATTTTTTGAGTTTCCTGTGTGATGTTTTTGCTTTTATGATGCTGGTAGGATTAACTTATTTGACCAGATTCATTTTCAAGGCTTGAAAACATTGTGCTTCACCAGAGCAGTGGAATGACTGTTGGTTTTGCTGACTTCAAAGTTAAAAGAACCAAGCGAAGCTTCAGGCTGATATGTGGTGTAGGACCTCTGGCAGGAGCAGTGCTGTGGGAGAGAGGATGCGCATTGAGATGCCAGCTGCTGTGTGGGCAAGTAGTGGTGAGGGTGTGAAGTTGAAGCCTGCTGCCAGCTGGTACCGTGTATGCCAGCGTGGTTGGGAATTCTGGTGATCTTTAGTAGGTAAGTGACTGTAGGCTTATTTCAGCTGTTAAATACAGGGGATGCTTCACTGTCAGAGTTGTGGTACATCTGTGAATAAAGAAGTCTTAGTTTTTGAAAGAAAAGCTGCTTTCTTTTCCACTTTTTCTCAGTTACTAATTACAACAGAATTATGAACCGTTCTTATCCTTTTTCTGAAGAGCGGTCTTGCTGTAGATTGTTAAAGAGGTGCCCAAGGCTTTTCCCAAGCCCTGCTGGAATGTCGTATATTCAGCTTGGCTGTGAATACTGCATCAGCTGCACTTACATTGAGCTACATGGCCACAGGGCATGGGCAGGCTCTTGCTTACTCTTTGTTGGACATGTGCTTTCTAGTTTGTGTTGACAGGTGATGATACTTCTGTAGCTTACCTTTCTGAACAGAGCGATGATGGTTTTTAGGGGGACTTTGTTTCCTATCAGCCTTTCCTGACTCCTGGAATAATTATGAAATGATTCTTCAGCCACCATTTTGAGATGCTTGAGTTCATTAATATTGACGTTTAGAGCCAGCTTTGGTTTAAGTTTCTTAAGTACTTGAGAACACATTTACCAGCTTCAGAAAGAACCTCAATGCTACCTGACTTCGTAGGCTAGTGTAGAGTTGTGTCTGCACTACAGGCTTCCACATATGTGTATTTATTGATCAACAGTGTGAAGATGTGCGGTTCCTGGCCAACTCAAAGGAGCTGATAGAAGTCTGTAATGTAGATGAATTTATACTGGTTTGTGATGATGTATTTGGGAGAATGGAGGACAGTTTTAATATGAAGTTGAAAGCATTAAGGCAGGTCTTACAGAAGTAGACTATTGCTAGATACTGCCTTTGAGGAAATACTTCTGGTTCTTAACCCCACTTATTTTAAAGCAGGTAGAGTAGCTGTTCTTCTGTGAAATTAAAGGAAAAGAAAAACCTATTAGTGAATACCTTGACATGGAATTAACTGAAATAAAACCAGTTACTAAAATCGGTGAGTTTATATGTATGTGTGTGTGTGTGTATATACGTTTGGCATTGGTTTTTGGTCAAACCTTTTCCACCAGTTCTGAATGTTCTTTTTTTTCTGAGAGAAAATGTGCTTTAAGAGAGGATGACTAGCTTTACACAAGATCTCTGTTTCAAAATTGGCTGTGTGTATTCAGCAATAATGGAGTTGTGTACCCTAAATCAGTCAGTTCCTGCCTGTTCTGATCATCCTATATATATATATAAAAGTTGTGGCTTGCCTGCACAGATTGGCTCTTCAGGATATTTCTGACCCGCAGTACTGATCCCCCAGCTCACAGCATGATCCTTCTGCTAATGATTTGCAAACCTGTAAATGGGACGAACTCATATGTGTGTCTGTATTTCAGTCTCGGGAGTTTGCAGCCTGATAGATCATTTTCAGTCTAAGCACCAAGCTCTGAAGTGCAGCAGCTGTGGTAAGAGCATACCTTTGCTTCTGCTGCCCCTGCTCTGGAGACACCTGCGAGACAGACAGGGAAGGTGACTGTTTTTAGTAATATCTGTTATCACTGCAGCTACTCATCTACCACACCCCCGTGTTCATTAGGATACTATGTTAAAGCTAAGCTAGGGGTGTTAAACAACAGTGCTAAATGTTCTGAGAGTTTTCACTGTGGGGCTGCATAAATATTTGATTATTGCTGCTGTCAGTCAGCGATGTGCATGCAGCAAGAGGAGTGCAGTCTGTGACTCTTGGCTCTGAAACCGGAGCTCTCTTCTCTGTATAGGCAAAGGGCAAATCTGTGTTATTCTTCAACCAAAGAGAATGGAAAAGCACAAAGTTACCACATAAATTAAATCTTTCAGTCCCTTAAATGAAGGATCTTGATCAGGTATTGCTCTTACGTCCCTAATTTGGGTGCTGTGAAGATGAATTAACTGTTGCGTGGATTTCCATGTGCACTGGTAACCAGACTACTTCTGCAGTGAGTCTGTGGTTCAATGGCACAGCAAATTCAGCTTAACAGCTCCTACTAAGAGATTCTTTGCAATGCTGCAAAATACTGGTCTGCTCTTAACTCAGTCTGCTGTTTCCAATTTTTTCAAAATGAGTTAGCTTTATAAAGACAGGTTTTATGATGGATCAGGTATTACCTGTCCTTTATGTAGCTGCTTTAAAGCCAGCATAAATCTGGGATGAGGTTGACTGTGCATATTCAGCAGTAAAGGAGTCATGTATCCAAACCTGGTGCTGACAGATTTCCATTGCCTTCTACATCTGCCCCCGTGATGAGAGAGCGTGCAAGGTTTCCTGCCACTTACTGGGAAAGAACTGGTGTCAGTTTGTTTCAGTGTAAAGAGTAAAATAGAAAATGCCACTGGATTTCTGAGAGAGGCCTTTGGGAACTGGCATAAAACACAGCTTTTGTGTGTGGAAGCTTATACAAATTACTTATATACAGAAGTAATGATGCTTGCTGAACAGGGCAGGGGCTTCTGACTGGGGAGACTTGAATTCACTGGCCTTAGTTGGCCAGTCACTACTGACAATGAATTTATCTTCATCTCTCTAACTTCTCCATTCATGGAATATGGATGCGAATCTTTGTAAGGCACACTGAGATCTGTTGGTGAAAAGTAGTATATAAGACATAAGTGGTGTTATGTAAAGTCTTTAATTCAGATGTCGATCACCTGAGTTGACACTGCAGTAGAAATATATCCTATAGAAGATAACTGATACTTATTCCTATAGCGTAACTCATCCCCCCCCAAGGAGGATTTATATTTTCAAAAGAAGCAAGTATAGCAATTTCCAGAGATGTCTTTTGAGTGTTTCTTTTCTGTACAATGATGGCCCAGAAAGACCATATATTTGTCTTCCTGGGAATTTTATGGCCAAGATGAATGATGGCTAGTGATACCTTCTCAGAGCTTTAAATCAGCTTCTGAAGTCAAGCATTATGGATCACTTTGCAGAAGTGGAGAGTTTTGTGGTTGCTATGGATGTAGTTATAAAATATTTACTTTCTAGCAGAATGACATTGATTCCTTCAGATTGTTGCTTCGCACCAGTATGTTGCTAGATAGAGTCTCTCATAAAACTTGCCGGACTAATTTTAAGGCTTGTGATGGCTATTTGTCCTTAACAAAAACACATACTACATAGCTTGGAAAGGTTTGAAAGGTTGTTATGCTGCTGCTGCAAGTGAAAGCTTGTGATGGTGGTAATTTTAGTAAATTGTAATTATAGTTGCATTTCTTCATGCTATTCTATACAGATTATTCTTTGAGTGAAATGCCCGGAATAAGATGTGTACTTGAAATAGAAGCCTGATAGGAGGTTATTTACATTATTGGCACCACATAAAATTGTGGTTTGAAATTACATTTCTGGACAATAAAAATAATTTTGATCACTATTTCATTATTCTTCAAATGTAAGACCTTTGAAGGCTTAACAGAGAAAAGAAATCTTGTTGAATTTGTTTATTCTAGTAGAGTGGTGAGCGTCAAAATATGAAATAGATGTTGAAAGTTATGTCAGATTTAAGATATTAAGGTTACCAAAACCAGAACAACTGGACATGTCCAAATGCTTGTTCAGTAGGCTTTTCCCCCCTTTTTTTTCCTAAGAGATGCATCAAAATCTTCTACAGATATTCAGGTTTTGAATTAAGTTAGCAATAAAATCATATAAATGTTAAGAAAAACATGAGTAATACAGAGGGACCATTTACTGTGGAAAAAGGTAAAAGACAAAAATTGTACTTAATTTTTTAAAGCTCTCCTTGCGTTTAGCTTTTTCCTTTAGTTTTATGCCCTCTCTGCCTGCAGTTCAGAGTTTTGTGTATAGATCCCATGCTCCTCCTGCACCCCCAGTTCTTAGATAGCCCTCAGAAACACAGAGGGAGTTCCATAAATCCCCTTTCCTCACCTGAGTAGCAGCAAGACTTTCTCTTCTATCAGGAACTGTAGAGATCTTTTTTCTGTCTTTTTTTTTCTTCTTATAATGCAGTTTTTACTCCAGTCATAGCGTGTCTGCTTATATGTAGTTGACAACACTGAGACACCTTCTGATGTGTTGAGCAAGTGCTTTGCCTAAAGGAGGTGTACATAAGCATGGTCTTAAAACGATTCACTTTGAATTACTGGGTGAAAAGAAGTATCCTGTACTAGTCGGTCACTTCATCCAGTAGCTTCATCTTCCTGTGCATGAATAAGAAAACACACAATATAAAGTCTAAGCTCTCTCCTTTGCTCTTGATCAGACAAAACTCTCACTGAAGTCAGGTTTCTGTTCTTCCTTTTTTAGGTGCTGCTGTTCCATAGCTTAAACCTTAGTGTAAGTGTCCTTAGCGTAGTGGATACATACATCTATATGATTTCCATCTTCCTCTAGGATCATATCGTTGTTTAAAGTTCTGTTTCCTTAAAGGTCTTTGGTTTCCTGGACGAGATCAGGGTGTTTCCTTGAGAAGAGAGAACTGTTTGGGGAACACAAGAAAACAGAAGCTTTGGAAAG
This sequence comes from Aptenodytes forsteri, assembly GCF_000699145.1. Taxonomy (NCBI): domain Eukaryota; kingdom Metazoa; phylum Chordata; class Aves; order Sphenisciformes; family Spheniscidae; genus Aptenodytes; species Aptenodytes forsteri. The sequence goes on from NW_008796217.1 coordinate 7,731,304, forward strand.
TGTTGTCTGGAACGTGCTCCAAGTGCAGATAGAAACAGTGTTAGGACTGATATGGTAAGAGGGTGAACATGCTTCTCAAACTGAATGCAGATATTTTACAAAAGGTCAAAAATGCAAAATATTCTCAATACCTCAAGGTTAAGGTGGAATATGTATGAAATGTCATTCTCTCTTAATGAGAAGAATGCTTTAAAGACATACTTAAACATCAACTTTGTTCTTGGGTGGATAGTGAGTATAATTTCTTCTCCCTCACCCCTCCCAAACTCTAGAAAACAATTTCTTTCTTTTGTACCTACAAAAATTCTTATACAACCCAAAGCTAATTTTAGATAATTTTTTTTGGCCTTCAGTAGCCTGTGTCTGTATGTTGGTAAAATGTGCAGTCCTCCCATTATTCCTAATGGAATAGGTACAGTTTCCTAGGCGCTTAGCTTTAGCATGATGCTGTGGCTGGGTGTGTGACTCATGAGGATGAGTGCTGAGGCTAAAACCATCATGGTGTGAGGACAAAGGCTGATGATATAGTTGGAAAGAGATTGGGACTGCATCCCTGAAAACTGCCTTTTTCCAGCTACACCAGCTGGTCCAATAAAAATTATTATGGAAGCTATGGAAGACTCCCCCCACACC
>NW_008796217.1:7731964-7766689 GCF_000699145.1 Aptenodytes forsteri
TATTATGGAACAATGGAAACCCCCCCCCCCCCCCCCCCCCGAAGGCCCACATCCCTGGGTAATTGTACTGTGGGAACTGAGTTGCTTGTGAAGACAGTGGTATTGTCAGATACAGCGAATGATGGAGATACTTGATGCTGCATTTTGTCCTAAAATGAATACAAATCCTGGACTTGTCTGTGTCCCTTTTCTCTGTGATTGTTGGTTTGTTGGTTTGTTTTGTTTTTCTCTCCTCGTGTTATATTCTTTTTTTTTTTTTCCTCCTTCCGCACTGGGATTCCTGCCTTCTCCTTGGAATGATTTATTACACATTAAGACCTCAAATTAGAGGATCTTAAAGTAGTGTATGCCTATCTAAAAAAACTTTTTCCATGCCATGTATGATGAAGAGGTATATTTGCTGGCAGCGTAGTAAGAATGCAAGCAGGGGAAGGACGAAGACAAAAAGGTTAATGGACTATGAGTCACACAGGACTCTTGCAAAATCATAAATGGCCCCCAAGTTTCTGATTCCTAGTCTTAACCATTAACAAACTGCTGCTTCTACAGCAAGAACAGGTGCCTTTCACTCCCTGCCCTAGGACGCTGGGAGCACCCCTATATACCTTGGGAGCCTGCGGATGTGTCTACTCTGTCCTGCACCGACTGCATAGCAGCAACAGGCAGGGTTAGAGCAGTGGTGGCTCAAGGATTCTTCTTAAAAATTGAATTCTCAAAACCACAGAAAAATTCTCTTAGGGGCTCTGAGGCCTTCTGAATGGGAAGCATAGCGGGAATTATGATGTGCCGCCCTTGTTTGGCGAGTGCCTTCTCATTCAGCCTGCTGTTCTTTCCTGTTCTCTCCTGGGAATAATAGTGCCATATAGTCAGTTTCTAATGGTCCTGCTTTTTTTTATATATATACACACACACACGTGTATTTTTTTAGCTTTGTTTTTCTTTTGGATAAAGTACATATTGTAACAGTGTGCTATTTCTGCACTTGTTCCTGTTTCAATTCCAGAAAAGCAGTAGAAAGCGTGTCCTTGCAGAGAGGACCAAGCCCTCTTTTCTAGGGTCAAATAGCAAGTAGATTTTAGTGTCCATCAGACCTTTGGCAAGGTAGTTCTGTTCATGTGGCCTGAGCCAGTTCCCATGGAAGCTGCTGGCACTGATTCACCTGCCTCTGAAAGGAGCGGCTGAGGTATTAGACTGGTAAAACTCCAGTGAAGGAGGGACTGAATAAGGAAAGAATCAAGGCACTGCTTTCAGTGGGAGCTGGGTCTGGTCCAAGGAAGGCTTGATGTTAAGCTTATGTTAAGTGAACTGAAAGAGGCTGGGGTCTTGGTTCCACATCCATTAATACCGGATCCAGGCTTTGCCAGATCACTTTGCTGCACAGACTTGGATCAGTCCTGGGCGTAACTGCATTTTTGCCAAGTTGGAGCACAATACTGAGTGTTTAAACTGTTCGGTTTTGCAAGGTATGGGTGTGCAGATGACTCTGATGGAGCCACAAGTTTGCTGAGACAAAAATCTTCAAAGCAAACCAAAACCAATTTCAACAAATTGGTATCATTAGAGGGATGCTGCCCCAGCAGTTTCTTCTGGGCAGCCACAATGTTTCTGGTCCAGTATGAGATGCACTAAAATCAGATTTTGTAGAACTGAGGTGAACTAAGTAAGCATGGTAATAATCAGCAAGATGTTGTCAGTCTTTGGATATATCATAATCTAGTTAGAAAGAATAAATGTATTGGAAAAATGCAAGGTGGGACTGGAAAGAGGCCATGTGGGGAAAGCAGCTTCTCTGATCATACTCTGGTAATTGCTGCTTGTGTTTAGCTGATGGCCTGATGTTTACAACTTGAAAGGAAGCCTGTCAAGATCCTCTGCTTTCTACCTGAAAACAAGAGTGGTTTGTATCATCAGCTGTAAATGTGACTGCTATGTCCAGGCCTGGATTTAAATGCATTATAGGTGACATGAACTCCATTTATTTAGCCTGGAAGCTGTACAGTCACTAACAGGCTGTACAGTATGTTAGTGTATTTTTCCTTTGTATGTGTGTATAGTGATTACATGAAAGAGTCCCTTTAATATGTATTTTAGCATCTGTTCTCTTCATTCAACAGTAGTGCTATTCCCAAGGCTGCAGCTCCTGCAGCAGGCAATAGCTGAATGTGGCATCGCAGTTTTGAGCGGAGTATGAGGAACCGTAGGAGAAATTTAAAAATGGAGACACAGAGAGTGTTGCAGGCAGGAATTAAGCATTGGGGAACAGGGGAACAGGCAAAAAAGCCTCCAACAAAAGGAAAACCTCTGGAATGTATCTTTAAAATGACACTTCAACTGATAAAATCAGCCTTGGTTGTCTCCAACTGGAGACAGCCACTGTAGGGCAGACTCTAGCAAGGATCAGGTGAGGGGAGGGTGAATCCATGGTTGGATGCCTGCTACTATTGCTGTAGACTGGAAAGCATAAACAAATGCACAATTGTCCTCTACAGGCTCAGAGCAAAACTGTGATACATGCTGGGGAGGGTGGTGCTTTTATTCAATCCTTAGGAGGGGAAAAAAAACACCCAAAAATGACAGCATCTGCATCGATTTGGTTTTAGTTTAATTTCTAAACCATGATGTACCTTGCTGCCAGTAACATCATATGCTGTTTCAAAGAGCTTGTGTGTGCATAGGCACATGCAAAACCATTAAACAAATACTATTATAGCTGAAGGCCTTGGAAATTAAGAAGCGCCAGAATCGATGTTCACCCTGGCAGTGTTGGTTTGGTATTGGATTGTGTGCAGACACTGGAATCCAGCCAAAACCTGCGTGATCAAGTTATTTTTATCAAGAAACTTCTGTCACTGTCATTGCACAGGAGAGTTTTTCTGGGAGTTCCTGGGGTGTTGTGCATACAGCATTGGAGGAAGGTATGTCATGAGTAAGGAAAGGATTATTCAAAGAGAAAGGATGGTCTCCTGGCTAATTGCTTCCTTGGAAAATCTGATTTTTATCTTCTGCTTGCACTACAGTGTTCCTATGGGATGCTAGATAAGGCAAGTAAGCCTGGCATTTCAGTGTGCTCGCTTTTCTCCTTGTTTTCTGGATCCCCAACTCTGGTCCTGAGATACAAAAGAAATTATTATTTGCAGTTTTAGCCGAAGCCAGTAGGAGCTATGTTCTGAAGAGGCAGAATGCAGTGCCATGTTAAGTGCTGTGGGAAAAAAAGTTTTCCAGTGAAATTTGGCAAGAAGTACTTTTGACCTTAATTTTAGTGCACTGTCTGTAAAATTGGGATAGCATACTTCTTTATCTCACAGAGATATGTTTAATAATTTACTAATGACCTGTGACATAATTCAGATAACAAAGTCTTTTTAAAGAGCCCATGTGGATACAAAGCCCTGAGTTGCACGCTGGGAACAAGTCTGAAGGCCACACAAGTAAACAAGGAGAAAGCAAAATAGTGGAAGGCATTCGTTCTGAAGAAGGCTCTCCCTTCTGTTGCTGCACGCAGGTGGTGTTGGGGAGAAGGGGAAAGTACGTGGTCATGTAATTACAGACTATACCATAACGTACACTTAACTAATGATAGAATTAAGATGTGTGAAGAACTGTATTTCCGGCATTGTTGCATACTTAATGGAAAGTATTTCAACATATGTTTGTGCCTGTCTCTCTCTCGTGCACTCTTCTGCCTCTTTGTCGCGAGTCCTATCTTTCCAGCTCTTTTAGTTGCGGGTTGTTTTTTTTTTTTTGTCCCTTCGTTCCTTCAAGCCTTCCTTACCCATCAGCTCAGGGCAACTGGCTGAAGGTCTGTTTTGCACAATCTTCATCCAGACTGCTCTTCTTCAGGCTTGACGCAGATAATCCACATAGAAAAATAAGAATTTGGCAAAATGGGGTCTTATGAGAAGGAGGTGTGAGGCAACTGAAAGAACAGGCTCTGCTCAGTATGAGACATCCATCTTTAATGGCGTCATAAAGCTGTAGGTGGACAAAACTATGGAAAATACTGTAGTATTTTAGAAGAATATTAGAAATGCTTATAGTGATACAGTGATTTAGGAGGTTATTGGTTAATATTGTGACATGTTTGCTTCTTGCGTTGCGGCAGGTGCTTTCTTTTAAATAAACAAATGCTTTTGGCTGAGCCATAGGCATAGAACAGGTTGGATGGACTTGTTTTTTGTCAGGCCTACCACTATCTTGTGATGACCTCAATGAAAGATTTTAGAAAAAGGCTGACAAGTTCTTCAATATGAGAAATTCAGGATACATGGAAAAGCAGGATCTGTGTTGGGATTTCTGATTCATATTTTGAAGCCTCGCCGTGTGCATAAGCCATGTTCATTGGACTGTGCAATACAGTTACAAGTATTTACTATTGTGGATTGCTGGATGACCTCCAAGATGAAAATATTTCTCCTTCCCTGTGGTATTACTAAGATATAGCGCAGTACAAATGAATATAGTATTGGTGTTCTTTTTTCTTCTCCAAATGCACAGGAGTTTGGCTAATGTCAGAGTCTGGATACCATCTAAAATTCCTACTGGACAGAAAGATCATTGTCATTGGGAAACTACTATAGTTTCGGAAAACCACAATCCTTATTTTACTGTTTTGAGTAGATTCTTGCATTAATGAGACTTGACTTTAAAAGGCAGTGTGCAAGAGGAAAGTAATGACCTACTTGAAGAGATGGGTTCTCTTGTGGTGTGTTTTCTGTTTGAATTATGACCTCCATCTGAAGATGTATAAAACCAGTTTTGAACATATTACACAGGCCTGTAGAACTGTAATTGAATGATGAGACTTACCAAGAGTGGAACAATGATAAACAACTTTTTATGTTACTAATTACATCTTCATTGTTCCATTCCGGATATTTAAAGAATTTTCCCTGTTTATCTTCTCAGCAAAAAGTGTAGGAATCTTAGCCAGGAGAATGAGGTTTCCAAACATTTTGTTCAAACTTGGGATTTCTTTCTAGACTTTGGCAATCATGAAACATGACCAGACACTTGTACAAAGAACTTGACATTCTCTTTATGCAGTAACAGAGGACTATCTAGGAAATGTTTGCCTGAAGTAAGCAAGTCAAGATGATGTGTTAAAGGTGAGATGGGGTCTCTTAGAAAGTGTTTTACCAAGTCAAGTTAAAATTCAACAGAGTACACAGCAATAAATGAAATGGAATTCTCTAAGCTTGGTTACATCTGATTTTTCACTTTCTTATTAAGCTGAACAGTGGAATGCTAGCCTCAAAAAAACCCAAACCAACTCACGTCTGAAGTAATTTTCACTTTAAAAACTGAACTTTATTTCAAAATGCCTCTTCAAGTTAGGTCTCCATTTAAAAAAAGATGGTGGAGAAGTGCATTTTAAAAGAACATGTAATTTTGACTTGTGGTGGTTGCTGTTTCTGTAAGATTACATAGACAATGTATGCAAGCAAGAGGATGACCCTGAGAAGAGGTGCAAATAGAGTCCAGATGAGTTGATGGCAACAAAAGCAGGCTAAGATCTAATGTACACAAACAGTATTGTTATGAAGAGAAGGTTATAATGAATCAGTTTTTGATGCTATTAAAACCTGTTGCAAATTTCCCATTGACTTCAGTCATCCCGACATATCCGCACATGAAATAAAAGGAACGTGAAAGCCTACGTACCGCAAAGGTTATACATGCTAATCGGCGCTTATATTGTTTGTCAGGCTCTTAAAGATCAGCAGCTCCTTTCCGATAGTCGTTTCCTATCCGCTTGTTAGCATTTGGTAAAGGGGCGGCTCGTTGTTCCTTCTGTTCAGTGCTGAAGAAAAGTGTATGCCCAGAAGCTTTCCCCATTTGTTTCATTTGCCAATTCTATGGATTAATCTAATAAGAGATCACCTTCCCTAAGACCTTTCCTCTCCAATACCCCTGTGTGGAGTACTTGCTGTCAAATTAGACTGAGATTAGGAGGAGCCTAATTAACACTTTTTGCCTCTTTTTGTGCTAGAATCGACTTAGGGAAAATTAAACCTACTTGTTACCAAGATTCCCCCCAGTGTGCTACCAGTTTGTTTACCTGTTTCATATGCGCAGTTTCTTTGGCTTGAACAGAGTAGCTGATAGATGATAAAAGGGAAAGCTGTGTACAGCTTTACATACAAGCAACAAGTAGGTATCTTATTTTGTGATGAAGCATTAGTCATTTTGTTACATCCACATCGCCATAACCTCATGATACTATTAATCCTAGATGTCAAAACAGCTCAACGTCACATACGTCAATCTAAACATGTTTCTTCAGTCCAACAAATGAGTGTCCCCCATGGCTTTCCTGCCTTATCACTGGATTATGAAACCACATGTGCTTTTTCCTGTATCAAAGGCAAATCCCTATGCACGCTGTGTTCTTCCTTTTCCCTTTGTGTGAACTAGCAAAGCTCCCAGCTAGTCATGTCTTTCAGCAGCCTAATTCCTTTCTGCTTTCTTGGTTTTACTTGCTAAGGCCTGTAATATTGTTGGCAGTAGGAGGTTACGTTACATTACTGTGGTTGTACACAGTTCATGATAGCGAGCTGAGTTTTCAATGTGTGTGGACTTGAGCATTTTGATATAGGAATAGCTGGTAGCTTCAAGAAAGGGGTACCTGCAAAATACTACTTTTGTAGTCAGATTTTTTTGAGTTCTCTAAAGAATTTCCCCTCTTTGATTTGAAACTAGTAATACCATGCTTTGGAGGGAAAATGTACTAAATATCTCTGACTGTACATAGACTTTTTAAACAAAAAGCCACCATAGACAGCCTTCCCTTCCCCCCTCAGTGGGAAAACAGGAACTTCTGAGCGGGAGGTAAATAGCTGAAATGCTGAACAAAGAGTATTTGAAGAAAGACTGGTAACACCTCTTTATTGTATATGCCCTATTGTCATTCTAGGGAAGAAAATACTGTGCAAAAGAAAGCTGTGATCCAAATCTGAGGAAAGAGAAAGGGAAAAGGTGTGGAAGTTAGCTAAGTAAATATAATTTAGTTGGTTGTGTATATTGGAGATGGTGTAATATAAACAGAACTACAGGAAAAGGCTTGGGTTTTTCAGAAGAACCTCTTGGGTGGGAAGGGAGCCTGCTGCCAAAGCAGAGCATACCCTCAGCCTGTAACCCCTCAGCTCCTTGGCTTTTGTTACCTTACCTAGAGCTCTCCTCCTTATAACTTTGCTGTGTGTGCTGCATCACTTGCTGCTAATGAATTGCAGGTCAGATGCAGATAGCCTTCGACCAAGTCAGTTGCTGCAGTTTTGGACACTGGTGCTGCCTGCTGGGTCAGGTCATGGCCACCTCCACTGAACCAGCAGCTGACCCAGTCACAGTTCCCGTCGCCTTAAACCATGATGAACTGTGACCTGAGCGCTGCAGAGGCGGTTGACTGGTAAGCAGTTGTAAATTTGGTGCTGAAGGCTGACAAGGTGACTGCCCTCTAGTTATCTGCCTTACTCATCTGCCAGTGGTTGATAGTGTAGTAGCCTTGTCCTCTCTTCTCACAATTTAGTCTATGCCTATGCATGAGACCATGCCCTGAGACAGAGCCAGTGTCCTGATCTGCTGACTCAGCTTCTGTAATGCAGGGGTGGGGGGAGGTTGGATGGGATGGAGAGCAAGTAGTGCTTATATTTTAGACCAATATTTTGATTTCACGCTGAGGAGATTTGCCTGAACTTTAGGACAAAATCCTAGCCTGTGCTAGGACTGTGGGCACACTTTGCTAGATAAGGGGCCTGTTGCGATAAGGCAAGGGGTAATGGTTTTAAGCTAAAAGAGGGTAGATTTAGACTAGATAGAGGGAAGAAAGGCTGGTGAAACACTGGCACAGGTTGCCCAGAGAGGTGGTGGATGCCCCATCCCTGGAAACGTTCAAGGTCAGGTTGGACTGGCCTCTGAGTAACCTGATCTAGTGTTGTGGTTTAACCCTGCAGGCAGCTAAACACCACACAGCTGTTCACTCACTCCCCTCCCCCCCACAGTGGGATGGGGGAGAGAATCGGGGGAAGAAAAAGTAAAATTCGTGGGTTGAGATGAAGACAGTTTAATAGGACAGAAAAGGGAAAATAATAACAATAATAATGATTAAAAAAAATACAAAATAAGTGATGCACAATGCAATTGCTCAGCACCTGCCGACCGATGCCCAGCCAGTCCCCAAGCAGCGGCCCCCCCGGCCAGATGGTATGGAATGTCCCTTTGGCCAGTTTGGGTCAGCTGTCCTGGCTGTGCCCCCTCCCAGCTTCTTGTGCACCTCCAGCCTTCTCAGTCGGTAGAGCATGGGAATCTGGAAAGTCCTTGACTAGTGTAAGCACAACCTAGCAACAACTAAAACATCGGTGTGTTATCAACATTGTTCTCACCCTAAATCCAAAACACAGCACTGTACCAGCTACCAGGAAGAAAATTAACTCTATCCCAGCCGAAACCAAGACATCTAGTTGAAGATGTCCCTGCTCATTGCAGTGGGGGTTAGAGTAGATGACCTTTAAAAGTCCCTTCCAACCCAAACTATTCCATGATTCTATGATATGTTTGCGGGTTGTACCAGTTTTGAGGCTCACAACATGTTTGTCTCCCAGAGGAAAGTGCTACGCCTGCAGAGGAGCTAGAAAGAGAATGTATGGGGAATACCTTTCCACTATGAAGTGTAATTGCTCTAAACACTTCTCTTTCAGGCATGGGAGATCCACTAATCCATAGTAATCCTTGTAGTTTGCAACAGTTCTGACATCTGTGAACTGTATTGGAAAATCAGATTCAGAGAGAGAAATGGAATGGAGTATGTTTGAAAACCCAAAATCTTTTAGCTGTGTTGTGGGGACAGTGAAGCATAAGTGCATGCAGTGAGAGCAGCAGCTAAGAAGGACTTGTTCCTGCTTGTTTCTTGACTTTTCTGTGTTTATGAATTACAGGAGGCAAATACAGAAGTTCTGGTTTCAGCCTGGTGGCTCTTAAACGCAGACAGCTGAAAAGGTCTCCATGCCTTGCTGTTCACTGCAGTTCACAGCTCAGCATATGGTGATAACCCAAACCAGTGATTTGTTTACCTTGGATATACTGAGCAGTAAAGTGCAGTAATTCAGGAGCAGCTTTGCATGCAGTCACCCTTGCAGGGCAGCAACCTCTGGCAGAAAAGCAGAGCAGACATCTGAGGGACATCAAATCATTTCTGCTCACTTATTTAAATCTGAATAAGCCAATGTCTTGAGGCCCTGAAATATTTTTTCTTGATTGGAGACTTTTTTTTCCCTTGCACTAGAAAGCTGACAGTTGTAGCCGGTTGTTCTGTTCTTTGTTTACACAAGGCCCATTGAAGCAGTTGGAGAACATTATACCCTGCCTCACATACAGGCATATATACTTAATTTATGACTTTGGTAGTTTGAATTTCAAGTGTCAGGTATCCTACAGAGCTTTTTACTTTGTTCTCTTGTGCTGCATGCACCATTTGAGTATTTATTATGGAGAGCAGACAGGCTGTGGGAAGTCCTTCAGGCTTGTGGACTTTTTTTCTTCAGAACCTTAAAAATAAAGTTATGGAGCATGGTAACAAGGACTTCTCTAAAAGCATGACTGCTCCGCAGTGCCTTTTTACTTGTTTGTCCAATTAATTTTGTTTGTTTGGCTTTAATATTTTCACTTGCATATAATTCTTCATCTTAAAGTTGCTTTTGTATCCTAAACTTCTCTGCAAACATTAATTGTGGGACAGTGGTAACAACTCTTAAATAGGTCTCTATTGAAAACTTAGTTCTGGATTTGCCCTGTTCCTGATTCCTTCAAAGTAAACTCTTTCTACTACTACCGTGAAAAGAAGAAAGAGAAAGAAAAAAAAAAAAGGGGGGGGGGGGGTGGAAGCATAGCTTTTTGTCAGAAGCAATGTTAGTGTTTGTGATTATCTCTTGTTCAGTTGTGTCTTTTCAACAATTTTAAATACTCTTAGTATGAAGTTATCTTTGATATATTGGTAACAAATGGAGATTTCAGAAAAGGACATGCCTGGAAACTGAGTTCAGACAAATTCAGATGAGACGTGGGGCTGAGGTTTTTCAACGAGAGTAATAAGCATTATAGCAGCTTATTTAGAAACAAGATGAATCTTATCATTGCAATGTCTTTGCCAAGACATCATCTCTTTCCAAAAAATATGTTGTAGGTTGAAATCTTTATACCATTGCACACATGGCCAAAATGGTCCTTTCTGACCATGAAGTCTGTGAACACAAATGCCTCCAGAAAAGCATATGCAAATGTTAAATATTTATAGGCATGCTGTTCTTCTATGTTGTTAATGCAAAATGTATTCAGGAAAGAAAACAATTTTGCCAGCGATAGAGGTGCTTCTACAATGTGGATCAGTCTTTGTAAAATCCTTAATCTTTACCTAAAAACATGAATAATAGTTCCGGGGGTTGGACCTTTATATTTGAGACTCGATACAGAAATAGTCAAGAGGTACAATAAGCTTCAAATAGGCAGACAACAACAGATCTGGATGCAGACTTATTATCTCATGTCTTCTGCTTGTCAGGCAAGGGGAACTCTTACAACTTTTGGTGACTAGAGGATTTTGTCCCACAGAAAGCAAAAAAATCTGTATTGTACAACACCAATTTCTGTGGTGTTCAGCTGGAAATGAAAAGATACTTTATTCTAAAAATAAAAAAAAGATTTTTTTTTTTTTTTGAATGAGCAGTTAATGTTTTCCTCATGTTTAAATGGATGTAGAATGCAGCAGTAGCCTTTCTTAGCAGATACGGTCTTTGATTTTTCCATTGCATCATATCTGGCTTTATGACTGTGTGTCCTAACTATAGGGCAAAATAAAAGTTATTCCCAAAGAAGTAATAAGCTTTCTATTTTAATGTAACAGCTAAGATTTGTGAAACAATGCTGTGCGTCTGCTAATTATAGACATCTCTATTTACATGGCCTAACAGGAAGATGGAGATGTAAAAATAGCGACAAAGAGCCAGTGACATTATTAATAAAGCAGCTGTACACAGCATTGTTCTCTTGAAGAACGTAGACACCATTTAAACAAAGTGGACTACATAAATAATCAGTCATAATTCATAAGTAACCATTGTTAGGAATTCTCTTTTAAAAATAGTTCACCTTATTAACATACAAACGATGGCAGAATGACTTTCTTTGTGGGTGTGTGTATTTTACATGTACACATGCACCAAATGTTAAAAATAACTTAAATCATTGCCATTTATTGAGAAGCTGGTATTTTTCTATACTCAGGAGCTGTATCCCTTCAGAGGAGATGGGAGAAAGGAAGATGGAGTGCTGTAAAAATTCTTCCAAAGGAAAAGTTTGTATGTAGATAGAAGAGGCAAGATCAAGGTAGAGGAACACATAGGTAACTCAAAAGAGCAAACCCTTCCTACCATCATGTTCCATTAAGAAACAATGGTAGTTGTAGTAATAAAGATGCTAATAAATAGCCACATGGGGGAAGACACATTCAGCCAGACGACCCTGTATCTTTTGAGCTCAGAATCCACTTCTGAGCTTTTCCAATTTAAATAATAGAAGAAAAAGTAAAAAGAGATTACTGAGTTAGAGATTACTGAAGCTAATAGTCTTTTTTTCTAACTTTTCTGTGCAAGAGGAATAATTTCCTCACAATGCACTTCCAAAAGTATCGAAGACAACCATGTATTCAGTGGTCACAGCAGGTTAAACCTGCGCACTCACAGTTTGTATGTGTGCTTTATAAAGGAGAAATTGTATTCAGAGCACAAGGGCTATACCATGGTCTTTACCTCCAGAAATAAGTCTCTACTACTTGACTTGAAAGCCTGCAGCCCTTCTCAGGAAAATGCCCATATATTTGTGAACGAGTCACTACATTTGCACAAACAAAAGGTAGTATCTTAAGCTTGTCACCTGCCCCACCCAAGAAACGCCCCTCAAAAACCCTAAACCAAAAACAGGGAGGGGGCAGACCCTATCCCACAGTTAAACTGCAGCTGCACTCCTGAAACCCTCTCTGTCTTGAGAAGAGATACAAAATTCATCATCCATAGAAATTCTTGTTAAATGTGAGGAGAGGAAATTTCTTCCTTTGTCCAAATCTTGGCTTCAAATCTCAAAATAAGAATTCAAAAAGCCTGCACGTATGGTTTTAATTTAAATTGCAGCAAAGAAGCACTGTGAGCCCTTTTAAGTCCTTCCACCAAGTAGTTGATGTTCCCTACTAATATGAGCTCTCAAATCTGCATGTAATTTTGTAGTATGAAGATCTTTTAAAATTGAAATCAGTGAAATCATACAGCATTGTATGAATTTGATCGTAGGACTTACTACAAATCAACTCAATGAATTACTGCTGCATCTCATGTGGGTCATATAGGATGTATTTTTTCTTCTGTACTGCCTGTACAAGAACAGGACTGTTTAAAGGACCAACTTGTGAATGTTAACTTCTCAAAGAAATAATCTACAACTTTTACTCAGTGCTCCAAAACACATAAATATTTGAATGATAAATACAAAAACATGTAACCTTGTAGTTTCACCTATCTTGACGACTTATAACCAGGGTTTTAAAAAGAAGAAATGATCGGAGTATGGAATTTATGTGCTATTTTTAAAACTGAAGGTGTTTGTACTGAATCGTCAAGTTTTTCCAAAAAAACCCTACCTCTAGAGGCTGCACAAAAGCAACCGCTAGGACACAAAAGAAATATGTATCCTGTGCCATGTCTGTCTCTGTGGCTATTTTGCTTTGTGATTGTCTGCTTTAAAATTCATACTTGAAAGCAGCATTAAGTGAAAATTTCCTCAGAAAGTAACTGAAAAAGCAGATTATCTTGTGTTTGGGTCTAATACACTATTACTTTACATTTTCCTTTCTGTGCTGCTGAAGAGCAAAGCGTAGCGGGAATTCCAGTGAGTAATTCCCAGCTCCATGATACTGTGGTGTTTCCTGTAGCAATACCACTTCTCCCAACTCTGTCAGGAAACTGTGGAGACAGTGAATTTGAAATCAACAGCATTGCTGCACAATAGCAAGGTGTTTATTTTTGGGAAATGCTAGGTGGTGGGAGTAATCCCTGCCACAGCCAGGCCTTGCTGAAGTGGAAGGAAAAGGGAGCAGCAGCTCTCCTTTTATTCGCATCCCTCGTGATTGCTAGATAAGAGGCCAGGCAGTCTCCTTGCGTTGAGGTCATGTTTAGAGATGAAGCGCTGTGGAGGTCATTGCCTTCCAACTATTTCACCGGGTGCCCTTCCTGAGAGGTAAGTGCTTTTTAGGACAGGCTGTTTGTCTTCAGTGGCGTTTTGCACCACCCCTCTTTATTTTTACATTAAACTGTGGCCCTGATGGAGCCACTGATAGCAGTAACCAGTGTGTTCCCCGTCAGCTGCAGCAGCTCTGAGGCTGGTTGCAGGTCTTTCTCCTGAATGACCTGGGACAGGCCCATCACACTGTATTCTGCATAAAGGTACTTTTGTCAGATAATAGAACACTATGGGCAAAGATGAGGCTGTGTCTTCTGCTGTGGCTATGTAGATAAAATGATGGCTAGCACTGTGTTAGCAAGGACGTATAAGTTAATGTATGCGTAGTGCACAGTAACCTATATAAATGTCTCTGTGTGTGCAGATCCTCAGGCAAAACATGAGTGATAAGTTAGAATTTACAGGCATCAGTAAACAGTAGCGTGTTCCTGAATGCAGCCCTCAAAAACCTTAAAGCATTTAATGTGGAAAGTGCCCTGGGACAAGGACCAATCTTTATGCTTTGTACACATTTTAATGACCTGTTAATGATCAACCACTGCTCTGCCAAGACGATAGATTTTATGATGATATAATTCAAGCCAGTTTCTTCACCATTGCTTGAGATTATTCCTCGTAATTCTACTTTAGAAACAAACAGTATATTGATGTGGCATGTAGTCATCCCATCCTATTCTATTAACACTTCTGCAGCTTCCAGTACTCAGTTGCCAGGGTCTCCTGCAGGAAAGTAAGGCAAATTAAAACCGTAAGTTAGTTACGGTGGTTGTAATGGATCTCGTCAGTGGTCTGTTTAGTTCAGTATTTAGTCTCTGATAATGACTGATACTGAAAACTTAGGGAGGCGTGTAAGAGGGAGCACATATGGAAAGATCCTTCTCTGCTATAGTTTTCGAGCTTCTAGCAAACTGAACATTTAGGAATTTCCAGAGCTGAAGATTGCATCTTGACTATCGTGTATATAGATATTATATACAGACAGGGCTGACCTGTCTTCCAGGAGTGTGTATGATGTTTCCTCTGGCAATGAATTCTGTAATTTGGTTATGTATTGGGTTTTTTTTCCTTCTTGTTTTGTTTTTTGTTTTTTTTTTTTAAATAACACTTCCTTCTGTTTGTTTTTCAACTTTCTGCCTGGTAATTTAGCTGGATGCTTCTTGTGTTGCGAGTCCTGATCCAGCCCTTGTTCCTTTCTTTAGGCCACCCGCCATTCTGCAGACTTCTGTCATATCCTCCTTCAGTCTTCAATAGAAAATTGGACTCATCTTTTTTCCAACCTTCACTTTCTTTTCTTGCAGGAGCCGTTCTCTGTGCCTTGCATAATCCAACTGAATCATTTTAGAAGTGGGAGAGTGGAATAAACAGAACTTACTCAATGCGTGGGTACACCATTGATTTATAAAGCACTATGATATGTTCTGTTTGGTCTGTTTGGTGAGTTTTTATTATTTTATTCCTTTCCTAACAGTTTTTAATCTTCCGCTGTGAAGTTTTTGATCACATGGAACTAAACTTACAAACCAAGCACAGTCTTATTTCTTGTTTACCTTCTGAATATCCATTACCCTACCTCTAGTTATTTTTTCAGACAAAACTTACTGAGAAACTGTAAAAAACAAACTCTTTTGTAGTGATTTCACAATTTTGATGGGAGATGGGACAGTCTGTTTTCCGGAAAACATCTCTTGCTTTTTTAATTTAAGCTACCTCCTTTTGGTCTGTGTTACTGGTGTTAGCTCTGGTCTCGCACATTCCACGCATATTTCTCAGGTGAAGCAAGGTTTGAGCATTGTAATATGCTGCTGAGATGGACAGCACGGTTTCCTTACTTGCTCCCACCCCCGAGGTTTTTTTCCTCAGCTGTCAGTTGCAGTGAGCCAGAGCACCGTATCATAGAAGACTCCTCACGCACGAGTTGCAGTGCGGTCAGTGGAGTCAACAGTGGAGGCTAGGGGAGTACCTTTGTGATTTATTCATTTTAGTAGGTGGTAGACTCATTAAGGTAATATGAAATCGGGGTGTGCTATTGCATTTTGCTCAGGTACTATTGTCTTTATGCCTAGGCAGCACTGCAGTATTACAGTACCCATTCTGATCAGAAAAATAAGTTTCCCGTTTGCATGCCAGCTACTAACTGCCTCCCTTTCTCTGCTCTTCCCAATGAGACTTTACAGTTTCTTGGGTACTCCTGTAAGCTGGCTCTGCCTCTCAGTGTGAATCCTTTTTTAAGTCCAAGCCGATACCCTTATTTACACAAGCCGCAGCCAGTTCAGTACATCCTCACTGCATGGCTGATCTGGATAATGAGCGTCACGGTCTAAACATCAGGACTAGCCCTTCTTTACTGGCTCAGGTGTGGGGAGGTCTGGTCCCCAGTTTTTTAGGTGAAGGCTCTCTTGGTCTCTTTTCTGGGGAATTGGGGTACGTGTGGGAGGACTTCCCTGCTCCGAGGAAGCTCTGGAGCTGTGGGAAAGGCACTGGAGGTCTGTCAGCTGTTGAAGGGCTTGATCTGAATTCTCACTCCGGAATAGGCGTGCTCCCTATTGAATGAAGTGTCTGCCAGCAGGCCTTGACCCATTTCAAGCCTGGGTCAGGAGGTTTTTCTGTGTGGCTTGTAACAGGATTTGGACTAAACTCTTGAGTAAGAGAGTTCAGTCTTTAGTGAAGATGTACTTCTGGAGCATATTTTGGCACGTGCTGCTTCCAGTAGTTCTTTTTCTCAGGAAGTCTATCCTAAAAAGCAACTCTCTGGGGGAGTTCTTTCAAGTGATGGTTAGGATTGCCAGTATTTTGAGCCCTCACGTTTGTTCTGTAGTGAGGGGTGCTTGCTGGTGCTGCCACAGAGCCAAGAGCATGACAGAAAGTTTGAAGACTTGTGGGAAGATTCAACGCTGAAACTGGTTGCTTGAGAATAATTTTAAAGGTATTCAGACAATTTTTAGAAATGCTATGAAAGTAGAAGAGACTGAATTTTGCACAGTTTTATTACAAATAGAAATGTTTTTTCAAAGGTAGGAGAGACATGAGATCTGTAGCTGCTACTTAGTTTGACACGAAGAGTTATACTGTATAAATGATAAAATACTTCATTGGTATGTCCATTATGACCACTGGCATATTTCTGCAAGCACTGTGGATTTTTTAATTTTGCTAGGAAGGCAAAGCCCTGAAAAGTCTCAGCAAAAACACTAGCCTTTTATCTGGTGTACAACCTGCAAAAACATGCAGAATTCAAAGGAATTTTTTTCCCCGAGCCTTTCCTCCATCGAGGAGCTCTTGGCAAAATAAGTGCTTCCAACTGCTGATGACAGCGAATGCTTGTGGAGGGAAGGTGGTATACAGTGTTGTCGGTAATGGGGAGGGGCACGGTAGTGATTGGCTGATGTCAACTCATTGTAACGTTTTGTGTTAAAAAAGTGTTTGAGACTGGCAAAAAGGAGCGGTAGGCTAAGGCAAAGTGTTGATTAGATTATTAGAGAGTACATTAACGTGGTCATTGAAATTTCAAAGACACTTAAGCAAGGATCTTACATCTCTAAAAAATGTAGCTGAAAGATGTTTTTGAATTTCCTCGTCTTTGCATCTTTACTCAGTGTTAACAGAAATCTTATTTGTTTGAATCCTTCCAGTTTTAAAAGCTAAGTTTTAAAACATGTTTATCACCTTTTCTCTGACTGCAGCACAAACAAGATTTTTTTTATTTTGTATTTTAGTCTGGATTGTTATTTGATTGATTTATCCTGTACTTGTAGGCTTTCACCTTATTTTTTCTTAGGCATTTTTCCTTCATGGACATTAAAATACAATTTTCTAAATAGTGGGGAAGAGTTTTGTGGTTTCGGGTTTTTTAGTTTGTTTTGTGTTTTGTTTTGTTAAGTAAAACAAACAAATGATCCTTATTTCAAGTAATTTGTGGATAAACCTACATTTGATGTTGCTGTTGTACCCAGTATGGAAGTGAACCATCAAAAGTTGCTTTGTGCAGACACTCTAACTTAGCATAACCCTTGTGAAAGATTTCTGTATACATACCGCTTATTTCGAGCGTTCCCTTTCAATCGGCAAGGGTTTGGCACTGTATGCAAATTGCCCCTTTTATGTTTCTGCTGGGCATCTGAAGCCTGCGCAAGTGCCCCCTTCTAAAGCGTTTTTCTAAAAAAAGCAATGATTGTGTTCCCTCCAGTGGCAGAAGGAGGAATTGTTGTATGTCACTTCATAGATCGTGTATGAGCGCACAAAAACTCCGATTTAAAAACATTATTTAAGTGCAGTGCAAACATTTACTCCATTTAGCCAAAGGTGGAAGAAGAAAAAAAAGATTCTATATCTGTCAAATATAAGACAATTAAATCCGCCTGTTCTCACGACTGACTGTCCGGGGCATGTCTTACAGGAACAGCAGAGGAGGAGTGCCCTTTTTTTCCCCTCTCTTTTTTTTTTCTTTTTAAATAACTCCCCGCCCCCGAATATTTTGATTCACAGTGTAAGATCCTGCGTTTTGGTGTGTGATCCATGTCATGACAGCTTTGGAAGAATGTTTCTTAATCTTACCAAATGCTTACAAACACCCAAGGGGTGGCTGACTAATCAACATCAAATAAGGGGAGCCCCTATAGTGCTGAACTGCTGGTCTGGCTGCCCTTAGGGATCCTTGCTTACCCTCTTAGTGCCTGATGAAAAGCATCTCCAACCTTGTCTTCCCAAGGGCCATGAAAGGTGAGATAAGAAACTAGGGAGCAGGCATGAGAAATGTTCGTGCTCTCCCTGCCCACAGGAGACTCCCTGGGTTTTTTTTGCCTGCAGAGAGTAGCCAAGGGAAGAAAAGGATTCATAGGCTGCTTGTGCTGCTGCTGAGGTAGCTCCTAACCTTGTGATTTAGTAGTGAAATAATGATGTGCAATAATTTAGAATGGTCTCTCTTTCTTCTAGTTGAAAATCTCCTTTCTTGGGAAGGAGAGGCAAGATGTCTTGCTTTCTACTTGCTGGATTCTGTCCATGTTTAGGTGGCTTGAATACAGGAGACAACTGTTGCTGCAAATGCACAACTCTTCTAGTCTCCTACCATCATTTCCATCTGTGCCAGTAGCAACTCTGTGTAAATCCTACAGTACTTATGCATACAGAGAACTGAAATGGCCTTGGGAAGCATCTCTAGGATAAAGAATAGGAAAAGCTTCAGGCAAACATGCCAAATAGGTTTTTCTCCCTGTCAGTTCTGCCACAGTGAGACTTCTTTTTCCTTTGAAAGGGTTGCATAAACATTTTAACTGTGTTGCTGAGTTAACCGGTTAAGATGAATGCTGCAGAATTTGTAATGCTAGCGTCACTGGAGAGGAGTCACTACATCATAGGCTTTTTCAATACCGTTTGCAAGTACGAATTCAGTTCTGCAGTTTTTAAGCTGCTTCAGAAAGCAAAACTGGATACACAGATTCAAGTTCACACCTGCTTTCATACCTGCTGACTTTTACCAGTGACATGAGACAAGATGTGTCTCATCTGCTAGGCAACAAAGCCTTTAATTTTTTTTTAAGTGACTAAATAGTCTGATACTTTTGAAGTTCTCGGCACTGCGGAAAAATTATGGCACTTATTTAAGGGTTTGAATATGCAATTAAGCATCTAATTTTAAACCTGCATACTCAATAATATTGGACTTTGCTACAAACTTATTTCCTTTTTATGGTATCTGCCAACTGCTGAAGTATGCATTAGTACATTTGACATATTAATGCATTCTAGTAATTCCCCTAATCAAGCAACAGCCAAATGATCACAAAATAGATGTCCAAGGTGAAATCGGAGACTGCAATAAACAAGGGAAAACTGCTTGTCTTTATCATGTACTGACGAGTGAAATCCCTATCTCACATCCGACTTGAAAAACTGGACCCAGTTGATGGAGCCCTTATAATCTTAGGACCCAGCATCCCCTCTCATCGACTACCACATGCATTATTTTATTCGGTCTTCTTGATGCTTTTTCCTCCCTTTCTCAGAGTCATTTCTGACAGGATTGTAGTATGTTCCTGTAATTCTAAATAAGCATATGTTGACTTGCTCATAAATTAAAATCAAATATTTTAATACACTCTAGCATACCTGGCTATAAGGAGAAACAGGCCTTTCCCAGTTACTGAGTGGAGCTTTCTTCCTTGCCTTTCAGCTGATCTGAAGCAGTGAAGGTAGCTGTGTACTGTCTGTGCACACTTAATTACTGTGGGCACTCCCCAGGTATTGCAGTTGCTGGTCTTTGCTTTATGGTATCGTATACGTATCACTCACTTGCCAGATTCTGTACACTAGATGCTCACTGAGATGGCATTTGAATATAGTCCAGTTATTCCCAGTGGGGAGGTTTGTTATCAAATCAGCAGGAAAAGCGGCATTCTCGGCTCCAGCAGGTGCACAAGTGTCATCCAGTTTGTACTGATCTGTTGAACAGCAAACATGTAATGTAAGGGACAGTCAGAATATTACAAGACAGGCTTTTAACACTGCAGAAGCTATCTCAGTATTTAACATGCTGAGAAGACAAGCTAATCATGAAAGACTTGTCTAGATATCTATGTTCCTTTGACTCCTTAGGTATTTTGTAGATGTTGATGGCCAGTGTGAACTTTAAATCCAATTTACTGTGTATGTTTACATATGCAATAAAACCATTTGGCATATCATTTAACTACACACAGAGTGAATTGTTGACCGTGAGCTGATCTGACCTTTTCAGGTCTAATCAAGAAGTCTGAAATATTATTTCAGCCTGTCAGCTCCAGTAATATGCAGTAAGAGTATCGGGATCTAACTGAAAATGTCAGATGCGCTCTAATATGCAACCCATCAAAGTTACGATGCATATGAACCAAGAACTGGTTAAGAATATAAATCTGTAACATCCGTGGTGCATCGCAATTGCTTAGATAAATTGTTCTGCCATTGATACGGGCTAGCCGAAAACATGCATTAAAAGCAATTCTTTGGAATACATGCGAGATGTACAGCAGCTTAAATATTAAAATGATCTTGAAAGAGGGGTGATAACACCAGGTTGGAATATTACTGGAAAAAACCTGTAGCTCTGTTGTGTGGTAATGTAAGATTAGTGGTCTCATGTAACCTCAAAATTTTCCTTTTTAATTTTAATAATTTGCTGCTTGTGAAGTTGTTACTCTTTCCAGAAATAATCCATTATATAAGCTGAGGTGTCCTTAGCAATCTTATTTGTGCTGAATTTAATATTAAGCATTGTTCACAGTCTTGTGCTTTTTATGAAAAAAGTCTACTTCTATTTTTAAAAGCTTTCTAAAAACCAACACTCGTCAGTAGGTTATGGTGTTTAATGATGTCTAATTTCTTTGTTTTCTTTGTCTCATCTTCGAAGTTTCCGCTCTTGGTATTTTACTAGATATTCAGATCTAGGATAAATCTGTCTTTAATAATTATTTATCAAGCATGAGACCAATTATTCATTGGTATAATTTCTGGATGATGAATTTAAATTTGGATTAAAGTGGATGGGTACAATGAAAAGCAACTTTATATCCTAAGAAAATGGTATTTTGTTAGCTAAACAGTCTATCAAGATTGTTTAATCTTAAAGCAGTTGTTACACTAAAATTGAGTTGGTTTTTAATCTAATCATGGGTAGTTAGTGCAATTTTAGGCATTATTAACTGAATTGCTACTATTAGTAAAATGTTGTTGGAAGTAGAATTAAAATGAACTATGGGAAGCATTGCTGAACCGATAACTTTGCATTAAGGAATAGTGTATATTTTAAACTACCCAGTTAATGCTATTTGAACTGTTCTTGTGAGGCAATGCTGCCCTCCCCTGGTATGCTGCAGAAAGTAGGAATTTTTATCCCAGTCCGAGCAAGTTCTAGGGCTTCCTATTAAAGAGAAATTGCTGAATTGGTGAAAACCATGGATAAAATGCTCTTTAAAAGACCATTATGTGCCTTCTCTATTACAAGACCAAAAAAAAAAAAGTGGAACAGACATTTGTGCAGTGCTTTTATGTATGCATGGTGCAGATGTGGATGAATGTACAAATAATATACAGGAATATACTGTGAACACACAAGACAACAAACTGAGGGCTGAATTAAGTTTGGGTGGCAGTTCGGAGGACGAGTTGAAGACAAAATAAACAGATACCAGGTAGCTGCTGAAAGTTAGGAGGACTGATTACAATAAACTTTTGTTTAACAGTGTAGTTTTGTATATAATGTTTAGAGATTCATCATTAATGTTTACATGTTCAATTCTGCAACAGAAAAGTAAATGGGACCATGGCCAACAACTTGCATGGGAACAGGATTAGCTCTTGTGCAAATGAAGCTGTAGCAAAACTGCCATCTTTTGTCAGGGGCTATTGATTACAAAGATACCACCGTAGGCTCAGAAGTCCCTCCACTGCACATTCCTGAGAGCTGAGGAAGGTAGTCCAAGGAAATATTACTATTGCGTGGTCTATTCTTAATATATTTCTTTAGACATCTGTTGTTAAGCACTGCTAGAGACAGAATATTAGGGTAGAAGGTTCTTTAGATTGTCCAGCTATGGCTGTTGTCTGTTAAATAAGTGTGTTGCTATTTGCTTTAATTTTGTCTTCCTTCCATTTCTCACCGCTAGGCAGTTTCACCACAGTCCAGATAGCAGAAAGAGATGAGCCTTGTTTCAAATATAAGAATTTTAGTTCCCACATCTGACTCCAGTGAAGTGTGTGTGGTGGGGATTGGGTTTTGTGTGTGTTTGTTTTTAAGGTATAAAATATCCCTTTCTCTTCATAATTAAGATTTTTCTAATTGCTGGACAACTTGCAAAACACACAATTTTTCTTCCTGTGGCATATGACTTGACTTCTGTTTTGTTTGCTCCTCACCCCTCTTAATACATTGGAGATAACGTAACTAAAGAAAACTGGAGAGAGTATGTTAAAATCTCTGGTTCACGTATTCCTTCATGTCTTAGATGTGAACAGATTGCCAGATTCAGGATCAGGAGGGAGTTTTTTTTCCCCAGACTGGTTTGCTTGAGGACTTTGCTTGAGTGTTAGTTCTCGTCTACTACTTAGGGCCAGGTCACTTGGGAGATGTTTTCAGAACTGTGGAATGTAATGACATTCCCAACCTGACCTGCTCTCGTCCGGCAGCATGTTCCAGCGGTGGTGGCTGTTGATATTTTAGTACTACATTTTATAATAAGATCCTAGGAGTTGTTTTGTGACTATGGTGCCTGTGAGTCCACAGAGAGGTGTGGACCATTTTGAACTAGACCCTAACTACTCAGTTACCTATGACTGTGGCAGATGGGACCTGAAGATCCCAGTGGTCCTTCACAGGCTTCTGTTCCTAAAGTGACGTTGCTGACTGCAAAACAGTAGTATTTACCTTCATGCACGTAAGCTAGTAGGCTATAATAAGCAATCCTTTTGAGAGCTAGCTGTAAAACCACTGCCAGTATGGCTCCATAATAGTTAAAGGTGAGCTAAATCAACACTGAGATGCCTCGGTCTGCTTTTCCCTTTGTGACACCCTGCCACAGCAAAACCAGTTTTATATGTTCTTCTTTTTTTGTTAGATTAGTATTCTGTCAGTGTAGCATCCCAACTCAGCTCATCAAATGGTTATGTGAATGGCAGTGGTGGTGTTCCTTGACCTAGAACAAATGTATGAGGTCTAAGACTGTGTAACAGTTTTCTTTCTTCATAACTTTTGCAGGTATTGGGGCTGCTGGTGTGGACCCTGATTGCTGGAACAGAATACTTTCTATATCCAGCCTTCGGCTGGGTGATGTTTGTAGCTGTGTTTTACTGGGTTCTCACCGTCTTCTTTCTGATCATCTACATGACAATGACCTACACCAGGATCCCCCAGGTGCCATGGACCATGGTGGTAAATACACCCATTCTTTGTTGTTTCAGGTTTGCTGGGTTATGAAGAGAATAAAATATTGATGCATTCTATGGGTGTAGTTAACCAACTGTACTTGTGCTTTTTGCAGATTTTTTCCTAATTGCTGTGTGGCTGCGTACCTGCAGTGTTTAACCTTCATACTACCCAGACACTTTTAAAATGCTTTTCCTATGATGTTTCACCACTTTGTTCAGCGGTTGATGTAGTGACTTGATTTTTAATAATGTGTGTGTGACTGATACTTATGCACAGTGGCCTCTTTTTCTCCCTGTAGTGATTACATCCCATGAAGAATGAGTCTGTTGCTGCCCCTGAGCTAACAGACCTGGCCATATGGCTTAAACAGCAGAAATCCCTACCTGAATCAACACCATGAATTGGAAGTGGGACCCTGGCTCTTAAAACATGAGTCTTCCTCTGCTAAAGTAAAAGCAAAGGTGGTTCAGAGGTAGCAACAGTCTGACAATCCATATCTGGCCTACTGTGAAAATGGTGCTGAAAATTAGTGTTATATATATGTAAAATACATGCCATGTAATCCTTTGCTTTTAGCTCAAGACTTAATGCAAATCAGATAAACAGCTAATGTAATTACAGAAAAATTTCACAGGCGCTTAAAATTCAGATCCAGTTTTTGTGGTTTGAACAAACCTGGCTAGCTGTACCTCTCAACAGTATATTTTTACATGATTTTCATAACAGGCTGGTGTTCAGGGTAATAGATCCTGAAGGTCATTGTCATCTCAGCCAACTGGCTATTTGTGACCCATCCAAGAATTATTATAAATTTTAGCTTTGCATTTGTCTGATACAGTGAGATACTGGTGGTTTTTTTTTTAATAGCTAAAGATTATTGACTAGAATTCTGTTAATTTTATGATAAAATATATTTGACTTCTGTGTTGCAAACAGCTTGTTATCAGCTATATTGTGTATGCAGGTAAAATTGAATACTGTTCTTTTCGTTTTCCTATTTGCTGCTGTAATAAATAGCCAGGTATAGCAATTACTAATAAGAACAACCAGGATTACGTTCAGATAGCTTCTTTGTTTTCGAGTTTCATGACCAGCAATTACCATTAAGGCTATAACACTGCTATAGAAATGTCGGATTATCTCAATTACAGTAGTAATGTGTCTGGGTCCATTTAAAGGTGTGGGGTATTTTTTGCCCATTGCATTAGATGTAAGTAAAGTACATTCAAAGGGAAAGCATCTCTGTATCCATTTGGATACAGCTTTAGTCATTATCCCTCTTTCATCAGTTTAACACTATTATCAGACAACAGCTGCACATAAATGACTTGCCCCTGATCTATGTGGTAGACAAGCTGGAGTATTTGATTTGTTTCTACTTCATATTGAGTGTATTTCTTACTCTGAGTTTCGAACGTATCATAGATAAGATCACATAAATGTAGGTCCAAAAGGTAGTCTCCTTTTATAGCAAAGGGTAATATGAAGAGAAAATAAATGCAAAATAAATAAAAGATGCTTGCATTCCAGCTTGTTGTGCCCTAAGGTATTAAAGGAGCTGTTGGGAACAGCCTTTGAATTGGATCTCTGCCACTCCTGGCTGGCCAAGAGGAACGTTGGGTCTCTTTTCAGGGAGATGTTGTTAATGTCTTCATTCAAGAGAGCATGACGCGCACACCTTTTTGAGTGAGTTCACGCCCACCTTCCCCCTGTTCTCTGAAGTATCCTGAATTTCAGTCTCTGCTAGTTACTGCTCTGCCTCCTTAGGCAACAGTTAGCTCAAACTGTGCCTATTGTATGCAGTATCCAAAATTACATCTGGACTTCTCTGTCATAAACCCACTTTTTGCAGGTTAAGCATATTACCAAATTGCTTAAGATGCAGTTACTTTTACTGCAAATTAACCCAAAGGACATGCTTCAAAACTGACTCTCCTTAATAGTGCAAGTTATTTGCTAAAACAATCAATGGAAGCTTTTAAAATCCGGTAAATTTGAATTTAAGAAGCAGATGGTAATTTAGCATGAACCATTTGGTTTGAGTAATATATTGGCAGTAAAGGCCCAATCAACTTGCATTGCATTCCATCTTCCCCAACAGTGTTATTTCCCAGAGCAGCACTTCTCAAAAATTACGTGCTTTTTTTCTTTTCTACATGACAAGATATTGCAGGGATTTGTAGTTTCCAGGGTAATTGAGTCTTTTTGGAATGAGAAATCTAAAAATAACAACAACAAATACTCTAGGCAATCAAATTTGGAGTTTGAAAATCAGTGCTTTACAGAAGTTCACCTGAACCTGCCAATTGTTGGCATCTTATCCTAAAATTGACAGTTTGATATTTTATTACTGTAATGCCCAGATAAAACAAGAGAGGTGAGATCTGTGGATAGAGATAATACCTTTTATTAGATCAACTGATGTAGGTGAGATAAACCCTGCTCATTTGTAAGTGTATGAATCAGACCTCAAGTGCCAGGTGTTGGACTCCATCTGAGTGCTGAGGCACTGCCCCCGGTTCCCTGCGGAAAGGTGGGTAGGTGGCTCTTTTCCAAATGCCCTGAAGTTGCAAGGACTTAAGAAGCACAGGAGGACATCCATGCCCTTCAGCCTGCTATGAAAACTGTAAGAAGGCTTTTAGCGTGGGAAGTCTCATATAGGCAGTGGCAACCTGAAGACTGACATGTTGACAGATGACAGCACAGCATGCTTGCTCTCTGGAGGGACCTCCAGTTGAGAAAGCATGTGTTTGGGGAATGGCTTCCCTTCAGAAAGTTTTGAACCCTGTGTGTCACGGGAGCATGCGGCAGTGGGCCAGACTCCACCGAGTCTGAAGTAAACTCTGCCAGAACCAAATGTCCTGGAGATGGATGTAAGGAGCTTCCATACCAACCACTTCAAGCTGTTGATCCATGCTTTGGTGCACTGAGGGAATTGCTGGTGTGGATACCGCTGTTGTCACTGCCTTCTGAACTTCTCTTCTTGGGCTGAAGTTCTTTTTTTAGATTCTGCCAGAGTTGGTGACTAGTGAATTCAATAGTGAATAATTGGCATATATTCCTAGCATCCACTGGGTGACACCATGGAAATTAGTAAGTTGGAACTGCACCAGTATGCTAACATTTAGAGACAACTGGGGCAACAGAGTTAAGGGTTATGATATTGGTGTGACACTCTGGAGTGCAAACATGGGGCCAGAAGCTGAAGGGAGCAGATCATGTACAACATTAGGACCTGGTCTAAATTGAGTCACTAATTCCTGCAATTGTCACTAGGTGCAAAGCATGTCATGGGTATTCCACTTAAACATGGCACCAGTGAACTAAAAGTATATTTTATGGCCAAATTCATATGCCTTAGACAAGTAGCAGGGTGGAGTTTTGGGGGATTTTTTTTTTTAAATAAGAATGAACTTCCTATAGCCATGACCAAGTAGTGAGTAAGTAAAGGACAAAGTATTAAAATTACATACTTCAGAAAAACCCTTAATACCTTTTTATCTGTCTTTCATCTTCTTAGACTTCCGTTCTCCCTTCCTTTCCTGTTCTCCCTCACATGCAAAACCCGAATAAACTGTTCTTGTTTGTTCTCTGTAGTGTTATGTGAGATCAACGTTATCTGCTTTGCTTCTTTCTTAGTAATGAACATAGGTACCCTGAGACATTAACCCTGCTTCTTGGAAGAGAAAATGAAGCATCTGCCATGGATGGGTCTTGATGATCCATATAGTCCATTCAGACTGTTCTCCACCATGGTTTTATCTGTTTCTTTCTCCTCTCAAAAACAGGCAGAAGGGAAAGGTACTGAAAGGTGGAAGAATACGGCTGAAAAAATCACCCCCTCGTTATCTCCTTCAGAAGTGGAGAAAACAAAGTTTTGGAAGCTTTATAAATATTCTTCATATGCCATGAGTTATTGATTCCTACAGTGTATCTTTATGTAGATTAGAAATGTAATCAAATTGCAGTTTTGTTTTGTTTTGTTTTTTCATGTAGTTCTTACTGCCTAACACCTAGACTGTGATAACCAAACTTTTGTCCTTATTTTCACTTTTGGAAAATCACAGTACACCAGCTTCAAGGGTTTTGTTTTTCATGTAGTTCTTACTGCCTAACACCTAGACTGTGATAACCAAACTTTTGTCCTTATTTTCACTTTTGGAAAATCACAGTACACCAGCTTCAAGGCTCTTCTGGATTTAGTGTGATGGAGAGAACAGTTTGTCCAAAATGTGCTTTAATGTTTATGGATGTTCCAAAATAAGCAGTTAAATTTTAATCTTACCAATAGAAACTGGGAAGAAGGTAAAAATAGTTAAGAATCATGTTTCTTGTGTACATTGCATGTATATATTATATTTCAGAGGAGAGTTTTGTAATGTTGGAATAGAAAATGGTAACAAATGCATGTGCATATTAATTACTTACGTTTGGTTTTTCAACAGGGTCTGTGTTTTAATGGAAGTGCCTTCATTTTGTACCTCATTGCTGCCATTGTAGATGCATCTTCAGTTACCAAAGAACTGGACAGTCACAATTACAACAGCTGGGCAGCTTCTTCAGTGAGTTCATTTTTTGTTTAAATCAGTTCTATGTCCAATAAAGTTATATCAAAAGAAGGCTCACTGGAAGTGCAGGTTGAAATGCATGCGTTCTGGATTTTGAAAAGCTGCAGACTGATATAGAAGCTCACACACAAAACCTATAAGTAGCTGTAATTTAGTTCATAGTTTTTGGAGGTGACTAGAAGTTCCACCAGGAGATGACAGTCACATCGGAAAAGGCTTTAATGTTTTTAATATCATACTGCTTTTCCCCTCTCCTGCCCCCATTTATTACTAGCTCCCTGGCAGAGGTTATAGCCTGCACATCAGAGTAGACAAAACAGATTGGGTGAGCACCAAGTCACCTCAGTGCACCTGGACAACTTCAGAAGCAGTTTAAACTAACTCAGCTAACTTTGCTCGCATGTGGATAAGGTGCATTTAGCTTTTTGTGGGCTCAGCCATATACACAGCGCCTTTGGGAAGGTCCTGAAGTGCTATTGCTGTTTCTACAGTGATCTTCCTGTTACAGCCTCAACTTTTGGTAATCTTTCTTCTGAGTTGGGTGGGCAATGCCTGAAAAATCATGTAACTTCCCAGTGTTTTAAAGTGGATGCAAATCATTAATTAGTCTGACATTACTGTCTTACTGCTTAGATTTGGAAATCCAAAGCAGTCAGTCAATGTGGGTGAAAAACAACTTTTTTTTTTTTTGAAGACCCTTGTCACTTTCTGAGTAGGTGAATGTATTCTCTAACTAAGGGAGTTGTAAAAGAACTTTTTGCATGTTGTGGCTACGCTAGTCAAATTCAATTGTATAGAGTAATTCCAAATTACAGCTACTTTGCTGACTGTTCATGCTTCTGCAGTTGTCCTCTCTGGACTATTCACAAATCCTGTCTTCTGTCTGAAGCTTATCGTATACGGCCATGAACGCCTGCTCTGTTTTTGTCTTGGGAATTGGATAACTACGTCCCTGTCGCTTCAGTGGTGTTCAGGGTCTTCTCCCCTTGGCAGTTCGTAACTATTGATGTTACTCAGCCATTGCTGTTGACAGGAACTTGCTTGCTGCTAGATAAGCTTCCATGCTGATTCAGGTTTTATACAAAATGCACAAATGCTCAGTGTCTCATGGGATGTTTGGAATCACTTCTAATACCTCCTAATAGTGTTTATCTAATGCACTGTCTAAATAAACTATTAAATGTAGATTTGCGCTTTCTGAACCTATTAAGGGTTTCATGGATGGACGTTTGTGAGAATTTACCAAATCATCTATCCCCAACAGTCATTCTCTGTTAGATTTTTAGATGGAGCTTTTATTTCATAAGAAACAAAACTATTGGCAAAGAAGAACGCTACAATTTTCTATTGTAATAATATTTTACATCATGATCTACAGTTTTTGGTGCCACGGATTAAATTTACATTAGACAAGACTCACCTAGAGCCCTCTGTTGGAGGACTTAGATTTACTGCCTGTATGCATGCTTAGTAGTGCCCTGCTCTCAGAGCTGAAGTGTCTACCCAGGCCAATGATGGTATATAAGCAAGAAACATTGGTAGAATCCTAAAATATTTTTAGGCTGGAAGGGACCTCTGGAGGTCATCTGGTCCAACTCTCTCCCCCCCTTAAAGCAGGGCTAACTCATATCAGGCTACCAGGGCCTTGTCCGCTTGAGTTTTGAGTATTTCCAGGGATGGCTATTCCACAATGCCTCCAGGCCTCTTGCCATGTTTGATTACTCTCATTGTGATTTCCCCACCCCACCCCCCAATATCTAATTGAAATTTCCCTTCTTGTAACTTGGGTTTGTTCCCTCTTGTCCTATCACTGCTCACCTCCAAGAAAAGTAGTGTTAATCTTATTTGCAGTATCAGCTTTATTTGGTTCAGTTACCAGCACAAAACATTCTGGTCTTATCGTAAGACCATTTTGAACGTTGTCTATTTTGAACAACATGCAGTGATTAACAGGAACTTAACCACTGGCACTGAATTGGACTTTATCAGTACAACTGAAATAGTTCACAGCTGTTCTTTGGTTTCTGTGTGCATATGCTGCAAGGACTGCAGAAGCAACACTACTGATAGATACTGTGTAGTTTTAATCTTTAAACATAAAATAAATCTAGCCTGCTACAGAAGGCTTATTCTGTAATCAGTTTCTGACAAAGTAGTGATATCTCAGTGTGGTTGCCATCACTGTTATTTGCACGGAGGAATACCTTTACTCATCATAGGTTACCAATTCCAGAGCTGCTCTAATCGGTACTGCTGTTTGTGAACTTGACTGGGCCTGCATTTGAATCCAAGTTTTCTCTGTAAACAAGCTATTTTGATGCACAGCGCGCCATACTGAGGTACAGGTGGGCTGTAGGCAATTCCTGGAACATAGCAGCAATGCAGGAGTGTGAGCTTGAGCTCACACTGTCCCGTGGACTATCCCTCAGTCTTTACCAGCAATTGATGTTACAACCAGCAAGTATAGGATTGGTGGGAGTCCAGTCTATAAGATCTATACTGAGGCAGTATAATGTGGAGATACGAGTTGAAATATGCCATGTTTTTTCTGCTTCTAGGCCCATATTTCTATGCATAATATAAGCTTACTTACACAGTGTTGACTGCGATGGCCACACAAGTACAAGGAGGTGAAAGAGTGCCATTTTAGTCAGCCTGCTATTTCTCCTTTTTTCCAAATCCCTTGGGTATTTCTTTCGTAGAAATTACAGTGCTCTTAAATATATTTCGTTTCCTAATTTTTTTTTTCCCCCCTCTCTCTACAGTTCTTTGCCTTCGTGGTTACCTCCTGCTATGCTGGAAATACGTATTTTAGCTTTATATCTTGGCGATCACGAACTTTGCAGTAAATATTTTGTTAAAATGAATTCTGTAGTATAAAATATCTTGAGGATTATACTGTTTTGACAAAAGCTTGGAGGAGGGATGAGGTCTTCTTGAACATTTCTGATAGAATTGACACAATATATTTTAAGCTGAGATTAAAATGATTATTTATAATACAGTATCATCTTTGGAGACATCTAACACCGACTTTGTACTGTATAATAAAATTCGTACTGCTTCTTTTAAAACTAACATGGTATTTTTCTAGACATTGTATAGATGTTATTACTAAAGCTTTAATAAATCTTACTCAGACAATGTGCCAATTTTGTAAATGTAACTTTTTTAATGTTACAGGTGTACTTTTGATACTGAATGCTACAAATCAAAACTAAGATTGATACTGTCTCATTATTATGTATAAAAAGTGACCTTGTGCAGAAAAAAAACACCCAAAACTTTAAAAATAAATAAATAATTGACCCAACTGTGCATGTTTTGTAAATTGGGAGTAGAAGGCTGCTTTTTTAAATTTCTTTTTCAGAGTAAAATACGTACTACTAAGAATTCTGATGATCCTGTCAGTTTGCATATTCTAACAGCTTCTCACAATCATGAGATTGCTTTTGGAACCTGTTACTGTAGGTCTGAAGCTCGCTGAAGGAATGTTGCGCCTGAAACACATTATCTTAACAGGTTTCTCAAATCCAGCAGGCTCCAAGGCATAAGTCTAGACAACAGTCCCTTAGTGCTCAGTGTTTAACCTACTGAGAATATCACAAAACACCTACTAAAGGTAATATATTTTGTTTCTCAGGGGACCGTGTTTTTCTCTTTTCTCCTCAGATTAGGCCATTAATCTGTCCTAATTAAAATCTGGGCTTCTAAATCCTATTAAATGATACACAGATTAAATCCACAGAAGAATTGTCAAGACGCTAGTGCTAGAAACAAAGAATTGCCTCCCTCCTTTCCCGTCTACTGGCATCATCTGTGAGTTGTTAGTTTAACAAATGAAATTTTTAATTTGATGCTCATATTTAAATATCTTTGAGTCAAGCAGAAGTATGACAGAAGATTATGACTTTCATCACAGATACCTTTGAAAATGACTTTCAAATACAAATTACCTAAGGAATTTTTTCCAGGAATTATGTGGAGAGTGTAAGGTCGTGATTATTTTGTGATATTATTTAAAGTTTTCCTCATTTAAAACTACTGGTAAATCTTTTATTCCTGGATTAAGAAGATTTGGACTCTCTTCCAGTCTTCAAAAACTTAGTTGGGCGATTATATATGGTAGTAGAGAAACCTTACTGCTTAAAAAAACTTTATTTCTCCCTGTAACTAAATGGTGTGTGCTTACTTACGTGTGTGCCCTGCAGCAAAGATTTATCAGCAGCCAGCTAATTCTGTTCTCAATCACATTGTTTTGTTCTTGATTATCTGTCAGAGTCACAGGATTTCAGTGTAAGGGAAGCCAAGATATTATTTAGAACCCTATATTTGTCTGCAGATTGCATCTGGCCTGTACAACAAAGGTCAGGCTGTCTGCTGCTTGCTAAAATTATCCAGTTGTGAGAAGGAAGAAGGGCTACCAACTATGCATTTTATCTACACAGATAAAATGTGTCATTAAAATCCCATATGCTCTTTTCCATTGCTGGAAAAAATCAAAGGCATAAAAATGATCCAAATTGTCAACTGATAAAATGTGACTAGAAATATAGCCAGAATTAAAATCTCATCAGTGATTCCTCATCAGTAAAAATGCTTTCGTAGTAATAGAAATGCGTTCTTGAGAGGTACATCAAATATCATTTAAGTCCAAAGAACGTGACTATGTTTGCACAAATGTTTCATGATTTCGTGGTAACTGCAATGGTCTGGTCTAAAGTCATAACCCAGACATTTGTGGATAGAGGTAGTAAGAGGGAGTAGAGCTAAGAGGGAGTACTATGTTTCATCCAGTTTACCAAAAACTGTCATGGAAACTGTGTGTCACATGTCAGAATAAACCCATTAATGAAGGACAAACCCACACTATTACCAGATAAGGAATGATTCTGGCAAAATGTCTACCACCTCTCTGAGCCTTCAGCGCTGATCCTCAAGGGAAGATGTGTGGAATGTCTTCCAAAGGCAAATCTGTGAGTTGAATCCTTAATTCTGAATTTTAAAAAATATGTACTAGGCAGAAATTTGCTTTATGCTTGCCCTTGCTTTTTTTTCACAAACCATAACTTATCTGCCTTGCTCTTTCCTTTTAGAAATAGAACTATCTTACTGCCTGTGCGCTCTCTCATCTGTCTCATTTCTCAGCTGTTCCCCAGGTACCAACTGTCTGGTTTTCAAGTGTTCTGAATATCTAGTTAAAATTGGGAGGAATTAGTACAAGCTGAGAATTACTTCTGAAGTTTGCTCCTCCTATTTCAGGCCTGAAGAAAGGCATAAGCACCCAAAAGGTTATCTGTTTGTTCTAGCGCATTAGTCTTAAATACTGATTTGCAAACTATGACTTACACCTTTGTATATTCTAATATTGATAAAGAAGATAAGATAGCCGTAGTTTATCATATAACAATTAAAACAAGGTTTGTGGCTGCAGGCATTGCTTAGCGTTCATAAGATTCAAAGAAACCTTATTTATTAAGAATTCCACTAATGATTTCAGTTGTTCTTTTACAGATATTTAAAATAAACAAAATGCCAGTCAACTTCCAAAATGAAGGTATTTGACGTTATAAATAACTTGTTTCAGACAAACAGTCTCTCTGAAAAATCTAAGTCACCCACATACATAAGGATACTTGATGTCAACTTAGGGCCATCAAATTTCATTTATTAAGGAGTTGTCAGTACCTCTTATCATCATACATGATGCACTTAAGATGAAGTAAACAGCATGAGAACTGTAATAACTTCAAATTCAGCAGTATTTTAGACTGACTTTGTGCCAGTGGTTTACAGAAGATGCCTGCATTTCTGAGTAGAAAATATGAATTACTCTATTTGTATTAGTTTAAAGGTATTTCTATTGCACTGGGCTGAGCTCAGATCAGCAGGGCCCCAGTCATATACACACTTTCAAAAGAAGTTAAGAACTAAAGAAGCTGAATCAGCGGGTAAGAAAAATATATTTCTTAATAGGAAGTACAGAAGTTACTAGAACCTTCCTCCACAGGGCTTGCAAGAAGCCTATAAACATGCATGCTTCTCAACTTGAACTGTAAGAAGAGGGGAAAAAAAGCAGCTGTTCAAAGAAAAAAAAAACAAACCCTTTCTCAACAGCTAGCATTTTACTCTCCTGTAGATTGGCAATGTTGTAGCTTTGATATCTAAATGATGAAATGAGATAAAATTTGGTGGGACAGGTAATATCTTTTGTTGCAAAACTAGCTGGCTTAATAGTTCTGGGCTTGTGTGTACTGCTTAGTCTATTACAGACCATTGCCTACGCTGGCAAACCCTGTCTTGCTCATGTAAATTACTTACGCTAGCCCCTTATTTGTGTTGGAGATCGTCTGAACTTACGTGTCTTTTAGTTGCTGAAGGAGCTATTAAATACTAAACATGAACAGAACGTGCATCCTAACTGCAGAACAGAGCAGTTCTGCAGCTGAAGATGGGGTTACTCCTCTCATGAGTTACAAAAGTGGCATATGCCCAGCTCGGAAGCCCGCTATTACCTCACTTGTCAGAAAACAAAACAAGTTATTTTTAAACTTGAGGAAATTATATAGCTTCCTTTGCTGAGTTTTGTTAGTATCTCCGCACGATTTAATTCAACCAATGGGGCTGAAACATTTGGACAGTCATTCCAGTTTTGCCTGTCGCTGCCCATTTAATGCAAATATTTTCTCTTTTATGAGATCATGAATCAGGAGCTTTGGTGTATTTTGGTGAGAATAAACGTTGTGTGGGAAGACGCTGTTTGCAGCTGTACCTCCACCGCGAAGCACCGGAGCAGCTCCCCTCCCAAGAACATCGCTGGCGAACTTTGGCACTTTTTCACGGTTCGAGTAAAACCGCTAACCGCGGTGGCGGCCGGTTCAGTGCGGAGCTCCCCTCCCGGACCCCGCAATACACAGTGAGGCGTCCCTCCCCCTGCTTGGAGATGTTCGCTTCGGCCTCTACCTTCACGTAACCCAGCTGCAAAGCGGG
>NW_008796217.1:7767235-7789914 GCF_000699145.1 Aptenodytes forsteri
CGCGGGCGTCGCAGTCACCCCTGCTGGGTGTTCCTTTTGGCGACGGGTCTGGAGGGCGTCGTCGGGGGGTGCCGGGGTCGCAGCTTATTGCCGTTTTGGCCGCTGCGATTTTACTCCTCGGCTCTCGCAGCTCGCGGGAGGAAGGAAAGTCCAGGTTCCTCTGGCAAAGCGAAGTGTTCAGGTCTGTCAGAAGCTGCCTTTGCGTTTTTCTAAGGCAGCGATGTGCCCTTCTCTTCAAACGGACGAATGTGGCCCCAGAGTAACGCGACTTGCTCAAAGTACTGCGTGGTACTAGCTTGATAATGGTAGCTATTGGTAATGATTAGTATTAACAACTTTTTGCCATTGTTAATAATGGTAGCACCGTGATGCGAAGGCACATCGTGCTCCAGTGGAACACCTCATTACTTACTCGTGGGTAAGTTTTTGGGAGAAAGTGGGGCCAAGTGCCAGTGCCGACAGTGGGCTCGTAGGGGTGGGCATCGTGGCTGAGACTGCTAGTCCAGCTGGCTCCGTGCCCTGTCTGTCGACGACCTCTAGGCAGTGACCCAGGGAGGGATCTGGGAGATGTATGGCTGAAAAGCAGAAGTTCAAAAGAAATCGAAAGCAGGGTGCTGCCGGGATTTGAGCTAATGCCTTAACTTGACTCAGTGCAGGAAATTTTGCTCCATCCAGATGTGGAGAGCATTAGCAGATGGATTAAGCTCTTTCTCATTTCTGTGGCACATAATTGTCTGTGGAGTGATTTGTCAGTTTAATTCCAGTAATGGCAGTGAATAATGGCTAGGAAAGAGCATGGAAGATGACATGTAGTGATACCTCCTCACATACATTCTCATCCTGCAAAAACTTGTACCTCGACCACATTTTATGCTGGAGTTGTTGCCCTCATTTTTTATAAACCCCAATGCCTTTTTTCCCCCCCACCTTTATTTGTCTAGTCATTTTTTTAAACTTGTGTAAGTTATTAGCATCTAGAGTCCTAAATTGACGTTAGAAGTTAGGAATGATTTTGTTCTAGGTTACGGTGGAGGAATATCAAATCGCAAAGTTTCTCTTTAAAAGCTGCCCAGTTTCTTCCAGTTCATTAATAGCCATCAGCTGCCCTTAGAAATGAGCCTCGGTAGCAAGAGACATAATTGAATGTGACTGGGCATGGCTACCTGCACCTGCTGAGCATTTGTACTGTGCTTGTGGGACCTCAAGTTGTCCCTCACTATGAATTCTGTTCAGCAGGAAAACAAACAGCTGTCTGCCGCCTTCTCTTCGCTTGGGTTGTTCCCAAACAGTCGCGTGGATCTGGAGTATCTTTTCAGGAGACAAATGACATTCTTCTGAGCGTGTGTCTACATTGCAAGTGAACCTGTAGTCCTAAAGCAGTAGACTTGTGCTTTGCTGATTAGCTAAAAGTCTGTTTATCCTTTTGCTTTCACCACTGTGGAAAGTACAGTTCCTTTTATGGACTAGAAATACCTAGTCCTCTCTGCTCTCCTTCCTGCTGTGGTGTCACTACAGCTATGCCATGTGACTCTTAGAGCTAGCACAGGCATGCTTATCTGTGCTGAAATTTCAGGTTTTGGTGCACATATAAAATGTGTGTGTATACTTTACATATTTTTATGTAATGTATGTAAATTATGTAATTTTATCCAATACTTCACATACTTTACATAAAGTAATATTTTATCAATGCTGTTCAACATCAAATTCATCAGAATTTAAGCTAGTGGCTTTCTGCAGTGACTTTAACAGAAGTTAAAGTAATATAAATTAGTTCCCCTTAGCACTCTTTCAGCCTCACCACCTTATATTTTTCTGCTTTCCAGCTTGCCTGTAAATAACATCAGTAGGAGTTACCTCAGGTATCCAAGGAACTTCAGGCAAATGAACTTCTCTTAATATGGTATCACGATAGTGTCATCTTCTCAAATAATTCCCTAAGAAAACTAAAAGTTAGTGTTGCAGTGTGTAGAAATAACCAGGATAGGTTAGTTCTGGATTAACTCCTGCAACCAATAAAATACGGAGAGCTAAATATTTTCTCAACTCTCGTTTATCTCTTCTCAGACAGTATTTCCACTATATCCATGGGTCCATTTGTATTAGCATTCAGTTCTTCTAGTAAGAAGTGTTTGCAGTATGTTTCTCTGAAAAGAATTCTTTATGCTAAATCTATAAACATTCCTGCATTAGTGTTACTGTGGCTGGTGGGACTGCAGTCTTACTAAGAAGGAGAACCATTATGCTGGCAGAGGACAAAGGTGAGGTCTCTTGGGTTAGACATATATCACACTGAATTGCGTACTGGGCCTCTGAGTGGTTGTGGTTATGAAGAGGGAACATTACTGTTTCTGCTTTCTCTTTCTTCCTCAATCCCTTTTACCAAGAAGTAAATTATATGAGAGAGAACAAGAAGGAAACGTTTCATCATTTACTGTAATGTTAAGGGCTGTTTGGAGTGCTTGCAAGCTAAAAAAAAAATTGATTGTATGTATTTGTGCATGAAATAATTCTAATAGATGACAACAATATGCTATGAAAATTATACAAAGAAAATAGAAGATAACGTTACAGCTGTTCTTCTGTAAGAAAGACCATAACACAAGGCCTGAAACTCAGCAATCTTGGACAAGATGAAGAGATTGTGCAGCAATCTGATGATTACTGATTTGTTGCTAATGTCTAAATGTCACCAGTGCTTCCTCTTCAAATTCTGGGTGCTGTGGTGTCTAGCATAGAATGAAATTAGGAAGTAAAAAAGTGATTCTCGCCTGTAAGCCTACACTAATTCCTTTACTTTTTTGCTAGAGAATTTCTTTGACCTTGCATAATGATTATCGCTTTGAAAAGATAATGCATTTTATGCATTGAGTTCCTGGCTTTCTAATGCTTAGGGAATGGTCTGTAAATATTCTGCAAATAAAACGGAGGAGAAAACACAGTTCTGTGACTTGTGAATTTTACGTGGCAGTAAGACAGTTTGAAAGCTGTTTTTCATGCGTGAGTATTACTAATGTTAGTAGGGGCTCCATTTTCAAAATCCAGTCTGAATTAATGCTCTGTTTTTAACAGGAAGTTATGAAGTATCTTCAACATCTAACCCACTTCAACTGGTTTAACCTGATGATGATTAATACAGCTTTTTCTTTTTCTTTTCTTTTCCTTTTTTTTCCCCCCTCTTTTTTTGTATTTGCAGTTTTGCCAGGATCTCATATTTTTACGGGGATACATGCAGGATCCCATTGTGGCCACCTTGGTTCTATAGCAGCAGTGTACTCAGTAAGTGTGTGAGTGGGTGTGTATCAGTGTGCACAATACAGTTATAGCAGAGAAGCTAAAGAACTTGAATTTTAGTCAGCTTGGCAAAATCGACACACGTGGCAACCTTCAGTATGCCATACTAACTGTGCTGATTTGTTTGAAGCACGTTTGCTCTGTGTCCATGCTACTGCTGGTTTGTTTTATTTTAAGACTTTCTAGGAATCTATGTGTTGTGGTTCAACATTATTCTCATCCTAAATCCAAAACACAACACTATACCAGCTACTAGGAAGAAAATTAACTCTATCCCAGCCAAAACCAGGACACTGTCACTTAGCTTGGAGAGTTCTCAGTAGATGGGTTCTTGGAAGCCTTTTGAGGCATCCTGTGCCATTAGAGACAGTGGTATGAATTTGCATCCATATTGTCACCAGGGTGGCTCAAGTGGCAGTGTTCATAGATTGAAACAAGTCTGATTCAGCTGAATTTCTTGTGGAGCCCTTATGTGCTGTTTGTATTTTTACAACTGAAGTCTGGAGGATGCCACAGACACTGTTTTGGACTAGGTCCTGCTTTCAGCACAGCCCATGTTTGACAGTGGAGCCTAGATAGGTATCCCACCATCTTAGGCAGTTGGCTGGTAGGAATGGCTGTGATTGTATCACCTGTCCAAAGTGTCTGATGCAGAGATTTGCAAGAGTGTGACCAATACA
Source organism: Aptenodytes forsteri (assembly GCF_000699145.1). Classification (NCBI taxonomy): domain Eukaryota; kingdom Metazoa; phylum Chordata; class Aves; order Sphenisciformes; family Spheniscidae; genus Aptenodytes; species Aptenodytes forsteri. The sequence continues at coordinate 7,771,210 of NW_008796217.1, forward strand.
GACTGAAGAGAGAAAAGAAGTGCTGAGAGCTCACGTGTAGAAGGAAAGCCATCACGGCACAGCACATGCTTGTGTAGGTCTCTCAGGCTTCTCTGTTCTTGGACTGTTCCTTGTTTCTGGACTCTGAGAGGTGCAGAGGTGGCCCATGGCCTTTTTTGCCTCTTTTTCACCTCCTTCAGGTTGGGCCAAGCTAACTTTGGCCACAGTTCAGGCTGAAGGCGATTGTTCTTACAATAACACTGTTGTTACTGAGTGGACAATAGTTCTGGCACAGTAAGCACAGCCTCAATACAGGGTGTTTTAAGCTAAAACCAGTGCTGATTCTTTCAGCCTAATATGAACCAGGAAAGAGCAGTTTCACCAGGCAGAAAAGAAGAAAATCAAAATTATCTCTCAAGGCTGAAGAAAAAATTTACAAACAATTGCAAGGTAAAAAAGGATAAACTCAATAAAATTTGACTTAACATCATTTTAACTTGTTAAAAATGCTAAGGCAATAGTTAAAGCTTTTCTGCTGAGTATCTATTTAATTTCCAAAGTACGTCTTGACAAAAGCAATTATGTACTTGATAAGTGAATGGCCAACAAGACAGTCTGTAATTCTGAGTAACTTTGAGGTGTGCTGAAACCTCTCTGGGTTATTCGTACACTAACATACAGTTGAATAATAGTATTCAAGAGAATATTAATATGTCTAACACTGAAAGCTAGAAAATGCTGGTAGTTAGGTTGCTGGAGCCGAGATCAATTTCTGAATGTGTTGGATGATATCAGACAAATTTACTGGGGAGCTAAATTCAGAAGTTGTTAAAATATGAAAAAAAAAGCAAAATCTGTTAGTGGAAGAAAACAATTCCTAATCAAAACCATTGATACAGGAAAAGGAAATTCACAAAAGCAAATGATGCTTGGAATGATTTGAGAGCTACTCAATCTTCTAACTTGATCTTGAGCCTGAAACGTCTTTCTGTCCATGGAGGTGATTGAAGTAAAACATCTAATTCTTTGCAGCAGCGCATCGGTGACACATGGTTTTGCCTGTATTGTAATAATGCTGCTCAGTCAGAAGAGAGGGATTCTGGTGATACACAGAGATGCTGAAGCTGTAAGTCTGTCTCTGGGTCCTGTGTAGACTGCACTTTCAACTTTCCTCTACTGTCAGTCTGTCTGTAGTTCTTCCAAAGGAAAAGAATGGCCAGAAGTAACAAGCTTGGTGAAAGCTGCCAGATGCTAACCTAAAAAACTTAGATTCAAACAGTTCTGTGTTCTGCTTGAAAAACGTAGATTCAAACAGTTCTGTGTTCTGCTTGACTTTTCAGCTGGCTGATAACAGAAAACATGAAAAATAATGCTGTAATAGCTGTCAGTGATGTCATGACATATTATACAAAAAGTCTTACTTTGAGGCATGCAGGAGGCATTTTATGATTGCAAACGAAATAATAATTGAGGAAAACCACCCCAAGAATGCGCAGGTGTCTTCGGTCTGCAACTACGTGATAAACTACTGGCTAAGCAATAAGAAATGAGACATGGTTTTTAGCAGCAAAGTTATTCTCAGGCCAAGGTCAGAGCTATGTGTTGCAGCTGTTAATTATTTTTGTTGTTCTGCTAGAAGCTGCAGTAAAAGGACCTTGCTTGGCATGCTGAGCAAAGAGAGAAAAAAATTATCTTAATGGCTTCAAAGTAAGTATGAGCACTTGAGTGAGGAATGTCCAAGCCTAGTAATTAAAACCAATAGGTCTGGGAAGTCCTGTTATTTCCACTCTGAGATCACTGAAACAGGCTGGCTTGGCCAGTTGTGTTTTTTCCATGCCTCTGCTCTGGGTGGCCATTTTACAGTTTCTACCCGAGTATTTGTGTAAGAGCTGGGAGCAAACAGTATGTTCTCTGTGTGTTAACCAAGGAGCGCTTGGTGGTAGGCTGGCACAGTTTTATTTGATGAGACAAAACTTCACAAGCAACACCAGTTTAAGGAATTTTCCCTTTCTCTCTCACTTCTGTGCAGCCATTCTTAGCTGCAGTGATGCAGCTGTTCACAAGGTTACGCAGTAAACCAAACCAGGGAACTGATGTAGCTTTACTTCAGCTCTCCTTCAGTTTTCTTTTTTCCATGAGAGTTTTTAGAGAACAGTGCAGCCATAGAGACTACTGTCAGTAAGAGCAAGTGTCTGGCATATAAGGGCAGGAACTACATAAGCCTGAAGTGGTTCCATGTGCTTCAAACCACAAGCTGAGAATGTAGTCCTTTTTCTCCTGGGCAGGGGAAGGTTTTGTACCATCTGTTTTAATTTCTATCTCTTTCAGCAAAAAAGAAACTAGTAATTTTTCTGATGTTGAAACTGCTCTAGAAGGCTAAAAAATCAACTCCAGTACATTTTGTAAAAAGGCAATTATAGTCAGTGTTAAACACTAGGGAATCTCTGTTCTGAATGTGTCAATGAATGTTTTATTTGTGTCCTAAAAGAGGCTTCCTAAAAGCACTAAGTTGGAGCTACCTTTCATTGCTCATTTGACCCATCCATTAGGATTTGTTGCAATACATTCATTAGCAACCTGAGTGCATGTAGTGCTCTTTGAATAGAGGTGACTGAACAAGGGTTACAAATACATTTTCTGAAACAAAAAAAAAAGGAAATGAAGCCTAGAAATTTACCACATCACCTGAGATGTGTTTAGTATGCTTGAAAGAGCAGAGTGAAGTATTGGCAGTGGTTTCCTGGCACATTTGTTTTACAGGAAGTTAGATTTGCAAATGCCATTTAAAAATCTTAATCAGGTGTACATGGTGTCCGTGGATAATAAGATCATAGAATCATAGAATCATTAAGGTTGGAAAAGACCTCTACTCCTTCAGTCTTTCCTCATAGGGCAGGTTCTCCAGCGCTTTGATCATCTTCATCTTGCATTTGTCTGTCTTTGTTAAATTTCATACTGTTCTTGCTAGCCCACTCTTCCAGCCTGTCCAGGTCTCTCTGTAGGATGGCTCTCCCTTCTGATGTGTCCACCTCACCATCCAGTTTGGGTGTCATCAATCCCATCATCCAGATCATTTCTGAAGACGTTTAACAGTGTGGGGCCCACTATTGATCCCTGGGGGACCCCACTTAGAATCATAGAACCATTGAGGTTGGAAAAGATCTCCTAAGATCGTGAGTCCAACCGTCAACCCAACACCACCATGCCCGCTAAACCTAAGCGGACCCATAAGCGCTTCATCTGCACGTCTTGTAAATACCTCCAGGGACAGGGACTCAACCACTTCCCTGGGCAGCCTGTTCCAATGTTTCACCACTCTTTCAGTAAAGAAATTTTTCCTTACATCCAATCTAAACCTCCCCTGGTGCAACTTGAGGCCATTTCCTCTCGTCCTATCGCTAGTTACTTGGGAGAAGAGACCAACACCCACCTCGCTATAACCTCCTTTCAGGTAGTTGTAGAGAGCGATGAGGTCTCCCCTCAGCCTCCTTTTCTCCAGGCTAAACAACCCCAGTTCCCTCAGCCGCTCCTCATAAGACTTGTTCTCCAGACCCCTCACCAGCCTCGTTGCCCTTCTCTGGACACGCTCCAGCACCTCAACGTCCTTCTTGTAGTGAGGGGCCCAAAACTGAACACAGTATTCGAGGTGCGGCCTCACCAGGGCCGAGTACAGGGGCACGATCACTTCCCTACTCCTGCTGGCCACACTATTTCTGATACAGGCCAGGATGCCATTGGCCTTCTTGGCCGCCTGGGCACACTGCCGGCTCATGTTCAGCCGGCTGTCGACCAACACCCCCAGGTCCTTTTCCGACAGGCAGCTTTCCAGCCACTCTTCCCCAAGCCTGTAGCGTTGCATGGGGTTGTTGTGGCCAAAGTGCAGGACCCGTCACTTGGCCTTGTTGAATCCCATGCAGTTGGCCTCGGCCCATCGATCCAGCCTGTCCAGGTCCCTCTGCAGAGCCTTCCTACCCTCAAGCAGATCAACACTCCCGCCCAACTTGGTGGTGAAAAGCATGGATTCTTACTGCTCTGTGTCTTTCCTTTAAGACATGCAAGTATGGTGTATTCCCTGTCTTCACTCTCTTTGGGGATGGTGTCCCTTTGAACATCCTTCTCTCCTGCCACAGAGAAACAGAAACCAGGGGATCAGTTCTTTCCAAGTGTGGTCCCCATCTGCTTGGAGCCTATAAATGATAAAGAGCATCTTGCCAAGCATCCTTCATTGGGTTCCAGGGCTGTAGATGCTGGAGCAATTTGTTGTGTCTCATCGTGATCCAGTAAAGCCATGGCTGTACCTCGGTGAGGGCAGTATACCTGACTGTGAGGCTCTGTTAAGTACCTGCTCTGCATTGCTGGGGTAATGGAGTGCTGTCCCCCAAAGCCAGACAGTGTTTGCTTATTATGAGTAAGTGTTTCCTCTGCTCCCCTCCCTGGAGAGTCCTTGTGAGGTATTCACTCAGTACTGCGGTTGACTTGTCTCCGTTGCGCTATTGTCACGTCATGTGCGCTGTGGCCTTGTCCTCCTATTTTGTGGTGAGATGTATGCAGCAGCCAGAAATTGCTAGTACACGGAGATCAAACTCTAAAACTGCTGTGATTTCCTTTCACCCACCTGTGAGCTTCCTCTTTTTTGCATAACTCAGATTCTTAAGGGATCATCACGGCTGAAACAACTCCCTGCACCGCAGTGCTGGTAATTTGATGAATGTAATGGTGAGTACGGATGTGTCTGACTGGTCAAAGCTAGGTGACTGCAGCTTTCAAAGCCAAAGCAAATTTGGCTGCTGTTCTTGCAACAATAACAGTAGCTGCAACGCTTATGGCTTCCTCTCCTGCTCACAGCTTCCCTTAAGGAAAATGGAAATGCAACGATGACAAGATTGAGAAGCTGCTTCAAGGGGGAATTTTCTTAGAATGTTTTTGGTGGTTTGTTGTTTTTTTAAAAAAATGCCATTAGTGAGTTCAAGAAACAAGTACTGACCGCTGGGAGAGGAGTATGCTGTTAGCCTGAGATGACCAGCAGCAGCTGCAGAACTACAGAACGACTTAGCATACTTTCCTGCAAGTCTGTAATCACGCTCGGGGAAGGCCACTTTGGGAGCTCTCTTATCTGTTTGGGAAAAACACAGTCCCCGGTTGCTGCTTGTCACCTGCTCGCTAATTGAGCCTTTCACAGGTTGCTTGAGTGAAGCTTCCTAGTAGACACAGGGGTGCTGTTGCAGCGTGTTTGAGAGGCCTGCCAGTCTCCAGGCAGTCACTGAAAGCTGTCAGCTGTGACAGTGCCACTGGGGAATCTCATCTCTTCTCATTTTTCCCCCTCATTCATCGCCCTTCACTTCTCTGGCACCTTGCCAAGCATCAAGTGCTTGCACTTAGAAAAGGTCGTTCTTTTGTGTGCTAAGGCCCAGCCTGATCCAGCAGCCAGGTTATGATGATGCCAGTTGGTCTGGAAATTGTCATGACGTTAGCATTTTTGGGAACTCTCACCTGTTTTTTCCTGATAAAAATTATGATGTGCCAGCACAGCTAACAACGTGGACTTCGGTGATGTAAACAAGTCCTCTCCTCTTATTTGAGGAGACCTTGCTCAAGACTCCGTTGCTATGGCTAACAAAGCCTTTGCTGGAGATGACAGATAAGAACTTTTTAACTGCTGTCTGTGCGACTGCCAGATGTCGGTGTGGTGTTCTCTGGGGCAGGGAGAGATATGGCAGGTGTTAACTGAAGATTTGAATCACTCAAGCAATAAATGCCTCAGACAATGAGAACGGGTTGTGTTGTGAGCAGCATCTGTAAGGGCGAGTGATGAACAGATTGCTTGCTGAGGGTTAGCAGGCATAGGCACTGAGACTTCACTGAGCGGTTCGCAAGCTATTCCTTATCTCAGTAACAACTTTCAGGAAGATGAGATTGCATATGCTTTTTATTTTTTGTGCATCAACTAGATGTTTGATAGGTTACTAGAATGATTGTTGCCATGAGGTACTCGTTTTGTGTTATATGTTCCTATTTGAGTTTTAAGTAGCTGTATGCTGTTAGATATGTATTGGATATCCAGGTCAAGGGGGAAACTTTGCAGCTTGCTGTGCAGAGTTTGCAAGTGATTGTTAATAATGAACACTGTGTACCCCGGGCTTCAAGCAGCCAGCCAGTCTGAGCCAGGCTTGGCTGGCCAGCCAACGTGGGCTCCTTCTCTGTAGGTGGTATTGCCATGCATGGTTGGTAAATCCATTTTTAGACAGCCATGAACTTTATCTACAAGAGCTCTATAGCTCACAAGTGAGGATTAACCTCTTTCTATATTGTATATTACTGACAATATGGGACTTTATTTAAAGGGCAAACAATACAAACAACCCAAACAATATATCTGAGAATGGTTCAGAGCAGTGGTTTCAGAGGTGCCTTGCTCCTACAAGGAGCTCTTCTTCCCAGCTGACTGAAAGGAAGTATGGCAGGTGAGGTGGGCAATCTCCTGCCCCCAAGGAGGGCTCCCTTTCCAGACCCAGGGTTGGTGAACTCTGTTGCTGCTTTTGCAGCAACAGCCTCAAAGGACAAAGTTTTCCAGCAATGTTTACATACCTTAGGTGTCTTTGAACCTCCATGAGCATATATATTCCTGTACATCATTGTTGGAATCCTTTCTGCCATCGAGAGCCACTTTTCTGCTATTCCTTAAGACAGCTCAAACCTCTCAATTTTTAGGTTCTACCAAACCCACTTTTGTTGGCCTACAGTTCTCTTCTCTTCCTGGTCCTTTTCTTTTTCTTGCCTCAGAAGCACCTTGTGTGCTTGAGGCAGTCTTTCTCCGTTTACACAAACCTACCCACACTGTGGACTGTCTTCTCCTGTCATTCTGTCCAACTCGGGTTTACCAGACCGAGAGAACAGTTAACATGGCTTTCCAGGAGGATCTAGATGTTGGAAGTGCTTGCCTTGCAGAGGAGAGAAGCAACAATCACAGCTTGCTGTGCAACTTCCGGATCTGCAGAGATTTGGTTATATTAATCCCTACATTTTTGGTTGCTATCACCAGATCGTCCACTTTTTACTAGAGGACTCTGGAGATTCAAGTCTCTTACAATGTTTTTTACTTCTTATAATCTGAGTTGTGAGGTAAGGATTCTCCCTACCATGCAAGATAGATGGTCTTCTACAATGGAGTGAATTACAGCAGAAGCCACGTGCATGCGTGCTTTTTGCAGCAATCAGGTAGTATTTTTCTAAATGGGCAATTGGCTTGGTGGTGTGGGATGCAGGTTCCCAATGAGCACCACAACCAGTACCTTACCTGGGAGGAGGGCAGAGAGCACAGGCTGAGCCAGTGATTGTATCTGTGCATCTGCAGAGAAAACCGGTTGTAGAAGATGTGTCCCTGCTCTTACCTGAAACAGCAGGTTCATCTATGATTTGGGGATTATGACTTGATTTGAGGCGGGAGAGACCACTGGAGTGGGTGGCAGGCTACCTGTTACATGGGGGCTGTTGCCTGCACAGAGAAGTAATTCCTTATTAATAGATGGACAAGCTACATGCTCGCAAAGTATAGGGGTCTCCTGGCTTTGTCCAGAGTAGTGCCTGCAGTCATTGCAGGTGTCTAGAAACACGTAAGTACTTCTTTGAGAGTTAGAGGGAAAGCAGCTGTGTTTCCCAGAGTTAAAACCCTGCTAGGGCATTTGCTGTATTTAAAATTCTGTTCCTATCCTTTGCAGACATGCTAACAGTCAGCTGCGCCATTAATGCTGTTTTGCAATGAGTTTTATGTATTTTGGGAATTTTGTGACTTGAATATGGCACTTGTGCAATATTACTCAATTATCACTTAGATTTTTGCAGTATTTTGAGTGTTGTGTGTGCATCTTTTATGTAGATTGGAAAAACTTACTGATAATGCTTTTACAGTTGAAATGTTTTAAATTTAAGTTGATTTTTAAAACAAATCTGTTAATATTGGATTGGAGAGAAAAGAAAATTATGAGGTGGTTGTTGGTAACGAACTTGTGGGTTTTTTTTTTTTAGTTAATTCACTGCCTGATGAGAATATAGCATATTTTTTGCCATATAACTGTAAAGTCCTCAGCTTTCAGTTAATAACGTACAGGATTGTATGGTGTCTTTCAGTATGGTGCAGTGGTGGTGCAGGCAGCTGTGGGGACTGAGGCGGGGAGCTAGTTAAGCTGGCCGTGGTGGGATTGAAGTATTGCATACACTGTGATCAGTGGTAGGCAGGACTTAATTGTAGCTAGTCGTTACAAAGAACTGCCTTTTTAATGGTCATGGCTAACACCCTGTAACAAGGGCTCTTTAATAATGTCATTCATATGCTGGTTCTGTGATTATCCCACATCCTTTTCTACCACTGAGGCCTGTGCCTGAGCAGATAGATAACTTCTTATTGATAAAGAATACCACTTGCTTGTACTTAGGATTGTCCTCTTATCTGAGTTGTAGAGGGTCTGAATAAGATTATTTTGCCTTTTCTCACCCTCCCACCATTTTTATCTTCAATAAATAGCCTGCAGATGGGGGTGCACAAGAGAAGTCATTTATCAGAGGCCAGGCAGCCTCCTTATTTTAGCAAAGCAGCCAGACAAGAAGGAAATCTGCCCAGACGCAGGGGCTGAGAGATTATTGTGCAACCAAAGACTGACTGCTTCACAGAACCATGCACTTGAAGGCAGCTGATTTCATCTGTCATTAGTGAAGTTTTAAATGGACTGGGTTTTTTATCTTTTTCTAGTAGGGGTTTGGCTGTTACAGCTCACATTTCCAAGACCGCCCTGGAAGAAGGAAATCTCGATTACAGCAGCAGTCAACGTTGTTGCTTAAATTAGTAGAACCAGTCTTGCATGAACTACAATTGTAACCTTGGCCTGCTCTTCGTTTATCTTTCTGTTTTGGGAAGCTGTTAAAAAATTTGTTTTATTCTGTCCAGAAATATGTACTTAATAATATATGGATGTTGCTTCACTGTGTTGAGGTGTAAAATTCGGAAATGTACAGCTGCAGTCAGTGACATTTCTCCAGGGCATGGTATCCTGATTGGCTCACTTAGGGATGGAAAATTCCGCTTACTATCTTGGCTGGTGTCACAAGCTGGAAACTTTGACCTTTTTTTCGTTCAAATACAAAAAGCATTTAGCTCTTATTATATTGTTTTTTTAAAAAGGCTGTGATAAATTTGGATATGAGTCAGTGCTGTCCCTTGCTCCAAATCTGTAGACAGACAGTTTCTGTACTATTGCTTGCACTAGAACTTGGATAAGTTTTAAGAGAGTGGAAATCAACCAGTTTTTACCAATTTCATGGATAGTTCTCAGGGTCGCCCTCTTTTCAGATTCAGGAGGAGGGACATTAATGCAGTACAAAGGTTCATCGGTGCTCCAGCAAGTGCAATGGAAAAACTCTCCTGTCAATGCTGTTTTACCGCATCCGGGGTGGGGGGGAAGCTGTTTCTGTCTTCTAGAGGGTTAAATTGTCAGAGAAGGATGGAAAGGAAAAGCACTTTCAGGTATTGCCAGTTACTAACTGGAGACTGGTAAACCAGAGCTGCTGCCTACAGTCTTTGTACAGGTGTAAGTACCGTGCTGAATCCTGTCCCCTGACCTTTTTCCCCTAAATGGTGCTAATTTTTAGTTAGCTAATTACAATGTATGTCCTGATGCAAGGGAGTAGGGAGGATAGCTAGGAAACATTAAAAGAGGGAGTTGTGGTGTGTTTGCATGTATAGAGGGAAATTTGGATGGGAGAGAATGAGAGTTATAAAGGAGAAGAAATACGGAGTGTGATGCAGGGAAAGAAGAGGAAAGGGGAATAAAGAGCAGAAGAAAAGGAAAGGAAACACTGGAGACAAAAAGTCATAGTACAGCTTCTTATGGGAGAATGTAGTAGAGGGGAGTACAGTCAAGAAAGAAAAGAAAATATTCTGAGAAAAGCAAGAAAGTGGTTGTACATTGCATGGCAAAATAATTAAATGAAAAGATAATGCAGTGCTGGGTGGATTATACATGACAATGTGCATGTCACAGTATTATGGTAAATCTTTGAGATAAGAGTTACAGTGTTTCTCTAGAACTGGGCACCTTGAGGCAATTTTGCTTCTTATCGACATTATCTTTCCCTGCAGTTTAGCTGGCATTTCACGTCTTATTTCTATATAGAAAAAGAAAATTATTATCCATAGCTAAAAGTTATACAGTAACACAGTGGTTTCAGCCTGTCAGTTCAGGGTATGGTCTTCGGATTTGCAAAAACCACATTCAGTTCCTTTCTGCAATGAAGGTTTTTAATGTTGTTCTTTGTACTACTGCGGCAGCTAGAAATCCCAGGCAAGGAGTAGGCCACCTGCAGTAGGTTAACCCCAGCCAACAGCCAAACACCCACCCTGCCTCTCACTCACTCCCCTCTCCTGCAGAATGGGGAGAAAATAGAAGGAAGGCGAAAAGTCCCATGGATCAAGATAATGACAGTTTTATAAGGAAAGCAAAAGCTGCACATGCAAGCAAAGCAAAAGGAGGAATTCATTCACTACTCCCCATCAGCAAGCAGATGGTCCTGGAAAGCAGGACCTCAGCATGTGTAATGGTTGTTTGGGCAGACAAACGCCATAACCACGAATGTTTCCCCTTATACCTCCTTTTCTTGAGCTTTTATTGCTGAACACAACATCATGTGGTCTGCAATATCCCTTTGGTCAGCTGGAGCCAGCTGTCTTGGCTGTGTCCCTTCCCAACGTCTTGCCCACTTGCAAACCTACTTGCTTTGGGGTGAGGGGAGGGAGAAGAGAGAAAGAAAGCCTTGCTGCTGTGCAAGCACTGTTCAGCAGCAGCCAAAAGACAGATGTGTTATCAACACTGTTTTAACGACACATGCAAAGCACAGCGCCATACGAGCTGCTGTGAAGGCAGTTAAGTCTATCCTAGCCACACCCAGTACCTCACCACTGCATGGAGTCTTGTACAGGCACAGTGGGAAAGGATAACCCTTACTTCGCAGTCATTAATAGAATTGTGAAAGAACAGCTGGGTACGGGCAAGTGATAATGTGTGGTACAGAACAGTGAGGAATGGTCAAGAAGATGAGTAGTAGCCTTAGCATTAAAGATTGTGCTTCCAGTTAGAAAACAGTTTATTTGCAATGTCTTGTGTGTGGTGGTTTTTTTGCAACACATGATATCAAAGTCTACTGTAAGTAAATAAGTGACAGTCAGGAATAAATACCAATTCCCATTTTACAGTGAGCTAGGACTCTCATTTTTATTTATCTTGTGTGGTGTAATGGCAACAAATCCACCAAAAAGCAACCCCCAACCAACCTTTTCCTACTGTTTTACTTGTTCTGTGGCTTCCTCCTCGGATGTTTTAGGGTCATTCCCACACATATTTTCACCCATGCTTGTCTGTTACATCTGTGATCTGTTGATTGTTGGTTTGGGCTTTTTCGGGGAGAGGGGCTGTGGTTTTTGGTTTGTTTTTTTTTTAGTGGGCATCTATTCTCATTCACACTATAAAGGAAAAGAATCATCTTGACCTAGAGGTTTATTAGCGGTGCTCAACATTTTTGCCTTATTTTACACGCCTAAAGTGTTTTGAAGGTGAAAAACTTTAACACAATGCATGTGAAGTCTTTATTAGCCCTCATTTGGCGAATGGGGGAGCTGAAGCAGCGAAATACATGATTTACTGAAGTTCAGACAGTAAGATGGTTACAAAACTGGGGTCAGAATTCAAGAGCCAGTGACATTCAATTCCTCCCTTGTTGTGTCAGTGTTTGTCTATGGAAATGTATCTCATGCTCAGAACATTAGGCTTTCCTTTAGAGTAGGTTGTTGTCAATATTGGAGATCATGCTGGATTTACGTTTGTGCAGGTAGCTGTGTCTGAGGAAAATTTAGTTCTCTCCAAATGTTACAAAAGAATTAAGTATTGGTAATAAAGCCAGAGCTTTATTTATTACATCCATTGAAGCAGGACAGTAGAAAAAGATCATACAAAGCACTTGCACAGATTGATTCTTGGGTTATAAAATTGTTCTGTGGTTAGACAAACTACAGTCCTCTACCACATGATCAGAAAATGCTTAGTTGTGCCAGCTGGCCTATGGGTACATGAAGGGCAAAACAAGTCCTTTCTTATGTTTCCTTCATTACCCTCAGGGCACTAGTGAGGAAAATTGTATCTGTAATCTCTTCTGCCTGCTCGTTCCTTGGAGCAGGTGATTCTCTAGTAAGCTGCTTTGAACTTGCCGGCTTGGTCCAGGTTCTTCCATCTTTGCTGGTACCCTCCAGCACGATTGTGTTAGTGAAGGGGAGTCCAGCCTATTAGTCCTGAGATGCAGGCAGCTCTGGGGCAGTTTCACAGGATCTAGCTGCCAGAGGGGCTGAGGATTGTGTTGCTGGCTTGCTCTTGGTCCCAGCATCATGTCCAGTCCACTCCTGTGAAGCTAGGATGTTTGGAGCTGAGCTTTGTCTGTAAACTAATTGCATCTGCAGAACTACAGCCAGCCAAGACCAAGTGCAGGGAGCTAGGTGGAATCCAAACCATCTGAAATGAGGAGTACAACGGCATCTGGGCCTCATGTCACGGACCTTTTCTCCAGTGTGCATATGCCCTGGGAGTAATTGGAAGTTGGATCTTCCTCCTGTATATAATCTCTTCATAATACAAAGTCATGATTCCTCTCCTTTCCTTAAGAAGGTGTTGAATTTTCCTGCAGTGGAAGATTGACTTCCTTGAAGTCTTGGTACACATTTTCCTTGTTTTTTACTGAGTGTAATCAATGACCAATGGACTTCAGATGCTTGTTCTTCAACAGGGACAAGAAGAAACAGGGAGGAAAAGAGCTGATTTTAAAAAAGGAACAGCGTTTCCAGGGAACACTTCAAGTAGCATTTTATAGCACAGGGAAAGGGATTTTATCACTCTTGTCCAGTCCTTCCCTATCCTCTCTAGCCTGAGAGGTACAGAAGGGAAGTGTGCCATTCTGAACAGTTTGATATCTCCATGGGCAGGAAGGAAGATACAGGGAACTACAGGTTGGTCAGCCTCACCTCAGGCCCTGGGAAGGTGATGAAGAAAATCCTCCTGGAAAGCATTTCCAAACACGTGAAGGACAAGAAGGTTATCAGAAGTAGTCAGCATGGATTTACAAAGGGGAAATCGTGCTTGGTGGTCAAGGGAGAGAGCAGTGGATGTTGTTTGCCTTCATCTTAGTAAGGTTATGGTCTCCAATAACATCCTCATAGACAAGCTGACAGGGTATGGCTTAGATAAGTGGGCAGTGAGGTGGATTAAAAACTGAATGGCCAGGCCCAGAGGGTTGTGGTACAAGGTCCTTGGAGGCCAGTCACTAAGTGGTATACCCCAGGGGTCAATACTGGGGCCAGTACTGTTCAACATCTTCATTAATGACCTGGACGATGGGGCAGAGTGCACCTCGGCAAGTTTGTAGATGATAAAAAACTGGGAGGAGCGGCTGGTGAGCCAGCGGGTTGTGCTGCCATTGAGAGGGACCTTGACAGGCTGGACAGAGGAATCTCATCAAGTTCAACACAGGGAAATCCAAAGTCCTGCATCCGGGGATATCTGAGGGTAAGCCCCTGCACCAGTACAGGCTGGGGGCCAACTGGCTGGAAAGCGACTTTTGCAGAGAAGACCTTGGGGTCCTGGTGGACAACAAGCTGACCATGAGGCAGCAAGGCACCCTCGTGGCAAAGAGGGCCGACAGCATCCTGGGCTGCTTTAGGACGAGTGTTGCCAGCAGATCGGGATCCTTCCCCTCTACTTGGCACAGGTGAGGCCCCATCTGTGGTGCTGTGTGCAGTTCTGGGCTCCCCAGTGCAAGAGAGACATGGACTTACTGGAGTGAGTCCAGCACAGGTCCACAAAGATGATGAAGGTTCTGAAGCATCCTTCACGTGAGGAGAAGCTGAGAGAGCTGGGACTGTTCAGCCTGGAGAAGAGAAGGTTCAGGGAAGCCCACCAGCTTGTATAAGTACCTGATGGGGAAAGTCAATCTGAACATCAGAAAATGCTTTTTCACCATGAGGATGATCAAACACTGGCACAGGTTGCCCAGAGGGGTTGTAGAGTCTGCATCCTTGGAGATACTCCAAACCTAGGTGGACTTGGTCCTGGGCAACCGGCTCTAAGTGTCCCTGCTTGAGTAGGGGCGTTGGACAAGGTAACCTCCAGAGGCCCCTTCCAACCTCAACCATTCTGTGATTCTGTGATCTTTGCTGTGAGCATGAGACACATAACTGGATCACACCTTGCATTTCCCGCATGGCTGGGACACGCGTTGTGCTGCTGCAGCCCCTCTCTCACCCCCCAGCCCTGGGTGTGGCTGGTTGACCTGGCCCATGCCTGGGACATTGAGTGAGTGGTGTCATAGCACAGGGGGAAAAGGGTCTTGAGCCTTGCCCTCATCACTTAAAGGCAGCAGCAGCATAACCTCTGGCCCTTTTTTGTTGGGAAGATCAGATCTCCCAGCTCATGTCCCACCTCCCATTAACATCCGTGAAAGATCTGTACTTGTTCACCCTTTTTTAGGGGCCATGGGTTGGCTTTTGAAAGAAGATCGTATCAGGAAAGAGCAAATTATGTTTCATTTTTGGTAGAGCTGTGTTCACTTCAAATCAAAATGGAGTTTAGGCTTGGGAGCTTATGTCAGTGCTGTTCAGGAGCCAACATTTTCCACAGGCACATTGCAGAGGATGTGGTTGCCTCGTCTCCAGCTCAAAATAGAGATGAGAATGCAGACTCTTACCATCTTTCTTTTATGATGTCTGTTCTGTCTGGTAAGGTGTTGAGTGCCTCCTGGCAATTGCTGACTGCCTTTAGTTCACGTTGGCTTCACTGTGGGATAGTTCCTGATATATACCAGTGTTCTAAACACACTTTATGACTCACTTCAAGTATCTGGTCCAATGGAAAGTCAAGAAGTGGATTAGTTTAAGCCGATCAACTTCTGTGAAACAGAGTAAATACGGAACTTTATTTAAATCCAAAAATCCCTCCTTGGAGTTGATTGATGCCTATGTTCTTTGTTTTGCTTTTCAGAAACCAGAAAGCACTTAAATAGTAGTGTCCTGCAATGTGTTCCCCACCCCTTTTGTAATGCAGGTCTGAAGCCTGGATATATTTTGTGGAGCATATTAGAATCTTCTAATGAGACTGACCATCACTTGACCTGTACTTCTGATCTGACTGGCTTGCTGGCTATGAGTTACATGTCTGCTGCTCTCACAATATGTGAAATACTATATTGAAATGGAAATGACAATGCTCTAATTTTTTGTGCCTCTAGTTTTTATTTTCAAGATGTATTAACCTACTCCCCTGAGCACAGATGCATAAAGAACACTCATAACATTTGATCATTTTATTGCTTTGCCATTCATTTCTCTCTCTCTCTCTGTGCCATGAACTGACTTCTAAGATATATGTTGAACTATATCCAGGACAGTTATGTATTAATCATTTTATTGCTCAACTTCAAGTTGTCTGGAAACAGGAATTACAGGGGGGAGAAAAGATACAATCATCACTTGGTATATCATGATAAACTGATATCTCGTGAAGGAACTTTGGTATTTGTCACTTTTAAAGGAAGAATAATATTATGTGGCTCTATTTCCTACATTTGTTAGCATTCTTTTTCAGCAGGTGAGTTTTAAACTCTGACTCTACCTGCTAGCCATGCAGGCAATATAGTGTGGCAAACATGGTGTAGCTTTATATAAAGTTGTTGATATCGTCCCCTTTGCATCTGTCCTGTGAAATATCATTATGTGCCTCCGATCAGAGAACCCTCTTTAGAAACTGCATGTAAATATCAGGTTGTGAAATTTATGCTAAGAAAGGAAATCTTTGAAAGAAATACCTCTTGCCACACAGTGATTTCTTCCTACCTATAGGCTGAGGCACATCTAAAATCAAAGAAGGGAGAATCTTTACTAACTGTTTTTGGAATTGTTTTAATTGTGAAGTACACTTGAAATGGAAAGCATGTTTGTTCAAATCCACATTTCTACCCTGTTCTTAGAAGCTGAGCAGATTCTTCACTGACTGGTTGGTACCTTGTATCTTCTTATTTCTGAGGAATTTAACACCTCAGATGAGTTTCCTGATCTTGTCCTTGGATGGCTCACATTCTTCTTTATGCTTCTTCTCAAATTTTTATACCTTCTAACTGAAAAAAACCCCTTTCATGCTTCCATGAAGTTGAAAGAACTAGGTCTGGTTTAAACTAAGTTTTTTGGGTTTTTTTACCAGTGTGTCTTATTATTTGGATGGTGGTTGTACTTCAAGGATCCAGTCCTTATCCTTTGAACACACTAAAAAAGTTCATAAAGTTAATGGTTCTGGCATGAAATGAGCCAAAAGGCAGATTTAATACTTCTGTGAATTAGTGCTTCCTTCTTGATTCCTACAGTGTAATTGAAACTGAGACCTCATTATTGTGAAGGCACCTGAATAAAGGAACCTCTTTTAGCCTGTGGTGGTTAGAGAAGTGTTGTCCTCATCCCACCTTTATCCAAGAGCAAGATTCAACGCTTGCCATGACTTCTTGTTGAGTCTCCCTATAGAATGAAATTTCATTAAATTTAATTTTCATTTTCTCATGAAAATAATAGCTGTGTCTTGCATCGCTTCAAGTGTTCCAGATTATAGGGTAAATGACCTGCTGATCTCCTTCTGATTGTTGAAGTTACTCAACAGCTAAGTCAGACAACTCTTTGCTTAACTGACATTAAGATTCAAGGAACCGAGATAGATGTTCTGCGGCAGCCTGAGCCAGCATGGTTACTGGCTGCTGCCACCCTGCCTGCTCAGTCCTTCCTGTCCTTTCCCTTGGAGTCCTAGTTGGACTAGTCTTTAAATGCTGAATTGCGGAGAGCATTGCTTTGTTGTCTTCTAAGAAATGTAGCATCTCAAAAAGCTCTGCCATGCACAAGATGCAAGACTTTGTGTATTTAGGATTCCCCAGTGGCTAGGCTGTAAGACCCAGAGAACAGACATGGTACAGACAGAAGCACTAAACATGCAGGATGCTGCTATGATGTTACACTCCCAAGCCAGAGGACAGGAACATATTTGGGGAGACAGGGACTGAGCGATACCATGCATTTTCAAAGGCATATGTAACGTCCATTCTTGAGAAGCATTGAGCATGATCAAGCCCTGCACCTCAAAGTCCTGTCTTCCCTACCCTGTACCTATTTCAAAGGTGGGAGGAGATGTAGGCTTACTCTAGTGCAGAAGCCTGTCACTGGCTTGGACTGAGCATCACTTACAATGCTAGTATCAACTACTTGGACTACCACAGTAAAAATAATGGAGCCGGACCAGATCTAACAATAGCTTAGCCACTTGTGTGGGAAAGGATCCCGGAGCACTGACTTTTCTCTTTGGAGCCACTTTTTTGAGGTGGTTCACTGTCACGACATTGATGTGCCGGTTTGGATGGAGTTTGGCCAAGGTGCAAGTTCTTGTGAACTTCTTGTGAAGTTCTTATGTGCGTGTAGAGCTTTTGGTTGCACTTGAGGATGTGTATGTTTCGCCTGTCAGCTTAGAACTGAGCAGGTGAAACTCAGTTAAAACTACAGCAGGAAGAATCTAAGCTATGTTGTTTGGGTGGTGGGTTTTTTTTTCCTTTTAATCTTAAGGAAATTATTCTGATAATGGATGCAATTGGTTAGGAGTTTGGAAGATGAGTGTGCAGGAAAGGATGGTGCAGTCTTGAAGTGCTGGCTTTTTCAGATAGTTTTTTTTTAATGTCTTGGAGAAACAATTAAAATGTGAATCATTACTGCTCCTGGCTGACTTTGGATGAACTAAAAATCACAGTGGCTGAAAGCATGCATTGACAAAGTCTGTAATAAGAAAATATTCAGGTATATCCTCGGTAGATTTATTTTTATCACCCAGGCTAGCCAGGCTGGTAGAAGCAGCAAGATTAGTAAAATAAACAAGTAGCTTTAGATTAAAAAAATAAAATAGCTTTTGTCCTTTGCAAGCCTACAACTGAAAGAAGTTGTACAACAATGCTTTATAGTTTTATGTGACAATGTTAACATATTAAAGCTTTATAACTATTGTATTGGGGGTCGGGTGAATTAATCAGTTCCTCCAAATGTTTATATTATTAGCTATGATACTACCTTATAGTCTGCTAATACTCCTTCTCTGTAGGTGGTAGAAAAGGGTAAAACTGTTAGCTCAGTTGCAGCCAGGTCCTCCAATTTTTCATGTGAGAACTCTCACTAAATGGAAGTAAAGGCACATGTGTTCATGGGCACCTTAATTTTCACAGCTTTCAGTTCTGAAAGTCCATAGGGTTTAGATGCCTGAGGGACAGGATGCCGTCCAGAGGGACCTGGACGAGCTGGAGAAGTGAGCCTGTGTGAACCTCATGAGTTGCAACAGGGCCAAGTGCAGGGTCCTGCATGTGGGTCGGGGCAATCCCTGGTATCAATACAGGGGGATGAAGGGATTGAGAGCGAGCCTGCTGAGAAGGACTTGGGGGTACTGGTGGATGAAAAGCTGCACATGAGCCAGCAATGTGCGCTCGCAGCCCAGAAGGCCAACCGTATCCTGGGCTGCATCAAAAGCAGCGTGGCCAGCAGGTCGAGGGAGGTGATTCTGCCCCTCTACTCTGCTCTGGTGAGACCCCACCTGGAGTACTGCGTCCAGCTCTGGAGCCCTCAGCATAAGAAAGACA
>NW_008796217.1:7790165-7818992 GCF_000699145.1 Aptenodytes forsteri
GGATGCCCCATCCCCGGAAACATTCAAGGTCAGGTTGGACAGGGCTCTGAGCAACCTGATCTTGTTGAAGATGTCCCTGCCCACGGCAGGGGGGGTTGGACTAGATGACCTTAAAAGGTCCCTTTCCAACCCAAACTATTCTATGATTCTATGAACTCCAGGCATTCAATGCCTCTTCTATATTTGAGACCTCTTGTATTATACATAGAGACTTCTTCAGGTTGGGTTCTTCAGGCTGAAACTGCTGCTTTCCTTTGAGCAGTTGGCTCTTTCCTCACTTTCAATGTTTGTTTTAGCTCATTTAACAGTAAATTTTAAAACATTATTACCATGCTCGTTACTTTGTCCTCCATTTTGTTGGGACCATCCAATTTACATTAGATATTTGTCTTCTGTTTCTAAGTGCCATTTTCTTGTGTTTAAAATCATCTCCACGGCCCTCTGAGTACCACTGTAAAAAATTTTAATGTGCCTTTTGTCTTTCAGATCTCACTGCTGGTTGCGTTCATCAGTGTAAATAATTCTCCGTGGACGGATTACAGTGCGTACAGCTACTTTCAGATTGTCACCATGTGCGACTTGGTTATGATTTTGTTCTTCTACATTATCCACATTTTCAGAGTCTACAGGATTCTCACTTGTGTTAGCTGGCCACTTGCGGTAAGTCTGGGTTGCTTGCCTCTTTTGTGGGTTGATGTCTTGATTACTTAGTTCATTTTCTTGTGCTATCACACAATGATAGGCTGTCTTCCACGTACTTCTTTTTTGCCTTGTATACAAATCCTTTTGTTGCTTTTGTTATTAGTATTCAGTTCAGCAGATGCTGTAATTGTAAGGTTTTTTGAGCTGATTTGGATCTGATCCCGCCCTCGTTTACACAGATATAAATCCAGGTTTACTCCAGGGAAGGCAATAGTGTTATTCTGAGACAATTGAAAAGAAGCTACGGATTATCAAGCTTCAGCAGATGGGTCCTAGCTCAGGTCATTTATAGCAGCTAAGGGATTGCTAGAGTGCCAGATCATAGCATTAGAATTCATGTAGTACATCCTGTCCCAAAATAAAGTCTACTAGTGCTATTTAAGTTAAATGTGTCTCTTTTTGGAATGGTTTTAGGTAACTTAAACAATAGCAAGAAAGCAGCCTCAGCCTGATTGCCATAGCCTAGCCATTCCTGGGATATCCTGCAGGATGTTCCTGCCTCATTCCCACATTTCCCCTGCACATCCATCTCTCATGGAGAACTAACGAGCAGCACAGAAAATGCGAGACCTGAACTTCCTCAGTAGCTTTGGGTCAGGTCAGCTAACAGAAGGGTCCTGCGTCCTAGTGTGGGGTGACGGATTTTAATAACCTCTTAGAACATGTCTCCCTTATGCATGGTGACATGTTAGTTCCACAGAGGAAGGACCAAAGGGATGGGGAAAGCCAACTGGAGAGATATAGAGGGATTTTGAAATCCGAGAATTATTTGGATGGTGTTTAATGGAAGCTATGTAAGTAGTTTACAGATCTAAGATAATGGTTAGTCCATCCATCCACTCCTAACCAGAGAGAAAATTTAAATTTTCTCTTTAGCTGAAGAATATGGTTAGACTTGTGCCCCTTTTTATTTTTTCAAACGCGTACCACCACTAACTGTCTCTAGAAAGTACTTCTTTACCTAGAGATAATACAGATGCAGGGATTGAAATGAGGGATTGAAATAAGCTAATAAATGACAGTTTTGCAAAGCAGCATTTAATGTGGTGTTGGTTATGAGTGTCTGCATAGTTGTGCTTTTCGTGGCTTCTCTCCCGTTTCCAGTCTTGGTTGATGTAAGTTGTTAGTAAGTCCAGCAGTAGATCCACTGCTTACTTTCTAAGATTATCAGAAGTAGGACCATTTGGTTTTCTACTTATGCCATTTGCTGCCATTTATTGCCATTTCATATAGGCTAGAGAAATATGTCCTTAAGGCTTCTTCCTTCCTCCAGAACTGTCTCTTTAAGTAAGGTGCATACTTGATGCCATAAAGATACGTGTTTCACCCTCAGTAATATACCATGTTGAATTGAAAGGATTGCATCCATACCCAGTAAGTAGATCTTATTCCAGTGACATTAGTAGACCTGAAGATTGGCCCTCTCTCCTTTTTTGAACAGAAAATCAGGTATGGTACAAAATCCACTCACAGGGTGGGTTTTTTTCTCTTTTTTTAGCTTTTTTTTTTTTTTTTGTTGACTGGTGTTTTGTCCTCTGGGTTTGAGTAACCTCTGCCAAATTGTTTTCATTCTGAGGCATATCGAAATGCTTTCCTGATAAGTTTCCCTTCTGATGCAGGCTGTGCTTGTCTTTAAAAATCAGGTATGGTACAAAATCCACTCACAGGGTGGGTTTTTTTCTCTTTTTTTAGCTTTTTTTTTTCTTTTTGTTGACTGGTGTTTTGTCCTCTGGGTTTGAGTAACCTCTGCCAAATTGTTTTCATTCTGAGGCATATCGAAATGCTTTCCTGATAAGTTTCCCTTCTGATGCAGGCTGTGCTTGTCTTTACAGGAGTTTCTTCATTATTTAATTGGTACAATTCTGCTTCTCATTGCATCGATTGTAGCAGCATCCAAGAGTTACAATTTGACTGGACTTGTGGCTGGAGCGGTAAGACTGTGTTTATTAGTCTTGACTTTTTTTTTAATTGCAATATATATTAAGTAGGGCATTGGAAATCTATTACTTGTAATTTTATTTTCTTACAGACTTGCCTTGCTTGTGTCTTGGTTGGCTGAGCTACCTTCTAGCTCATTTCAGTGAATGTTCTGTAACACAATGCCAACAAAAATATTTTGTTGTGAAACTCCAGACTCACCACTAAAGTGGATATTTGTCCTGTCAGAGAGTTGAAACCAAAGGTTCCTGCTTTAACTCATAGGAACTAATGAGTTTAGGGGAAGAATCAAGGCAATTCAGTTTTGACACATGGCTGTTGTAGCAGCTAGAAGTTACCTAAAGGATTTCACTCCAGTCTTTGGCTTTTGATGCCTCCTGCTCCTGAACAGAACCCCGTTCAAGATAATTTCTCCCGAGCTAAAACCCACTGGGGTCCTGGGCTGACTTACTGGAAGATACTCTCTGCCTCTGCTGGCTGGAGGGCTTTATAGAGAGAGGCATTCCTTCCGAGCGTGGGCAACAGTATTTTCACAGCAGCAGGACCTGAAATACAGCTCCTCGAGAGTAAAGAATTACTTTCAGAAACTTAGTCCTGATGATGCAAACAGACTAGAAGACTTACCTGACTTGCTTATTCGGCAGGTGGCAGGGAAAGACTTGTTTGAATGGGGCAGTAAAAGAACAGTAATCAGAGGTGTTAGAAAAAGTTTTTTCTTTGTTGCAGAATCCTAGTGAGAAGTCTAGAAGGCGAGACTCCATGCTGCTTTTTCTCCCCCCTTGTATATGACTTTCAGTCTATCTTTCAGTCATTGTTTTGACAAGACATAAGCTGCTATTATACTACGGAAACTTTTATTTTTTTAGTATATTGGGAGAATGAAGTAAGAAATCACTTTTTTGGGTCTGTTAACATCATAAAATATGTAGCTGGATAAACAAGAGTGTCCGTACATTCATGGAATATGTGTCATCTAATGTTCCGTAAGTATTTGTGGTTTGTTTGTTTTCTCATCCAGACTTTCGGGTTCCTAGCTACGATCCTTTGTGTTTTAAGCATATGGTCATCCTACAAGGTTTCGTGCATCACGCAGTCAACAAGTAAGTATCATGCTTAGTAACTGCCAGAATGCTTCCCAAAATGAATATTTATATTTTCTGCCACAGGGCTGTGTCTGCCTGGAAGGATTTATTAACGTCCTGTTCCTTGTTACTCAAAATTGCTCACAAAGCAATAATTCCGTATTTTCTGTCAACACAGATGTATCACAGCTACTGACAGCTGTTAACAACTAACTACAAGAGCAAAATAACTTGCTTCTAGCAAGTAGTGAATGTATCAGTGCTTTCTCTTCTCCCTCCCCCACCCCCTACCAAAAGAAGGTTTCCTGTGTGTTCCTTAATCAAGTAGATGAATTTGTTTGTGCAATGCAAGTGACACTGTCTTCCTTTTCAAAGATGCATCTGTATGACTCCTCCATCTCTGCAAGACGTCTGCCTTACAAAATAGGATACCAAAGAGGATCGTCCACTACTGATGAGAGAGCATGGGTATTTTGTTACTAGCCTGGACAGCCGGTAGCTTTTGAAGATCTCCTTGAATGCCTATGCAAAACAATGTTGTGAACCAAAGGTTTTTTGCTCCCCTCACTTCCCCCCCTCAAAGAAGTTTATAATGGAGAACCTGCTTTTTATGAGCTTTACAGAGAAAGACAACTTCTGCCTCACAAGCTGGGCTGCGGTCATTTCCAGCTATTTGCAATAAGTGCATTTAAAACTCATTTGGAGAGTCGTTTGGTTCTCCGTTCAGAGGGATGGAAAAATTGCTTCTGATTTTCCTCCATCTGTTTACAGAAGGGAAATCCTGCAAAGTCCTACCTGATTCTTAACTTCAAAGGATGATTTGCTTAACGAAGGAACTGTTACAAACTGATTTATGCCTGGATAAGCTGACCCAAGTCTTTGTTACCTCTTTCTATCAGAACTGTGGACTTTTTCTAACATCAGCTCAGCCAGCATCAAAAATTATGAACTGCAACTTGAATACGTCACTGCAAACACTCCCTCCTAGCCCCAACTGTACATGATGAAATCGGGTTTTTTCTCCATGAATTTTTACAGGTTATTAACAATCAAAGATTATTCTTTAAAACTTCCCTCTGCCAAATACAGAAAAATACATACCCAAGAATATGTGTTTAATGTTTTGTGGGACCTTTTCACAAATACAAATACCCATTTTACAAATGAGTAAGACCCATTCTGTAGACAATTTCTGTGCATTTGCTATAAATTATTCTCTTTGGAGTCTAACAGTGTTTATGGAAAGCCCATTGTGAATGGAGCAATGTGCTGCTTTCTGTGTCTTACGTGCGGTTTGTCCCTTCCTCTGCCTCTGCTGGGATCCATGCTTTTGGAGACTCTGCCCAGAGCCTGGACAGGCAGAACAGTTCAGTTTTGTCCAAGCTGGTATTGTCATGAAGTTTTGTGTAACTTCGAGGCTGAGACAATGTCTTCTTGGCACCTTTGTCTTTCTCTCCTTTTGCAGTCCGTCTCTGGTGAGCTGGAAATTATTTGCAGGAAAAAGGGAAGCACAGGCCCGTCTTCCTTGGTGCTTTCCCTTTTCATGTCTAGCTGTGAAGTAGAACTTGTACTTATAAGTTGGTCTCTTCTGTCAGGACAACTGCATGATGGTGCAGCAGGTTTCTGCAAAACGTAGGATTTATACAGTTTACCAGGTCCCATCTGGAGGAAAGAAGCATTTTCTGGCGTGCTATGCATTCTCCTATTTGTCTGAAATTCTGCGCCAATACTGCTGAGTAATTTAATGGTCCTCTCATAAAATTCTTTTTGTGCCTCATAGCAGGTCATCATACATTGCCATTTGTTGCCACCTTATTTTTTTCTCTCATCCTAATATATGTATCTTCACTTTGAATTTTTTTTTTTTTTTTTTACTCTTTGACAAGAGAAATTGGCCAACTGCTAAAGTGTCAAAAATTTTGAGTAAGTAGATGAAAATAACTGAGCAGATAACCTGGAAAGGTAGAAATCCCCCTCCTCGTGGTGCAGTTTCTGTGATTCTTCTTGCTGTTCCTTTTCATAAGTGCCCTATTTACAGCAACATAGAGCAGGAAATACTTTGAAAGCGCAAAAGTCTGCTGTTTGTGGATGAAGATACATATATTCACTCCAAGATAAACTGCTTTGACGCTAACATAGAGGATTATTCAACTAAAACTATGTAAGAGGCAGTTATAATGTTACTAATTTCATATTGACTGTTTTTTATTTCTTTACACCATCCAACTTTGGCCTGCTTTTCTGCCCAATACCTTCAGATGACATATTTTGTTTGGTCAGAAATGGGTCACTTTTTTGTTTTTAATGACCTGAATTGAGCATTCCTCGAAGGCTCTTTGGCGTAAAAGAATAGACATCTTTCTCAGCTAGAAATCCACTGTCAGCAGAGTCAGTGATGGTTCAGGATTCTTTGCCCTGCCAGCACAGGACTGGTCCAAAGGACAGTCCTGTTTGACAAGGGACTTGTTCATTGGGGTTGTTCAGCCTAGAGAAGAGAAGGCTTCAGGGAAACCTTCTCGCAGCCTCTCAGTACTTAAAGGGGGCTTATAAAAAAGATGGCGGCAAACGTTTTAGCAGGGCCTGTTGCAACAGGACAAGGGGGAATGGCTTTAAACTAAAGGGGGGTAGATTTAGACTAGCTAGAAGGAAGAAATGTTTTACCCTGAGGGTGGTGAAACACTGGCACAGGTTGCCCAGAGACGTGGTGGATGCCCCATCCCTGGAAACATTCCAGGTCAGGTTGGACAGGGCTCTGAGCAACCTGATCTAGTTGAAGATGTCCCTGCCCAGGGCAGGGGGGTTGGACTAGATGACCTTTAGAGGTCCCTTCCAACCCAAACTATTCTATGCTTCTATGACTTCATTCTGGGCACTCTGAGTGAAAATACCTGCAGAAGGTGGTATACACACACGTGTATATACACACGCACACACACATATACACATGTATTTTTTTGCAACAGGGGTGCTTGATCACCAGTTCTCCTGCCAAGACTGACTTAACTATAGCTTTTGGAAACTAGCACTCTGACTTTAATTTGGACTGACATGGTAGATATTTAAGGATACAACCTCTTCCGTTCTCCCAGAGGAAAGAGAAGTGCTCTGTTTCTCCTTCACCTCCTGAGGTATCACCTCAGATGATAGATAGTAGGCACCTTCCTACAAGCGTTAACCCCTCTTGGCAATCCTGTGGGAAACCAGTGTTCCGCTGCACACGTGTGAATGCAGCTGAGACCTCAGCGCTGCGGTGGCAGTGGGGAGAACCACCTGCTAAGGATTGGGGCTGGAGCCTGAGCTTGCTCTGAAGAAAAGGCTGTTTCCACGCTCTGCTGGAATCGTGCCCCCTCTCCTGGCACTACACTAGCATCTTTTTTTCAGCCTCCCACATCACTCTGTCACTTGTCACCATGTGGGGAAAAAAAAATTAGGGGGAATTTCATGCAGTCTGACGACCAAAGAATTTCTGAACTATGCTCTGTGATTGCCCAAAGAATATGTTTTGCTACAAGTGCACTTGTTTATACTGGATCAAGAGAAGTAAATTACAAGTTCCCTTTTGGTTTTTGTGCCTATGGACAGGCCTAAGGTATGCCTGCAGCTTTTGCTGTTATGACAGTGCTGGGTCCATAGACCCACCAGATGCTCTTAATGCAGGATGCTTTCAGACTGGAAAACTGACATCTCTGCTGCCAAAGCTTCCTCGCTTCCTGCAAATCCTCCTTGTGAAACATGTCTACCAAGAAAAGCACAGGTTTTACTGGTATCACCAGCTCTACTGGGGGTCTTTGAATGACAGCTCTGTCTGGCAGGGACTTTGGCACCTTTTTAAAAGCACTTTGGCACCTGTTTTAAGTTTCCTTCAGTATCAACCTGGTTCTGAAAGCTCCATCTGTCTGCAACTTTGTCAAATATGGGATTCCAGCTGTTTTAGAAATAAACTATGTTCGCTATTTGGATGATGTAACGGCTTTGAGAATCAGATTGTTGTCTTGCTCATTTTTTTCCTTCCTCTACTTAGAGCAGTGACTTTTTCTCTGGGGAGTGCCAGAATACATCCTGTAACTGGAGGACAAGAGGTAGGAGCCACAGAAAAAACTGTTCCCCTGCCATTGTGTTTGGATGTGCTGGTCTCTGACTATCCCACCCAAAAGCTGTCCGTCCTCTTCAGCTCCAGGGTGAGTGTAGTATATCCTTTGAGCCAACACAGGTAGAGTTTGGGGTTCAGTTTTACTGAAAATTAAAATGTAAATGTTGGTAGAAGAAAAAGGTAGTACAAACTGTTTCATACTGCAAAAAAAAACCCCCTGATGTTTGAGCTCTGGGGGCTTGAGATAAGTTAGAGAGTGAATAGTGCTTTTCTCAGGTAGAAACTGGGAAGATGAGAAGGGGAAACGAAACTTTTAAAAAGGGGAAGGGTGGCTTTGAAAAGCCTGAGGACCACAGTGCTGGATGAAGACACTGGAGGTTACGTGACAGCTTGCACGCTTTTTCTGTTGCTCTGAAATGGTTGTGTTTTGCATTGTGTGAACTACAAAGGAATGGTTTCTTTACTCCTAAAAGGCTTTGGGAACAAATCACTATGTGGGCTATAGAGGAGATAGCAGGACACTAGGATAACGATAACTTTTAATGAAGGTGGGGAAGGGGGGGGGGGGAGGGGGGGGGGGGGGGGGTGTTGAGGTGATGCTCCAGGGAAGAGGACTAGGAGCTTATTAGGACAAAAAGGAGCAGGAGACAAGGAAGGGCAGGTGCAAACATTAGTAGAAAGCTTATGAGAGGAGGAACTAATGTGAGCACATTATGCACTAATAGAAACGCTGGCAGGTATCAACAGTTTCTGGCTGTGTCAGTACTTAAAGGGCAGACCTGCCTGGAGTGATAGAAAAGTCTCTTTTCTGCTTGCCTGCTATGTACACTTCATACCCTGTGTCTGGGATTTGCACGTTCTGCTCAAGCTGCGGGAGGACACACTAAACCTGACCCAGAGGCTGCGGAACATGGCATCAAGTTGCCACATGTTCTGCCCTGTTTAACTTTAAATTGTTCTTAGAGACAGCATGGAGCAAAATACTGCTGCTAAGCGTGAGAGGCTATGTCCTGGCCAGTGGCCTTGGCCATCCTTCTGGCTAGGGGCAAAAGTACAGACCCGCTTTTAGACTGTCACCTGAAAGCCAAGGAAAGCTGGAGTTACGTATTGCAGGGCCCTACTGATGAGCTTGACACTGGGCTGGCGTCCAGGAGGTGCTGCTGGTTGTGTGAGATGGGGAGAAGCAGGCACGAGAGAAAGGGTCTGTGGGAGGCCCAAGTCCTGTTCTTTCTGCCTGTGGAGATTTACACCCAGGTGGCAGGAGAGAGCCCTCACCATAAAGCTCTAGGGTATTCTTAAGCAACCCTCCTGTTTAGGCCATTTCAGTTTTCAGACTGGAGTGCAGGTGCAGGCGCCGTGCCCTTGGCTTATCTTTCACTCCTCTGCAGATGCACAGAGCTGCACACTTGCGAAGCCATCCTGTGGGGAACAGGCAGCTCTTAGTTCCGATCCCTGGTCCCAGGGCTTGTTTAACTCCGCTACATGGAAGGAGGTCGGAAAGTCGCACTGGTGCTTGTCATCTTCCTCTCCTGGAGAAGGATGATTACTTTTTTCCAGCACAAAGGCAGCTGGAAAACAGGAAAAGCACTAAGTGCTGTTGGCTGCTCCTTCCTATGCTTGTTGCTTCTAGAGGTCACTGATTACCCACAGCTGGCTACTCCAGAGTTTGTTTCTATTCTGCCTGTCCCTGAGCCCAGAGTCCTTCAGCCTCGGCTAGTCCCCTGGGTCAGCACTCTGGTTTCTCACGGCCAGTATGGTAAGTCTGTGCCATTGTTTGTTTATTACTAGGGACTGACCAGTGTGCAGTGGGTTCCCACCATCCAGCAGCTTGCGTCCAAAAAAAAAACCAAACCCATAAAAACCCCATATTGATGAACAACCAATGAAGTAGCTTTATCCTCTTATTATCTCATATCTGGACTGGTTTACTGGGTTAATGACTTGCCAATTTATTAAGTCTCAAACAAGCTCTCATCACCTGCCCAGACCAGCCCCTCTGCCTTGGGGCAGTTGGCAGAAAAAAAATCTGTCTGTTTTTTGCCCTCTGCCAAACTTCTGTCAGAGCTGCTCTGACAGTGAAATTGAAGCTGTCTGGCCATGCCCAGAAGCAGCACTGCAGGCAGGTAGGAAGCTGGGGGGGGGGGGGGAGAAAAAAGAGTTGTAGCACTACAGGAGTTTCCTGCCTCAAGGGTGAGGTGGCTGCCAAGACAAGCTTTCAGTTTTACATGGAGGCAGGATTTAGATACCGAACTCTCTGGCATTATTCTGGCTTAGTGCTGTGAAAGCTTGGCTTTGAGTAGCCAGAGGCGTGATATTGTGGCTGCCTGTCATGTGCTGGGGCGGGGACAGCAGTATGATAGGGAGGGTTCATAACAAGGAGGCTGAGAGGGACCTTGCCTTTTGGGGTGGTGGTGGTGGGGAATAAGGAGGGCAAAGCTAGAAAAGAAAGTGCAGATGAAGAAGCTAAAATCAAGGGGCCACTGCAGAGTGGCAGTGCTACCTGGCATTTCCTGAGCGAGCCGCTCAGAACAGTGCTGTTACTCGGGTTAATGTTTTCATATCGCTTCCTGAACGTGGTATGACCTCCAGCAGCACCTGTTTTTTGCATATTGCTGAACTACAGCTTTACAGAAAGGCGCATAAGATGATAAATATTTTCAAAAGCAGTTTTGTCACTGGGTGCTAACCGGCTCTCAGGCAAGACTTGCGTTTGAGCAGAGTAAGTCCTTCAGAGCACTAGCCAGCCATGAAGGCCAGAGCTTTTGAAGCAGAAGAAAGGATTAGGACATAGATGACTTCAATGAAAACGCATTTTTGTGGGTCCTGGCTTGAACCGAGTTAAATTCAAAATGCCCAAGATGTAGATTTCATATGTTGCTCTTTAGATGTTTACAGACCTAGAATAACAGCAATGCACAAAGCAACCACTTGAAAGGAATAAACTGCAACCTAAAGCATTAGCAGAAGAGCAGCAGTCCTGCCCTCCTCACCGTGACAGGAAATTCGCCCAGCAGTGTGAAGTAACACAGGAAGGCGCAGGTGTCCCGGTGCCAGCACTCGCTGCTACAAAGCCCTCAGGTTACTCTGCCTGGCCCTAAAATGATTTCAGCCCCGCCTGGAGCACAGAGGCACTGCCACGTATGTCACCTTCAGAGCCCCTCTCGCCTGTGACTCCAGAGGGGTGTGCCCACAGGCTGGGACCGTGCAAAGGTAGACGGGCAGCTGTGCGGCAAACCAAGCACCTGGGGAAAAGAGGGAATAGCACAGAAGAAAAGGAGCAAACTGAGTGCTCTGTGCTTTGCATGTGTGGATATGTGTAGGAAAAAAGTAATGTGTGGTGATGAGGGAAACACCTGCATGTTTCTGTGGCTGATGAAGGGGCTACCAGAAAGACAACAAGAATATGTCAGTTTCTGAAGTGGAGCCAATGTGTGTGTGTGTATGATGTGGTAGGCCCAGCCTCCCTGCAGGGGTGAATACCCCCAAGCCACTACCATAGAGTCATTGCTAAATTAAGTATGTCTGAACCACTTGCTCTTTCCTTGCATGTTTGCACTTGTGCAGGAAGAGCAACAGCAGAAATTCCTCCACATAGGAGGAATTGTGGCAAGACTCTAGAAACCTTGGGGGAAAAAAACCCACAGGTGTAGACTTAGAGGCACCTAACCATTAGGCATACAAGGACAGAGTAGGAAATTAGAGACACCACTCATCCTGCACCTCTTTTTACAGCCCAAAGAGAGTTAATACCATTCTCCCAGGGAAAAGCACAGTGTGTCTTGGAGGCTATTTGCATGGAACTAGCCTTAGCACCCAGCCAGTCTCCCTTGCGTATTCCACGAAGAAAGAGAAGGGCAAGAGTGAATCACAGCAACAGTGACTCGGAGTGCAGGAGTTAGTTAGTTACCCTTCCTCTCAGATTCACCTAGATGGAGTGCAGGAGCTAGTTACCCTTCCTCTCAGATTCACCTAGACATGCCTCTTCCTCCATCAGCCTACCGGGGGAGCTTGGCCTCCCAGCTGGGACATCTCAGGGTTGGGCTGAGGAGATACCCCTTTTACTTTCCCATGTGGAGCTGGGGCAATACCCACCTCTTAATTCCAGGACTTGCATGTCAGCATGCACTTACTTAACAGAGCTAATGCGATAGCTGGGTGGATGGGAAGAGACCAGGCTAGGGGTTGTGTATCCCCTCAAAGCTTGTAGCTAGCCAAAAGCATCCATTTGCAGCTTCCTTTTATTACATCTGCTGGCCAGCTGTGATGGTAGGGTATGATTTCCCCCCTCCCCCAGTAGAGCCCTGCCAGCGCACACAATTACACTCACGCAACTTTCTGTTATTGAGATTATTGGGGGCTTTTATGAGGTGGACTGGTGCTGGTGGCTTTGTATCACCACGAGTACGAATCACAGCTCCGCTGGTATAATAGCTCCTTTTAAATCAGAAGTGCTTTGTCCATCTAGCAGAGTCTACTGTTATTTCTACATCTGTAAATCACTCTTAACATAAAACTTAATGATCTGCATCCCCCTTTTTCATGAACCCCAGCCAAACAAGAGCACAATGCTGCAGCTGTAGCTATTAAGCTATGGTGGCAGCAAAGCACTCCATTAATACCTCATGCTCAGCAGTTTGTGATGCATGAGAGCTGAATAATTATGCCCTTGTTACCCTCAAATGAGAAGCACAATTGCCAGAAACAAGCGTTTACAATTAAAAAACTGTATCAAGTCAAGGACAACATTTGTTCATTCATAAAACAAGCCTTTCTGAGCAAGAGAACTATGAGGCAGAAAACAGGCAGGCTTACGTTAACGGGACAGTTGTTTCTAGAGCTGTATCGTACCCCCTCAGATAGATAGACCTCCATAGCCACTTTATCCCAGCTGTTTTGAGAAACTAGCAGGCAGAGCTTTAGCCAAAGCTCTTGTTGCTATGAATTGCACTGCTAGGGAGGTTTAGTTTAGATTTGAGGGACAGGAATGGGAAGCAGGGCTTTAACAATGTGAGTATCAATAACCAGTGATGTGCAGACAGGCATAGGAGAGTGAAAATGGGTGTTGTGTTAACCATAAAAATAGAAGTGGTGAGAGTCTGTCCTCCCTTCTGAGGATGCCTTGTTGCTCACACCAGGGTAGCAGCTCCACATCTTTGGTTAGTGGTGTGCAGAGACCACAGAACAACGAAGTAACTGTTCCTTCCTTACCTACAGCTCAACACGAACAGGGATTTCGGCATCATGTCCACACTGATATTTTTGGAAGAGTGACAGCTGGTGCAAAGGAAGTAGTTAGAAGGAGGGCTGTAGCACAGACAGACTTGCATTATTTTGAGCAACATTCCACCATTCTCTCAGCAAGCGTAGGGCATGTGGTAATAAAAAACTTGTCATGCTTTTGTCTTACAATATTACGCTTTCAGTAAGTCCAAGTGAGGACTAAAAAGAGAGTTGAAAGCGTAATATTGTAAGTCCAAGTGAGGACTAAAAAGAGAGTTCTGAAGTACACCCCAAACTTAGCACTGCAGACTACTACATGCTTTCATGCAGCACATCTAGCAACAGATACCTGACTGGGTATTTGCTGTCCTCATCTGGCTGCACATGAGTCATGCTACAGAAGAATGTGCTGCTTATGCTGTCGCCTCCTTGTGAAGCCCTCACGCTCACCTCAGGACTTGCCAACTTCAAAACAGCCAAGTCTGTTTTATTTTCCCCGTCCTGTTCTAATATTCAGCCAAGAGATAATAGGTGACAAGAAACAAAGTGAGTGATCAGGATACGCGGGCTGGTCAAAGCAAGTTTTGCTGGGGTGCCTGGAGAGGACCGGAATTGCCAGAAGCCCTGTCTGGCATGCATGACAGCTATGTTTGCCAACATTTCTGTTTGTGGACCCTGATTTTTTTCCAGCGTGCATAATTTGCATTTTTGGATAATAAGCTTCTCTCATTTAACTTCCCGAGAGTCCAGGAAATGCTCAGGTACTCCCCATTCCTTTGTTCTCCCACCCATGATCCACAGAGCTTTCATTGAAAACCACAGCATAGTACAGACCACAAAAATCTTCACAGCTGCCATACAGTGTTACAGATGCAGATGTAGTCATGCGGCTGAGGCTTGACTTTGTAATTAAAAGGAATTTTTAAAAACATCTCTTGACAGGTTACAAAACAAAAGGAATAAAAGAAACCCTTTCAAACTGCTTAGGTAAGGAGAATTTTTAAAAACATCTCTTGGCAGGTTACAAAACAAAAGGAATAAAAGTAAAACCCTTTCAAACTGCTTAGGTAAAGGATCTCCTTGAGACAATGTTGATCTGATTATATTATCAAAAAACCTTCAGGCTACATTTTGAGAAATAAGCAAATGATTTGAAACAGTATCACTAAAATGCAGTGTTCAATTTAGAGCCACACTGACAAAAGAAGAGGACAAGAGGGCTTCAACTCCACTGAAAATACAGGTGGGAAGATGGCAAAGTCCTCCAGACCAAATCATTTCAATCACAGGACCACTTTGCCCTCTTGTGGGCAAGCTTCTCTCCTGCAGCTTCTCGGCAGATTCCTGTGCAGACAACTGCACTGTGCAGGCGGCACGAACAGAATTTAAAAAACGTTGCTGGCCTTCCTTGTGCTTCCTTCAGCAGGCAAAGAATAGCTATTCTGAATCCAAAGAGAAGTCAAACCCCAAACCCGGCCAAGTAGCTAACCTGGCTTGGTTCCTGCATGACAGCACGAAGGAGGCTGTGTGATAAAGCAGGTGGCTGGTCGTGCTCCTCGCTGTCAGGAGAAAGCCCACCCAAAAAAGCAAGGAGACACGTACGTGCCTTGAACAACGGATGCACAGGCAGCAGCGACCAGGTGGTGCCTGCGCACTCACAAAGGAAAGCCGCAGCCTGCCAGCCTATATTCTGCCCTGCTGCGCTATTCTGAGAATTTACAGTAAACTAACTTGGATTACGCTCCTGAGAAAGGAGTCGTCATGATTCTGGCAGTAACACGACTTAAACTGTGTGGTCATGCTCCAAATTATTAAATCTTTATTAATCTTTCTTAGGACTTCTGAGTTATTTTCTCATGCTGTGTAAATCCACCACTGACGTACCCTTTTAATACAATATTTTGCCTCGATTGTTTTCTTGCATCTGGTTTTCAAATGTAATTAAAAGCATTAGAGACCTTTTTCCCTTATGAATCCTTATGGTTACACTCATCTCTGGCAACTTCATCAAAGAGACAATTTCACCTTTAATGTTACGATATAAAGGAAAATATACTGTGGCATTCCAATTTCAGTGCCGACAATGAAGAAGGTGCCATTCTCCTCCTGTTTACAAGATGGCCACCAGGTAATAAAGCAATCTGTAGGATTCTGAAACAAAAAAGCCACCCTGCCAGAAAGCACGCAGGTTTATTTCCTTTTCCTCACCCCCTACCACTGACAAGCAGACAAACATTTTTAAAGGATCCAGCGGCTCCCCCTCAACCAAATAACTGTCACCTGCATTTTTCTACACCAGAAGAAATCATTTGCTCTTAACACCTTTTGCTAGTTCATGCTCCTTTCTTTAACAAGTCTGCCACTTTATTTTTTTCAGCTCCAAGTAATCAAGATGATAGGAAAGCAGCACTTGAATTATGCTTGTCACAGTAACCTGTAGACGACGGTAGGCATAAAGGCAATTACTGCAGACTAGTTTGGTTGGACCCTGTGCCAAGAGGCAATACTGACCTTGTCGGACCTTTCCTCCTGGAAACTTTCGGTGAGAATATCCAGCTTTGCAAGTTGGACCCTCTTCCCCAGTAACAGGCAAACACAATGCAAGCTCTTTCCTCCAAACCAGGAACAAGGAATGACGTTATTTCCTATGGTTGGCTCTGGGAGAACTACACAGCAACACCAAATCATAGCAGCAGAAATGAGAAACACGTTATTTACTAATATTTTATTTTAAAAATTATTACAAAATATTTTAGAAAGTTCTTAAGACCAAAAAAGCATAATACATTAAAATAGACCACTGGTTTAGAATGGAAAAAATATTTAAGCATTTCAAAATTATTTAAATGGAAATTCAAGGCAACACTGGCAACAAAACTGTATAAAATTTTTATTTTATATATATAAACCCACTGTATTACCATCCTGATTTAATAATTATTAAAAGTCACTTAAATTCTCAAAGGTATTAAAAGTGATAGATAGTTCTGAACAGCATAAAATTTAGTATCTAGAGAACTGCTTATGTTTACAGCAATAGACTAAAACAAAGATGAATTTCCATCTTAAAGGCACTACCAGCATCTTGCTTCGTTACAATTTTATGTAACCTTTCAAAAATTTCAGAAAGTATTTCTTTCCCTTCAGTGTAGAAAGCTTGGTATTTTTATTGCACAAATTTGAATGAGGATCACCATGATGGCCATTATGCAAAAACATCTTGTGCAGAGCTCAGAATTCTGCGAGATGATAGCTCACTGCTTTTTCAAGTTGGAGGGTGCACACGGAGAACTCAATGCTAACAGACCACAAGCCTTCCCTGCTATTTTTAAGCACAGAGTGCAAGCAGTAAGGTACAATTCCTTCACATATTTAGAACCCAAAGGGTACTGGTAGCATTGTGATTTTAATGTGGGCTAATCGTCGAACACAAAAATTAACATTCACAACCTACACAATGCACATGCAGATTTTCGGAGCAGAAACTCACAGTCCAGCCACTTAACAAGTCCTCACATGTCCTGGAGAATCCTCTGCACTGATTCTCAAGGCACTGTAAACAAAGCCTGAAGGTGGGTGCAGAGCCTTTAAATACTTTTGGACGAGCTCAGCTGGAAAAAGACGAAAGCTTTTAATGTGTCTGAGCAGGCTGGCAACACCACTGCCAAGCACCGTGGCGAAGAAGGGAGAAGACAATCCCCAGGTAGACATACTGGGCCAGTTGCTTCTTTCCACAGGTTTTACTACCAGTTAAGATTGTAGAGAGATGGTTACTTTGCAAACAGAAGAAGAAATTTAAGACAGTTGCTTGTAACAGCACTTCTGCCAGAGCTGCCAACACTCTCCTGAACAGTCCCTAATCCACTGAAGTCAAAATCAGCCACCTTAATGTAAGCAATTTAAATAGCTGGTTTAAATAAAGTAGGCTGATTTCATCAGAAGCAGGCTGGGAAACAAGCAGACCACTTTGCTGACAGAGAGCGGGAGGGGTAAGAGACATCCACCCACATGCGCAGAGCTCCTGCAAAACCAGATGTTTAATCCAGCTCCAACACCATTCTCTGGGATCAGTCTAATTAAAAGACAGACACTCAAAGCCTGGATCTGACACCAGAAGCATCAAATGGGGCACGTCAAGACTGCAGGAGACCAGTCTGCTCAGCCATTACCCTCTGTGAGGGCAGAGGAGCTAGGAGGGACACGCACCTGCCCCTTTATCATAGGAAGCTGATAAAGCAGTTAAGGAAACGACCCCGCAGAAGCAGAGGACAGCATACACACTACTAAACCTGCTTCTCAACTATTTTAAAACAGAACAAAAAGAACACTTCATACTTATAAGCCTAGGATTAATAGTACCACCATGCAGAAACTGCTTTGTTAGCCAACAACTGGTTTGGAAGCAACAATTTAGCAATTGCCTTAAACCTATAACCAATATGCGACTTGTCTGCTCGTAGTATTTAACTACTGTGTGACAGATTCATGCCAGCTAAACAGCGTCTGGAACGGAGCAGTATGCATTGCTGTAAAGAATAGCAGGACTCTTCCTATTAGTAAGCTCCTGTGACATATGGGAAAACAACTAACCAGTTTCCCCGAAGACTATTGTTTGTTGTTTTCATTAGCTGACGGCAACGCTTGCATCCCTTTCAGTCAGAGATGGAATCTGATCCTCAAATCTATACGTGGATCAGTCAGCTGGTGAGAGAATGGGTATAAACTACCTACTTGGAGCAGCTAAATGAAAACGAAAAAACATGCCAAAACCCCCTCACTCTAACAACCCAAACCAGGCCAGGGATGCCAGCACGTATGTAGTAGGAGAATCCATCAAACCACTCTGCAAAGGCTGGCAGTATTTGTTTCAAAAGGCCTAATAGTCAGATCATGGGAGTTAGATCTCAGTCAGAGCCACCTTCTTCTGACACCAACTCCTTGTGGCACTTTTTCATAACAATAACTTGCTCAGTATTTCAGTTTCTCTGTGAAGTATCAGCAGTAGGTATCATAGATAGGGAGGCCAAGGCAGAGAGATGACTTTACAGATCCTTTTCAGTACCAGTATATCCAATTCAGGAATGGACACCAATAACAAAGCACTGAGGTGGGGAAAAGTCTATAGAAAAAGCAACCAAAACCCAGAACTCTCTTCATATATTTTCAAGCTGAGAAAAATTACAAGAAAAATTATCTCAAGATAAAAGTTCCATCATGGTGCTGCATTGCTTAATAAATATCAGCAGCACAGTGTTACTCTTACACTATATTTACAGCTTTTAATTATAGATCAAGATTTATAGACTACAGACATTTTGATGTGAAAACAAATTCAGTAGAATCCTGGGCAATTAAAAAAAAAAAAAAAAATCAAAAAACTCCCTTAGAATGTTAATCATAGATATGGACACAATCCCCCAAGTAAGACACTGCAAATCATAGCAGAGAGATTTCTCATTAAGGCAAGTTTCTTATCACCAGTAACACTGCTTGTAAACAAAACATCTCTAATCTACCCAGTTTTCAGAGACAGCTACAGCAAGCTCTGTACACCTAGTCTGAGATCAGGTTTTAGTGCAAATGGACACTAATAAATACAAGGCAAAAAAGACAGTCCAAAGAGCATTTCTTCAGAAAGCAGGAAATTCTACGAAAGAAAGTATGTATTTTATGCATGGCTCTGAAACCAAGTGACAGCTTAAACTTGATGCTTCACACCACCTGTCAAAATCTTACATCCTCCAAGCAAAGTGTAGTGTTAGGCTTAAGTCTCAGAGCTTAGAGAGAGAACATCACAAACTCACATTCATCAGAAAGTGGCAGCACTGGAAAAAAAACCTTTGACCTTCTACAGTGCTCTGTCTTACAACAGCTTCCTCATCCTTTTCCAAATGCAGCTTGCTCAGCCAGTTTCTGGAGGGCTTAGTCTCAATGCTGCCACAACAGGTTACAGGACTAGAAATTTGTCAGACTAGGGTATTGACGAAACGGAGTTAACACCTGGAAGACATGGCAAATGTCACGAGCACTCAAACAAGAATTGTTTTTGCATAATCAGCTTTTTCTCATTTGCTTTGGTATTTTGGAACATCTCTGGGCTCACAGCAATTTGCCCTACTTTTGAAGGCTTTCCTCTTCAGTGAGGTCTAGCAGTCTTGCTTCTACCTCAGACATCTGAAAAACGCCTTTTCACCACTTCACTTCTTTTACAGCCATCAACATCTAGTCCGATATATCTGTCACTTGTCTGATACGTGTTGCATCAGTAGTGTTTCTTGCAGTCCTACAGCCTGTCGCTTTTAAGACAAATCAAGGGTACAAGTGCTTATCTACCCGTTTACCAACTGACCTAGTCAGTAGCAAGAAGTGTCAAGCTAGTGCCGTATTTATAAACAAAGAAAACGACGGGGTCCATAACCATTCTGGCAAAACTTACCATTAACTATGCATAAACAAGCTGCATATGGTTATTAATCTTGTGAGTAATATTCACCAGGATAGTACCAATGTGCTGTAATGTTTTTTCCCATTGATGTTCAGATTGTTACTTTTTGGGTTACTTTGTGAAAATATTTATTCTTCCATCTTTTTTCCTCTCACAGCTGGCTTTTCAAGGTTCTTCCTGCAACTTTTATAGCTTTTGAAATAATCTGAAAGAAGATTCTGGCATAGAAGTCCAAACCTTGACAATCATGGGGTGCAAAACTGTCTCCTTAATTTACCATTACATTATCCTCCCCATAAAACCCCTACGCTTGCTATGCCATTAAACTGATCTCCACAGACAGAACTGAGACATATGAAGAATAAAAACAAAACAAAAACCCTTATGTAAGGATAAGCATTTCTGTAAGGCTCCAATTAGGTATCCCTTTTACATTCACAGTTTGACCAGTAAGTACAAAAATGAATTCTGCTGTACTAATTTATAATGCATAACAGAAGTATCTGAACCATTTATACAGAAAATATCTTTAGGGTATAGCTCAGAATTTATGCATCACACATTGACCTTTATCAGTCACCGCTGTCAAAATCAAATCAGCACGCTGTTGTCCTTAAGTTATTCTATTTAGACACAAGTTTTTTTAGCGTATGTCACCTGGACAGATGGCAGGACTAGCTATTAAGCAGGACCAGTTACCTTAGAACATGATGCTAAAGATGCCATTACTTGATCTAAGGATCTATAAAAATTTGTGATGAGTAATGCGTACAAAATTGATTAGAAGGAAGAGACAGAAGAAGTTGTTACCTACAGTGCAAAGTTCATTTTAGTTCATTTTAGTTTGCTCCATTAAGCAAAAA
Organism: Aptenodytes forsteri; assembly: GCF_000699145.1. Lineage (NCBI taxonomy): Eukaryota > Metazoa > Chordata > Aves > Sphenisciformes > Spheniscidae > Aptenodytes > Aptenodytes forsteri. The sequence continues at coordinate 7,810,506 of NW_008796217.1, forward strand.
AAAAAAGAAATAATTCCAGAAAGTTAGCTTTGTTTATTCAGTGGCTGATTTTCCGTGGCACTCTGAGTGTTGCTAGGATTTTCAGAGCGTACGTCGACATTTTGTTTCTGACTGTGAAAACGCTGTATAATACTTTCAGCTAAAAATGCACTACTTGCAAGAAATCCAAACACCTGTGAAAGTGAAAAAAATATATGATTTTTAAAATGTACAAACATCAAACAATGTCAGAATCTTGTTAGAGAGATTTGCTGGACTATTTACATACGTTAATAACACTTATATATAAAGTTTCCAGTCCTCCTTAAATCGGTGGTTCCACTTAAATTAGAAACAGATCAGAAATCATAGTTCTAGCACATTTAATGTAAAAGTTTTTACAGTTCTCATTCTCTTAATCAATCGTGAACCGTACAGTATGTTCTAAACAGCCCTTAATAGTAAAAGTATATTCATTTTATTGCAAAAATTAGTTATTAAAGAAGCATGGCATTGGCGGTATAGCAGAATATTTATCCAAGAGATGGCTGCTGATTAAAGGGACTAAGTGAGGAAGAGTAACACATGGAAGGTGGAGGGAGACAAGATCTGCAGCGCCTAAGCAAGTCCTTACTGGGTTAGCAAAGGGGGATGAAGTGACATTTTGTTAATGACATTTCATTATTAGTCATGGCAAGATAGTGATAAAGGGGAAGGTTGTTTTTAGCAGCTTCTCTCAAACAAGGAAACACACACATGCATTATTCTAACTTTTACCTGAATTGTACACAACTGGTTTGGCCCCAAGCAATTTGACACTAGTAAGTCTTAAATCACAATAGTTGGGGGTTTTTTCCAGCTCCAGAAAAAAAAACCCTGAAAGACTTTATACTCAAACCATTAGGTTTGAATATATCAACATCACAGAAGATGACTATACAAAAACGTGTATCTCTAATAGCTCGTGCTGCCTGCGGAACAGAATTATTTTGCTTTCTTTTCTAACTCATCTTTTCTCATTCAAGAATAAAATCAAAATTTGATCTTTTAAACTCACATATTCACAATTCCAAGGTTATTCAAAAGAAGTGCCAAGTGAGTGAGGAATTGCGACATCCACAGCATCCCAAAGCCTCTTCAGGGCCTTGCCCTGAGCCTCTTCAGTGTTCCCCGGGAGATGCATGCCCTGTTGCTCTTCTAACTATTTCTGTCACTGAGGAAACTGCTGCTCTCACTGCAGCCTTTGCAAGTCAGCATTCTCCACATATGCTTTATAACGCCTGGCAAAAGACATGGTTTCTTGCTGACTTTGTGAGGGGGTGGCACTATGAAAGGACAATTGAGGAAAAAAGTAGGCATTTCAGAGAGAGGGTATGAGAGAACTGGGGAAGCTGTGCGAGAGGGCAACGTCACAACAGTAACAGATGACAGGGAATAACACAGGGCCAAGGCAGTGAAGTCTGAGGAACCCAGAAGCAAGCTGCAAATGCTGGGGAGCTGTAAGTGCATGCAGAGCTTTCGAGCAATCCTGAGGAATGCCTGCTCTTTGGATTTCCTACGGTAAGTTTCTGGAAGGTCTGAAATAGCTAATTCCTCCTGAAGCATCACAATGCACCGAATTCTGTTCCCTGCCCAGTTTCTTCCCTGCAAATTGAGTGAGGTTTATAGGGCAGAGAAATTAACATACAAGATAAATACAAAGTAAATTATGCAATTTTAAGACTTACACATGCAGCTTTTTCAACAGCAGACCCAGAGCTGGTCACAGCAAGCACTATTGATGCTAACAGAAAACAGAAACTTATGACTAGCATGGCCCCCAAATTCTGCAAATACAAAAAAATTAATGTTACAGAATTGTAGATATACTACCTGAAAAAGAACAAGCATCATAACAGCAGCTGAGTTAATCTGCCAGTGAATTTATGCTTTGAAACTTTGATGCTAATGGGAGCTTCAGAAAATATATTTTACAGCTATATTCCAAACAATATTCAACATTACCAACTATTTTAAAAAGTCTGCATTACATACTCCCCTGTTTTTGTCTTCTTTAAGTATTTCATTCATTTCATCTAACTTCTTTCACAATCAAATTCAGGCTCAGGTCAACCATGCTAGCATTATTCCCTGTGTAAAACATCTAGGAAACCAGAAACCTGTAAATGAACGTGCTCATTCAAATCTCTTACTACACTCCCTTATCTGTACCTTCACGTAAAAAAACCTACTGTTTGCTCCGAAGACAAATAGGAAGGGATGCTCATAAGACACTATAATATTCTTACTGACTTTACAGAGCAACTTTGTGCCACTTCTGGATCTTCCGAAATATAAAAGCATGAACTGTAACAAGTATGATTATTACCAAAAAGGAGGTAGGCTACACCCAGTAGGAAAACAGGGTAAACAGGCAAGTTACAAGTATCATGCTGGCAGTAAACTGTGTTCCGTATATGTACTTACATGCGATAACTACACAGTAGTATTAGCCTGCGTGAAAGACTTTCACACAAGTCCTAAAATCCTGCAGGTAACCAACATGACAATTTTGGAAAAGTTGTCAATATAAAAGGGATTCTCAAAGTTGACTGATTTTTTAAACTATAAGTTACTTTAATCTACCCTTTAAATAGGGAAGAAAAGGCGATTCATTCTGCATAGCCTTTTTACTCCACTATAGTCTTTAAGCACTTAAAAGAAATGGTTTAAAAAAAAAAAAAAAAGAAATCCTTACCACTGTCTGTACTTTATCTTCCCCAAATGTTTCATATACATCAGTGCAATACACACACAGGATCAGGAGGCTCAAAAGAAAGGCACTGCAGCTTGTGAATTCAAAGAAGTAAAGTCCGCCACACTTGATACAATCCTCCACTATTTCTTCACAAATAACAGCCAGAAGAGAGAGAATCTGCAAAAAAATAACATGCTTGAGTTGGACAAGTCTCTAATATCTTCAGCAAATAGACGTCTCTGATATGACCATTAATAAAGACAGCTGTAAGGAAAATCCTCAATCTACAATGAACCCAGTAAAATTCTGCACTGTTTTCTTACAGGCAGAAATAATTATGTAGTGACACAGTTTACACTTACTGTTAAAGTTGGTCAATTAATTACACTCGGGTAAGCTGAGCACACACTGCCAAATACAGGCTTCTTGATTAGACAGTCAAGATTCCTGATTTGTAGTTTTGTGCAATTGCCAGTTGGAAGCAGACGAGGCAGGCAGCGTGGCGAGCACACATCCCGCTTAGAACAAGCAAAAATGCTATTGCTTGCTACTTACAACTGCACTTAATTTTAAATGCATTTGGGTTCAGGGTGGAGGAGGAAATTGGATGGCATTGACACAGTCAGCTACCTCCCTGAAAGTTCATAGTCGACGTTACCTCCCTTGATAAACTTCAGCGAAAGTGCACATAGCTAAAAGCTCACGTGCTTATGACCCAGTAACGACAGAAGCTCAGCTGTACTTGTAGGAGCCAAAACTTTAAACTATGTTTAAGCTATGTTGGACAGTGTTTAATCTATGCAGAAGCTTACGTTTACCTTCCTGCCACAGTATGTTTTGAGGAAAGAACATGAGTTAATTCCTGTACAGTCACCATACATCTGCTGCTGGATTTTCTACTATTTTATTGTACAAGAAAGAATATTGCTTTATTTAAATGTTCTCTCATTTTGGCCACTTCTTGCTAGTTTCCTTCATCCCATAAAGTTGACACAGGATTATAGATTGTTGTAGTAAGGAGTTCACCAAATTAAAACCATTAGTAGGAATCAGACTCGTTCATAAAATTGAGACTGATATAAGGATGATGACCCTATTTTTAATAAATGCCCATAATAATATATGGGCAATAATTCTTTAAAAAAAACCAACAACCACAAATTCTATTGCTAGCAACTGCAGCTGCTTCATCTGCGCCTTACTCTTGGAAAACAACCACCAGCCTTTGGTTTCAGTTTTCTGACAGTAAAAATAAGAACAGCAATTTAGCACGTGGGAACTGTAAATTCCCCCCGCTATGCCAGACCTCAGAAGGGCACTTCAAAGCATCATGTTTTGAATATCCTGCAATCACATAAAGTAAACACGATCTCAGAAAGGGAAAGAACCCGAGCTGGGAAACTGCAGTATTACTATCAGGCCTCCACATACTTCCCTTTTCTCCCTCAGCAGCTGGCAAGGCAAACTTCTCAGCAGCCCTTGCGCCTAAAACAGTGACTATGATGGCTGCCCGAGGAATGTTTTGAACTCTGAATTTCCAATTTTTAAGGGGTTTTTTTTTGCATTTCAAAAGATTTGCTTACAGCTGCATCCAATGACACTCAATTTCACATTTTTCACAAGGTCAGCTGAAGTGTGAGATATGTATAGTTCTAGTGCACTGAAAACGGAACACTATCACTTTCACCTGGGATGAAATAGAACAGAAAGGAAATAAACCTGCCCTTTAAAGAATTTTAAGCCCAGATAACCATATGACCTAAATAACTGAAAAAACCCTCTCCGTTGAGCATACAAACAAGTAGAAAAAAATCCCACTCAAAGAGTAGCCATAAAGGGTTCAGTGTCAAATAAATGAGATTTACCTACTGGAGTCCTATGTGGGACTTGTCCAAGTCAATATTCAATTTTTTATTAATAAGCTGAATAACAAAATAAAGTACATCATTAAAAAAGCTTTGGCTTGAAGAACTTTGATTAAAGTAGTGTATCAGCAGCACATTTATAAGCTGCCAGAGAGTTCTGCTTGGGTTTCTTAACTTGCTTCTTGATATCACTATGAGAAACAAGAGGCATTACTCTGTTGTCCTACTACAAAAAAAGAATAGTTTTAAATACCACTAAAAGAGTAGCTCCTAACTTCAGTTTATATAGTTACAGCTATATAACACAGCAAGAAGTTTTTTCTACTATTAGCCAGAAGATTATTGTCTCTATTATTCATCTGCATGTTAGTAACATCCCACTATTAGATACAGTATAAATACATGCCTTGCTTTAAACAAGCCAGGAGATTCCACATTTCATTCAGTTTCCCAAGAAGTGTTCTGCCAGAGATCCAGCTTCATCCATCAGCATTAGTCCTGGGATGAGTGCAGACCTCTGCAGGCTTACATGAAGCAGCCAAAGCTCCTTCTGTTTTGTTTTTCTATCTGCCTCCTCCACACTGATCCCATGGAGAATCCCTAGCAGCCGATGCTCAGAATATCACTACTGCTTTTGTTTGAGCCGTCAATAACAAGCGGAGAGGGGCAGCTCAGTAGTTCCTCATTTTCTTGAGAGCTAAACCTTCCAGGCAGATTTTCTTTCACCCTGAAGCCCAGGGTAACAGCTGAAGACGAAAGCAAGCAGCCACCGCCCCCTTCCTTCCCTCTTGCCCAGAGCCCTGCACCGCTGCAGATGCAATGCCGGTGTTGGTGGGGAGGCAGAGGTTACCCGGCAGGTAGGTCAGGGCACGGTTGAGAGCACGCACAGGCTGCAGAGAGGTGCATGGGGACACAGACAGGCTGGCACCGGGCTCACTGGTCCCTGCAGGAAAATCCACACCTCGCCATATGCATGCACTGCTTGCTTTCCTGCGTGCTGTAAAGGGAAAAGCATCGTTGGAGATGCAGTTTTTTACTTTTTTTTTTTTAAATTATTACTCCTATCTGTGCATATGTACACCAGAAATTAAACATCTTCATCTGTCCCTTACAGCAAGAAGTTATTCATTGATACTGACATTACTGTTGGAAGTTTCTACGCAAGTGTCAAGTTTCTAGATTTAGTAAGTGAAAGGCTCCAAAAGAATGCTATGAAAATAAAGCAGATCAATGAACTTTCCAAACAGGCCTGTGAAAATGCTCAGCAGTGGTATTCCCAGTACCAAATCTTCTGGTTCAGAGAGGTGCACGTATTAATTCTCTAAGTCTCCACAATCAAGGCTGCTATAGGAAGTCAACAGCTCAGAAAAAGAGCAGATGTTTAAGACTGAACGACAATTTTCCTTTCCAGTTAAGGGCATTTTTGTTAAAGTCAAACAATGCTTGATGGCAAGTATTTCTGCTTCAGATAAGAATTCATTTCTACCTCAATCTTGGCACAATATGTGCTGTGCCATTTACCTTTGTGCAGAATTTGAACCAGTCACGGACTAACAAAAACATTCCACCTATATAAAAAATAAAATAAAAAAATCTAGAAAACCCTGCAGTAAGCATGCCTCCCAGCATCCTTTTGGCAGTTACATTTTCCTTATTTCATTTGCCCAAAAAGCTTTAATAAGGCAGGCTAAGATTACAACGTATGCCATTATTAATCAGAAGAAAAGCATTTCTAAGGTCTAGAAACCAGTTTTCTGCAGGTGATTTCACAGGATTTTGTAAAATACTTGATCACTTCTATAATGAAGACAGCTGATTTTCTGAGCGCAATACCCTGTTTAGCAGTCCACACGAGTGATTATCAGTGCGTAATCCCAGTAACAACTGACAATCACTATTGTAACACAAGGCTAATAGATGTCAATGACCATCACCATCACTGGCATTTCCAAAAATCAAGACTTTCCCAAAACAGGAACATTCCTCTTACTGGAGATACTGAGGCTTCCACCTTCACTAATTTCTGGGGCTTGTTTAAAGTGTTTTGACCAAGAACTTCAAGATCTGTGTATTTTGGTAAAGGGAAACAAAAAGGGGAGGGAGGGGGGGAACTGCTGGAAATTAGGAGGGTGAATGATTATAATTCCATTTTCTTTTTCCTCTCATTGAAGGACAGGTACAGGACATAAACTGCTAATTCTTTAGGAGCGTATCAAGCAGCTATCCATCCTGTTTAGGATAATCATAATTTTCCTTTTTCCTACCTAGAAAGCTTTTTAAATAATGCCTCTGTTCAGGTAAACAGTTTAAGACTTTGGCACACCGGTAAATTTGCATATGTAATAGTGAACCTACTTATATAGATGATCTCCTTGTCTGGGAGCAACAGCCAGCAGATCTTGCTTTATTCATCTCCAGCAGATGAAGTAAAAGTTTATGTCCTATTATATTTATTTAAAGCACTCTTGGGTGTGATTTTTTTTTTTTAAACACTCTTAGAAAACATTATTTTTGGCAGCGTTACCGCTACCTTCAGCAGCACTCAAGAATGTTACGTTTATGGTTGAAGGTTTTTTTGACTGTGTGCAAGACAAAGTTTAAAAACCGAATGTCCTCTTTTCTGCAATACTGAAGTAATGAGAAAGGGTTGGAAATCACCTACAATTCCCGTGAGCATGAGACATCTGACTAAAAAGCCACTTTGTTGGCTGGAAAATGTACCCTGACACACATTTACAGTCAGCTGCCCTTTTCCACTGTTGGTTTCACTACCTCCCTACCAGTACGTAAGAACGATGCTCCTCGTGTGCTTATCAGCACAGCAGCACTGGCACGTTTCGGAAGAGCCCATGGCCGAGCGCAGAACAAACAGGAGTCTGAATCAGGCGCCCAACTGCTGAGTGCATTCAGAAATAACATTAAATGTAACAAAAAGCAAGCAGAATATAAGCCTTCTATTTCCTGGTGGGCACAGGACTGCCCAACGCGAAGTGGTGCACTGCGATGTCTCATAAAATAGGCCACCGTCAACACTGCCCATTTCTAGTGCAATTTTCTACCATGAGTCATAGGAGAAACGAGCGCCCTGATTTTAGCACGGACAGCGCAGTGTGATAAGCTTGCAAACGGGCTGCAGGGGCAGCAGGAGAGGGAGGTCCAGAGTCCATGACCCAGCAAGCCCTTCCCAGTTCTACTGCCCTACCCTGAGGTTCAACCAAAGGCTTCTACCTCCTGTTTTCATCCAACGCGGCCCCCAGAAGAAAATACTAAGTTTCCTGTGAGGTTTCCCTCTGATTTTAAACAGTAACGACAGCAGGCAGCTGAGCCACGCCAGCTGCAGCAACGAACCTTGGTTGCACAACACACACAACCATCAGATGTCAGCACCTGCTCCTGTAGCTAGAACATGAAAAAGGAACAAGCCTGTTACTTCCCCACCATAAAATAATCTGAACCTGTGGAGACAACGGTATTATAAGACACCACGTCTGCTTTCCATCTGAATCACAAGTCTGCGCAGCTTTAGCGACCAACAGCAAAGGGGGACTTTGCCTCTGCTACATCTCAGGTCAGGCTTTCTGGTGGAGCAAGCCCTTTCCTGACCAACAGAAGTAATTCCCCTAAAGCCTGTGTACAGCCACCTCCTCCAGCCTGCACTTTGCCAGCGAAGGCTTTAATTTTTAAGCGGCAGGGGACTGTCCTAAAGCCGGAGGTCATCATAAGACGCTCGTTTCTATACCAAAGCTGCACTTTTGGCAAGCAGCGGCACCTGTAAAGCACGCGGGCGACAGTCGCTGACACGGCGGGAGCGGCCCGCCCGGGGGCGCGGCACCCGCTGCTCACCCCCACCCCGCCGCCGCCGGCGCCCGGCCGGGCTCAGCCCCCCGCCCCCGCGCCCCGCCCCCT
>NW_008796217.1:7819493-7829132 GCF_000699145.1 Aptenodytes forsteri
AGGGGGGCGGCGGCCCGCCTAGGCCCCGGCGGGACAAAGGCGTTTCCTGCAACGAGCGCCATCGCTCCCCCCGACGGCGAGCGGGCGCGACTGCCGAGGGCAGCGTGAGAGGGACGGCAGGCAGCGGGCGGCCGGGGACCGGGGGGGCTATGCCAAGGGGCAGTCGTGCAAGGGTCGCCTCAGGCCTGGGGCTGCTCTCAGTCTTGTAAGGGGTGCTTATCAAGAAAAGTTTACAAGATTATTTACTTTCCTGCTGTCACACGAGATTACGATACCAGAAGGATTTTTTAAGCCAAAGCTTTCCCTGCTTGCATTCCTTGTTGTCAGTGAGAGAAAACACTAGTGTCCCCGAGTCTCTACTAATATACTTCCATACCTTTGCCCAGATCAACTTTTAAAAGAAGCTACAGCTTTTGATGCCTATGTAACAGTAGATCGAGCCCATTGAATGTAAGCAATGTAAGGTGTGTTACATTCACATATATTATTAATGTATTGCCCACTGAACTATTGCGGTCCTTCATAGTCAAGTTCAGATACACTTCACTTACTTAAATTCAGTCAAATACAAGATACTGATAGAAAAGATGGCGATTTGCTTTCTTAACCTTAGCTTTATATGTGCTTAGGGAACAGAGCAGGCTGTTCAGATACTGCCTCTCGTTCAGGACGGCACAGTGAAGTAGAAGGATGTGTGCTACAGTGATCCATGAGGTGGGTGCTATTTTTAACTCCGCCAAGGGCCACTGTTAACTGGACAGATGGAGTAGTATGGGCCAGATAAAAGCAGTTGGGCCACGCTCTGTGCTGAATGCGTACCAGCAGGCTGTATGCATGACCTCTCCCAGTAAGAACACAAGCCAGGGGAACATGTGGGGTCCCCAGGCAGGATGGTACAGACTTGTCTGTGCCATAAACGATTTTCGGCTGCAGGAATTGGCTTGAGAGGCAAATGAGTAGGGCAAGTCCCGTAATTCCCAAGGCATGGGAGTTTCCGCTAAAATAAGTAAGGTGTGCCCTAGCTTCTGCCTGGAATTGGGATGAGTCTAATGTAGCTGTGCTGGCAGCATCCCAGGCTGCAGGGCTGAGCAGGTAGGTGTAGCCAGTAACATTTACTGTTGCCACTTAAGAGTCCCCAGTGCCTTCATTACCTTTTTTTTACATTAGTACATTATAAATAAGATTACATTACAGAGGCTGGCATCTCTCTTCTGAAGGAAACTCCCTTTTTGTTTTGTTTTCTTCCTTGATAATATCTCAAAACTGGCTGAATAACTCCAAAGCCACAAAGTGTGTGACTAGGCTATGCTGTGGTCTGAGGGAGACAGGACTTAACGGAGATAGAAGCAATTGTCAGTTCTTTTAAGGTGTTCGGTACCATCTAAGGCTATTTTGTAGTTGTTCCCTTTTGAATCTTTACCAATGTCTTAATGCAGCATTGCTAGATTATGAACACAGATGTTAGTATTGAAGACAACTGTCTTGAGGAGAGACTGCTTTTCAAGGAGTCGCAGAAACACAAGACAAGCCTACAAAAGATAAAATCTATGGCAACCTTCTTTTAGTTACTGCTGTCTTTAAGAGTTGTTTTTCCTGTCCAGGCCTTCTCCAGGAAATACCTCTCAATGATGCATGAATTATAAAGGCTAGCTTGCCATTTAAAGCCTAACTTATTTAGGCCACTTTATTTATTTATTTATAAGGAGGTGCAGGAAAAGTGAAACAACAGCAAAGCTACGGGAACTGTAAGATCATGTGACAGAGAAGGAATGAAAACTGGACAACAGCATAGGACCTGATAGCTTAAAAATACTTCAAGCATTATGTTAAAACATACAAATGCTGCTCTTCACACAAACTGCAGGTGTTCTTCACCCTTTTCATCAGAACTGTCTTTCAAGTACAGTATCTCTCCTTTAAAGAGGGAATGCAAATCAAAACAAGTTAACGATAAATAACAAGCCTGTTTAATGCAAATAACTGTAATTAGCTGGCTGTGATGTAATGGAAATCCCATTCCAGATGTACATCTATTCATTTCCTTCTGTTATGTGCTGCACCTGACAAGAGTCTTCCAAAAAGAGAAGTCTTTCTTACCACCACCACCCGGCCTCTGCTGGAATGGCAGAACCAGGGCTAAAGGCAGGACATGGTGGCAGGGAAGCAGCCCTGGAGTTAGATCCTGAGCTATGGTAACATCTCCAGTCAGCCAGGCAGAGAATGGGAGATTGGTGGAAGCAGATTAGCGATGAGTGACCTAGTTTTCTCCCTCATTACATCTTCTCCAAAGATACCCACCATAGTGACCAAAAAGCAATACCAATTAAGTTGAGAAAGCCGCCTCATTAGGGGAGATTACAGCGTACACAGTATAGCTGTATGGCAGTTACCACTCCTTGCCACTGATGGTGAAATAATTTACAAAGAAGTGTGGCTGGAGCTCTTTGAAGCAGTTGAGTAAATGCCAGGCACTGGAATGAGGTGGATACAGGCCAGGGCTGCATCACTGTTTTCATAAAGTGACGCCCCGGTGGCTCTTTGGCACTAGCTTTGTGCTGTGTTACAGTATGATGCTAAAGCCTAAGTCCCTCACACTCAGAATCGGCAGCAGGGCTCTGCTGACCTCACAAATGAATATTCTCCTTTTCCCATCTTCATAAATGCAGTTGTGGGATTTTTTGCTTTTCTTCTCAGAGGACAAGGGAAAAGGAAGTGGAGGAATGGGAAAGCTGCTTAGAAGCCCAAACCACTGAAGGAGCCGGACTCTGCTTCATTTGAAAGGTGGTGAGGTTTATCGCTACTGCACAATTTGGGGAGCTCCACTGAAGTCAGCCAGTCAGAGACACAGCTCTCTCCCTGGTCTCAGTTCTGGTGTTCCCACACAGGCATCTCAACAGCTTTTGTTCATGACTCTAGCCCCGTGTATTACATGATGTAAATACAGGATGACTAGCTAGCAAATGCAGTATTCCAAGTACTGCGACACAGAGCTCAGAAAAGACTTGAATGTGTTGCATCTGCTGAAGCTTCTTCAGCTCTCGAGGCTCTATTTTTGGGCTCAGTGTTGCAACTGAACTTCACAAACCCCGATCACCATGCTAAGATGGTAGAATGTGTGATTTTTAAACAGCTGAAGATGAAGAATTAGCATTTTTAACAGCTATTTCTGAGTATCCCTTATGGCACAAGAGAAAAAAACCCCTCAACTCTCCACATTTCCCAAATGCAGGGTTAGGCCAACTCTTGTCAGTGGTTTTCTGCATGGCACAGAAAAGCATAAAGCCGTGAGGTATTTGATAGGAAATGGTTCTGCAGCTGCAGGTATCCGACTGCAAATTAAGTTTGCTCCCCAAGAAGAGACTGCAGCCCAACAGGCTGGTACTTGCAGTTCGGATGTATCACTAGAAATTTAAGGTTAGTATCGTATGGTAGCTAGTCCATATAACCTAAAAGTCACATGCACATTTCAGCGACTGCCATTTTCAGCTGAAAAATATGAAGTCTGGAAATAAAATAGCCATTTACTCAAAATTTTCAAGCTTAAAATCTGCAGAACAGCTTTATTGCAACCAGTATACTCAAAGAACTGATGTAGGAACATGGTAGAGAGAAGGAGGAAGAGGAGATTCGTAAAATTCCCCCGAAACAGTTTCATTTGAAACTAATCAGCTCCTTGTCTACACAGAACTAGCCCTGAAAGTCTAAAGGAATTTATTTTTTTTGTTTTGTAGTGTTTTTGCAAAGCATGTAAAAAGTATTAATTGTTCTTTATCAAAAATCATCCCCTGTAGTTCTTATATTACCTCTTTGCTTTCTGCATCTTGTGTGCTAGACTGAAACTTTGTACCAAATGACACCAAAGTATTAGAGGCACACAAGAGTGATTAGAAGCAAAATTAAGTTATTTATGCTGTTATTCTTTTTAAAATTGGGGTCATCACAAACCTAACCCATCTACAGCTTAGGGCATGGAAGCGCAATAAAGGATTATGCAGAAGTATTGTTGCCAAATTAGCTTCATTGTTTTACCCAATTTATTTCTTTCTTAGTTTTGGTGCCTGACTTGATGGTGAAGGAAGGAGAACAGGGAGAAGGATTCACTGACACTACACTTTGTGGAAAGGGCCTTCTGTTAGAGAGACTCATTTTGTATGATAGTTCTGGTAAATCCCACCTTAATTTGCTGCTCTCATCAAAGCAGTAGTCAGAAGAATTGCAACTCAAGAGGACAAAGCGACCAGCCCAGTAGTCTTGGTCTCATCAGAGGGAAACAAGAAGCCAAAGCTTCTTGTTATGCAGAAACACATTCTCAGATGTCTTCCTTTTGTGGAAAAATATCTTAAAGTCTTTTTTTCCCCAAACAGCACGAGCAGGCTGTAGATAGATAGTGACAGGTGTTAAGAGAATTTGAACTTTAAGGAGGGACGCAGGCTACTTTAGTCTTACAGAATGAAAAGGCACAGTAGGGAGACAGTCTTTTTGTAAATAATAATTTGTAAATAATAATTAAAAACACAAACCCAAAACCAAAGCAAACCAAAGAGCTATCAGGGTTTAGGGAAGAAATACATTTAGAAGCTTTAAATATGCAGAAGTGACATTTTGCCAACTTTGTTTTAAGAAGTGAAATGATATTGAGTCATTAGTAAGGTTTTCCCCTGTCCCAGCCTCCACAAAAAAATGGCACGTAGTGCAATAGCTCTTAATATATTACGTGTCTAGTTTTCCAGCTTCGGAAAGGGTGTTGTGCTTTGTCAGATGCTCAAATGAACTAAATTAAAGATTGCAGGAGCTAAAGTTTTCTTTCAAAAACCTGGACAGTACCGACTAGTTTAAGATGTTGCCCTAAAATCCTAAGTTTCACCCTACCAACACATAGCACTGCAGCTGTACGAGGAAGTGTACTGGTGACGATACGAGCAGGTTTCAAATTCTTTTTCAAGAAGCTTACGTACAAGACCTAGAGAACTGTTCTGATACCGATGCATGCCATGCATCCATGATTGGAAGCTTAATTTTTTTTTTTTCTTCAAGACATAATTTACTCTACACAGTTGTTCAGCAGGTCATGCATTTCCCCATGTGCCACCTTTACTGAATCGCTGCCATAAGCAAAATTTTAAATACTCCAGTTTGAACAATTGATCCATAGTTAAGAATCTCTACCAAAACTTGTCAGTCCACAATTCAATATTCTGAGTCAATTTTAACAAGTATGCTTAACTTTAGGGAGTTCAATGAACAACAAAATGTATGTTGTTCTTAAGTAAATGTAGGTATTTGGAAATACGGAGGTAATTCACTAGAACCACTACAGAATTCAGAAACTGGAGAAGAGAGTACCACCGTGTTCAAAATAAAGAGGATTTACCCCCTCTTCTTCAGTGTTTCAGAAGTTTTCTAAATAGTCAGAGAAATTAACATAAGACTTGTTGATTTAAAAAACTGAAAAACCTGAACTCATTAAAGAAGTCTCTTGGCAATCATTTGATCAGGATATGCTTTTTACGCTTTCTGTGGCTATCAGTAGAAAGTGACCACAAACTTGAAACAGAACAGTAAAGTGATGCTCAACATTTGTGTACTGAAAGCTTAAGTAAAATCCTAACCTCAGTCAACTACTTCTTAGACAATATACTGGAGTCATTGGCAGGATCCTTAGTGTAACTAATGTGCCTTTAAAACACATTACAGCAGAAACCACCCAAGTCGGATAAGCTAGTTTTACTCCTGGGAACAAACACTGCAGACTTATCCACTTCCTTCCAGAAACAATGTTTTAAGGAAGTTTAAATATCTACCAGCGATATTATTCGCTGAGAGGTAAAATATAAAAGCATGTTTTAAGACGTTTTACACCACATCCTTAGATTTAACTGTAAACAAACAAGAACACCATGGCTTCAATGAAAGTTATTTAAATTTGAATGCAGAGAATACTTTATTAACTGATTACAGTTTTGATGACCAATTTTAAACTGTAACTAATGTGGGAAACATAGTGGGGGACATTAAGGCTGAGCCATATATATATATAGACAAATCTGGATACTGATAATCTGTACATTTAACCTCTGCTTTTTCTTTATACATCTTTTATTCAGTGTCTGAAATCAATCAAAGAGAAAAAACCAAAAAAACCTTGCCACTAATTTAGTCTTATATCTGGAATGAATTTTTGCATGGGTTTTTGAATGCAGTGTAAGTCTCAGAGGAGGTCAAATGGATTTTTTTAACCATACTCCAAATGAAGTGTTCAAGTGTAATTGGAGTTGTTTGTTGTTGTTTTAGTTTTGTGCAATTAGTTTTCTCTTCCAAAAGCTAGTGGTAGTTCTCTCCTTTAGAGGTTAATCTATTTACGATGGTCTTAAACTTGCCTAACAGGTTGGGAAATCAATATAAATTAAGTGCCTGTGGTGTGTATCAGTTTTCCTGCTCTAAGCAACCCCTATCACTTAAGTGGACATACTTGCAATTTTACAGAATTACACTGACTTTTCAACAAAACCCAGAAAAAAATTAATTTACTATTCTTGCACTGTGAACAGTACTCTTACATGATGTGATAACTGTTTTCCATCTGTACAGCTCCCTTTTGTAAAGCTGGGCAACACATATGAAAGAAAGACAGACATCAACTGTTTGCGTTCTGAAAGATATTTCAGTTCTTTAGTTCCAGTCACTGAAGGAAGAGGCAGAGGCAAGTTTGAATTATCCCAGAAAACTGAACAATTGGTTTTATTTGGTGTCTTCAAGATGCTTCACCTTCCGTGGGAGACGTAGGTGTTGTAGGAGAGACCATTTCAGGTTTTCGTGAAATTCTGTCCAATTCTGCCTGAACATCTGTTAAAACTGGCTTCTGACCTACAAAAGAAATGCGTATCATTCAGTCACGTTTATGAAACAGTTTTGGGAAAGCCTATAGTATCTTTAGTTTTCAAGAAACACCTGTCAAACTGAACAAAAAAGCAAAAGCCAGAAAAACATAGTTTTTGCATCAGACAAATCCTAAAAATTGTTACTGCACACTTTGAGTGCAGAGTAAAGGCGTAAGGCCAAAACACAAAAGAAACAAAGGAAACAGTAGCGAGAAAGTCACATCCTTCTGTATTTCCAATTTCTCAAAGAAACTTTTAATTGTCAGTATATGAAGAGTTAGTGTAAAATATGAAATACAGAAAAGTCTATTAAGGATAGCAGTTAAGAATACTTCTACACAATTTTCTGCATCATATGTATTTTAAGTAATTCTGAATGTAAATCAGGGGTTTCGCCACGGACCAGTGAAGTCAGTTCTACATACTTGGTCAGCATAACCCTGACACCGCTGCTCATGGGTGCACGCAGACCTGTGGATGGCGAATCCCTTTCTCTCCTCACCCGCTTACCTCCTCCCTAATTTGGAATGGCACAAACATTTGTGCAGTCACACTTAGACCTGATCCAAGCTTAAAATCCAAGCATTTTTTCCCCCCATCATTTTACTCTTAACTCCTACTCCCTTGTCTAGGTTTCTATCCTGCCACATTCTATCACAAGAATGGAGAAGACCATATGGGAAAAGGCAGTGCAGAACATCAGAGTCTAACGCCATGACAAGTGTGCATAGTATCTCAGGCTGTAAAGGAAAATTCTGACACACATGTAGTTTTAGCAATGTCCCAGCATCCTTTCTGAAGACGCAAATTAACGGGAGCTATCCGCAAAACTAATTTTTGCCAGATGAACTGTGCTGCTCTTCAAATCATTTAAAACAAGCTACTACCGTATCTGAATCAAAGCAGCTAATACTGCAACTAATAAGCAGAGGAATTTCCCATAGCTGCTGTGGGGAAAAGTAATTCTCCAATCCCAAACTACTGTCTTAACAGCCAATTTTCAGATCTGAAAAGTGGGTGTTATAGACAACACTAAACACAAGACAGGAAATACTGAGGAAGGTGAAGAGGCCACATCTAAGCCAAACATTTTTATTTATGGTAATTCCTTGAAAACCTAGTCCTTTGCCATATTAGACTGGCTACAGCCTAACCCTTTATTTGTCACATAGCAGGAAGTTTCTGAGAACATTTTTTCTCCTTAGTAGTTTAATTCTGTTCTTGAAGTTTCTGCCACGGCCTTGGACACACCACTTTTCTGGAGCGCTGTCTGGCATCACCCAAACCCACTGGCGGCCACTCCACACAGGATTTTTCAGTGGGTGCTCTCTCCATCTCATATTCCATCGGCTGCATTTGTTCGAACAACCTCCATACGCTGCTCAAACTAGCACTGCTGACCTTGCCTGCAGCAGATTAGGAAGTACTCAAACTTTGCTCAGCCAACTGAGCTTTGCATTTAAAAAAGGGAAGTGCACACATGTAAAAAAAATTCCAGGGTCAGTCTACACAAAACATTAGTGGGAAGAGAGGTGTTTTTTTCTCTTACTATATAAATGTAAACACTAATGTCAAGTACCAATGAAACACCAGCATTCTCACTTAAGCGCAGCATTACTAACCTCTGGGAAGGGGGGAGGGAAGATGTCTGTATAGGTCTGTTCTTAAGTAATACAGAGACATTTTAATCTGGAATAGCAAGAAGCATCAGAGTAGTCTTGCATCTAGATTTAGAGCAGTCACTATTAGACATTTTTAGATGAATACTAATTATTAATCACATCATATAAAGAAAGGCTATCAACAGAAAATATGGAAGTAGATTTATAGGCTGTCACCAAACTCAATCAACCAAAACCTTCATCACATCAGAGCTAGATCACTAGCAAAAGAAAATTTAAAGTTATTTTAACACTGACAGTATTGTTTAAAAAAAAAAAATCAACCTGAAATTAAGTCCCAATATATCTGAATAATACTAAAAATGGCTTATAGCTTAAGTCATTTATTGGGATGATGGGGAACAAAGGAAAAAATAAAGAAGTCAGGTGGACACAATTCATGCTTAAACAGCTGCATGAAAAAAGTTTTTCATTGATCCTCTGAGAGCCGTAAAAAGGTAATACTGCTGTGAAAACAATAGCAAAAACCACATCCAATAAAACATTCAGTTAAATATAGCAGTGTTCATACTTCTGATAAACTATACTAATAGGATCCCCCACTCACAATTCAGATTGAATTGATCTTTTATCATTAATCATACCTGACTTTTTTGCTGATGGTGGTAAGTTGCTGCCAGCACCTCCAGTGCCACCTCCTCCTGGACTGCCACCAACACCACCAGGGCCACCAGGGGAACCAGTTTTCTTGCTCAGGAGACTATTGAAGAAGTTGGCCAGGACTCCTTCGCTAGTAGCTCCAGCTACAAGGGGAGGGAGGGAAAAAAAAACACAACACACAACCAAAACAAACAGATTTTCTAAGTAAATACTGATTTTGTGTGTTAGTCAATCTAAATAAGCATATTACAGAAAGCAGGCAAAGCAGCTATTTTACTTCCCCAGCTGTATTTGTGCCCTCATAAGAAAAGGTACCTTTCATATTGGGATCAATTTTTTTTGACCCAGTAGGGATAGGTGTAACACTGGCAACGTTTGATGTTACGGATCTATTTGGTGTCCTAGGAGATCCTCCAGGAACTCTTGGAGAGGCATCCTATGCAAAAAAAAAAAAAAAAAACAAAGGGGAAATCTTGAAT
>NW_008796217.1:7829689-7831664 GCF_000699145.1 Aptenodytes forsteri
AGGCATCCTATGAAAAAAAAAAAAAAAAAAATATAAAGCGGAACTAGTCAATCTTCTACAGAATTAAATCATGCAGTGTAAGAGTATATGAAATGAAACATTTTGTTCTCACAGCTCCTAATCATCTTTAATAATGTAGTATCCCATGCAACTGAAATGACACGGGATTAGATTTTGATGATTGTGTACAAGTTTTTTTACACTTGTATAACATTCTTACAAATATTAACTTTAAAAGCGGAACTAGTCAATCTTCTACAGAATTAAATCATGCAGTGTAAGAGTATATGAAATGAAACATTTTGTTCTCACAGCTCCTAATCATCTTTAATAATGTAGTATCCCATGCAACTGAAATGACACGGGATTAGATTTTGATGATTGTGTACAAGTTTTTTTACACTTGTATAACATTCTTACAAATATTAACTTTAGTGCAACAAAAGCAGTAGTAAAGCTTTTCATTTTATGTCAATGAGAAACTTGAAAATCCATCTGTTACTCAAGAGTGCCTCTGACCGTAGTGAAAACTGCACTGATTAGATAATAGAGAAACTACACCAAATTTCTTGGGAAGACACCACATACCACAATACTGTGGAAAGGACTAAATGCAGCCCAGGAGAAAAAGCATTATTTATTACTTCGACGATAACAAGTCATGTTTCTGCAAAATTGCAGTTCATCTAAAAAGGTAAAACTACCTTTATAAGATCATGTGCTCCCCATTAAAGCTGTGTTACCTTTTAGTTATTTTAAATGTAGATGATGTCATAGTTTCCATTTCACCTTAATTTTATGCCAGAGTCTTAATATTCCTAGAGAGATAGTGCCAAATTTAGGATATAAAACTCACCAAGGCAATTCAGCCAACATAGTTTCCTGCCTGGCACACTCTTGGGACAGAAAGGGGAGTCAACTAACCGCTCAAATGCATTCTAACATACGCAAAGTAAAGCCATGACATTTAGCCCTTGCTGTCAATACAGGTTGTCGTGACTAGCTGTGAAGAAGTGTCATAATTTTAGAGCAGCGTATGATGTAGACTTTAAACACTATGTAGTTTAAAAAAAAAAAAAGATCAAAGAATATTTGATAGTGCAATTGAAACAAGGAACCCTCTAAATATATGAAAGTGAATAATTTTCATGTGATGATATTTAGAATTTTTATTACTAACCACTGGCCTTCCTGCAGCAGTAGGTGGTTGTTTCGCCAACTGTGACTGCAAAAAACAAACCCATGTAGTGTTAGATATTACAGTAACTAAGAATACAAACCCAAATTAATATCGAGAATGTTGTTAAATGAAACACTGGGTGCTTGTTTTATATACAGAAAATTACCTGCTGCTTCATAAGAAATACTTGGTCATCTTCTGCTACAATTTCCTTTTCATGAACAAACTGCAATACAAAAACATTAACATGATTTTGACTGGAAGAAAGACATATATTTCCTTTTATACTTCCCCGTGAATACGACCAAGGCATTCAACAATGAAGTAAATTTGTAAAGTACTATGGTGACTGCAGACTACATTTTCTATATTTAAGACTGCTACCTCATGAATCCATTTAAGCTAAATTAATTAGAAGTGAAATAGATCTCAGGATCTGTAAGAAATGTTCACAGATGTACACACTCTGCAGCATGCTCACATCTCTGTTAACTTATCGAGGCCCAACCTTGGTATTATTTTAATAGGTAAGTATGGCAAAAGTGACTCTGCACCTGCATTGCGTCAGACTTGTATATGGACTGGACAGAGACATTTGGATCCCAGGTCTATGCATCAAATTGCAAGCCCTCTCCCTCCAAAGCTCACCACAAACTTTGCCAAAACAAGCATGGCAAATATCAATATCAAAGTTTATAATCCAGGCCTGAAGTTTATAAGCATGCAAAAAAATAAGTTATATTTTCTTTGGACACTTATGATTTAACATACTACTATATATGTCTCGTCTCCCCC
>NW_008796217.1:7831774-7852938 GCF_000699145.1 Aptenodytes forsteri
TTTCCCCCCCCCCCCCCCCCCCCCCCGAAGATTGAAGAAAGGACATAGTATTAGTTTTCTTAGCTAAAATAATTCACACTTGGAAATATGATCAGTCCCAAATTCTTAGCTTTGCTAGAAAAAGCCACAGAAATATTTGCCTTCAGTAACTTCTGTACGCATGGGGCCCACTGCTGCTGGTATTTTGTTCAATAGCCCCACATGTTTTTTCAGGTAGTTCTATCAAAGCCTTTTGTTAAATAGTATGAGAAATAAAATTTACTGAATGTATGTAGAACCCATTTTCACATGTTTATTTTTCATTTTACACTGTCTCAAGCTTTCTTATTTTAAATACTTCAACAGAAACAGAAAGCATTATGAAGTTACGAGCAACCCTGAGCAAAATGGAGTGTTCTTAAAAAATACTAACTCAACCTGACCAACAGTTAAAGGACGCTTAGACTTTTCAATACCAAATATGTATTAAAAGCAAAACAAATCTATTTGTAGTCTTGAACAATGTAACAGCAGCAGAAAAAAAAACCAGCGTAAGCTGGAGAAGAGCTATACAGAACAAAAACACATAATGATTTTTTGATAACTAAAGAAGAGCTTTAAGAACAAAATAAAAAGACAAAATAAGAAAAAAATCCACATGGTTTATCACACCCATGATAAACTGGAAGCAAAGTCTCAAAGAAAAAGAAACAGTCAAAAAACTGACAGGTAAGTAAGTAGATAAGAAGTTGAATGCCAAAAGATCTGTTTACCTTTCTGACCGGTGGTTTTGTTATGATATCTTCAAAACTGTCTTCTGCTTTTAGTGTCTGAAAGTTCTCGTGCAATATTCCTATCTTCTTGTCATTATCCCAACCTGCAGGACTAGATAAAGGATTATTTGGGTTTAGATTCTGTTGTTACTTGGGGTTATTCTTGTGTGCAATCCTGAACTGCACAGAACTGAAAGCCAGGAAAGTTGTCATAGCTCCCATTCTGCTGTGCAAGCTCGTTAATGACTAGTACAACTTGTTATGGTGAACCAATCTCTAACTGAGAAGAGCAAAATCTCTGGGTTTAACATTTCTCTTCGGGGCAAGTATTTGTAATCTCAATCCACTGGCACTCACCAAACTCCAACTCATGAGAATGTTAAATGGAACTTTAAAAAGCATAAACAAAAAAGGCTCTAAATGCTG
Source organism: Aptenodytes forsteri (assembly GCF_000699145.1). Lineage (NCBI taxonomy): Eukaryota > Metazoa > Chordata > Aves > Sphenisciformes > Spheniscidae > Aptenodytes > Aptenodytes forsteri. The sequence goes on from NW_008796217.1 coordinate 7,832,953, forward strand.
TTTTAGTCTTGCACAAATACATTTTGTAGTCATATAGACATAATAATGCAGATAACTTACATAAATACTGCATCTTTTTCCACAACAACAGCTGGAACGTTGAAAGGAAATCCATACAACTTCTGGACTATATATTTATACACTAAATCAATGTTTTTGTTCTCCTTTACTGAAGTGTAAATAAGTGCTGCCCCATCTGAATAAACTTGTTAAAGAAAACTCGGTTTACTGGTTAGTAAGAGATACTAAAGTGATCCTTTTTTGTTAGTTTAAAGGTTATCTACTTCGTAGCATTTAGAGGGGGAATACAAAGTTAAACAGGTCAAACAACTTCCAACACTTAATTTTTGAAATAAGCTATTTAGCAATTTAAATCTTTCTGCATTTGTTTTATGCCAACTCAGCCATTGTTTTTAGAGTAAAGTACAGGCTCTTCTCACTTTCAAAGCCCACAATACCAATGGTTTCACTACGATGCCTTCAAAACTGTCTTCTGCTTTTAGTGAACAAAAATTTTCATGCCATATCCTTGTACCTCGTCATTATCACATCCTGCAACCCAGACACTACAGCACTAACACTAGTAGCTTCAAAAATGCCAGAGATCTTTCACTTCCCCACCTGGGTTTTTAAATTAGGGGAGCAGTTCTTACATTATACAGTGATCTGCTTTCGAACAAAATGAAGGCAAACGAGTTGTGCTGTGTATCAGTTACTAAAAGACCAATAGAGTGCTTAGTATTCCAGCATGGTTCAGTATCAAATTAACACAGCTTATGCACAGGATTAATAAAAACAGCCAGGGAAGTTTTGAGTAATTTTTACTTTGGGATTATAAAAAATGCCAATCCCCCTCATTTATTTCTACATGCATGCAATTCAATTTCTAGAAGAAAGTTATATAATGGGATCCGATTCCCATTCAGTGAAGTTTAGAACAGAATTCCAAGTTGTACATGGCATATACAATCACAGAGTATTCTTCGTATTCTTCCTTCACCCACAAGGCTTGCTACAATTACCCGTAATTCCATTTTGAAAAATTAGGTTTTGGAAGCCTTTTGAAGGAAGTGCCATCTTGGTACTCAACTGAGGTCTCAGGTTCTTGAACTAATTTTTCCATCTGTTAACTGCTGTCTCTCCAATAGCGTTTAACCTTCCCTTTACTACAGCATAAATGATGATGACACAACATAGACATATTACTGGCATCTGAAATCTAGGTCTCAGCACGTCTAGCTGACTAAACAACACTAAACGTTATTTTATACATTTCTTTTAAAAAAATGAAGTTTAAAAATAATAATAGCACGGCGGCAGCTTATGTGCATTGTCTCTGTACCAACACAAGAGAAGCCAGTGGATCTGTTCTACAGCAATTCACACTTCTTTCCTTCCCTCATCACCTCATCCTGTGGAATTACTGAACACTGAAGAGACTGCATATTTGGGTCAAAAAGAATAACATGCCTTATGTGCATCTGAAGCGAGATCATACTTAAATGAATTATCTTGTTGTTACTATTTTAGGGATCTTGTCAGCTAAGATGCGCTGATTTGCAAACTGACTCCTAAATACAGAAATGAAGGCAAGTAAAGAAATTCATGGTAAGGGGACATGCTAGACTCTTGCAGCTCTGTAAAAAAAAAGAAAAAAGAAAAAAGAAAAAAGAAAACAATCAATTAACTCAATATTGTCTTAGGGGGTAGCTGAAGCAGACTGCCAGCTACAGTAGAGGAGTTACCTACTACTTTGGTACAGATGCAAATATTCTTTTAAGGTGATCATAATTAATGCAAAGACTTAATTGAGTCATTATCATCTTTATGATGTGTTAAAGGATACATTGTAAGCAAAACCGTCTGATATGTGACTGAATGAAGTCGAAGTGTTCATCTCTGTAGTCATGCTCTTTTTCCAGAACGCTGATGGCATCACACTGTCAAGATAAACACAAGATTAATATGCCACTTTCAGTTATCTGTTGAAATAGCAGTGCTGCTACACGTCCAGTTCACAACTGGGCAAGGGGGATGGAGTGGGGTGGGTGGTGCAGAGAAAAACAAAAACCTGCTGAGATAGTTTAGAAGCATAATTGAACTTTTTTTTTTTTTTTTTTTTTTTAAAAGACGGATTTTTTTTTTTTTTTAAGTAATATATAAATTGATGTGCATGTACTGTGGTCAGCATTAACTTGGGAGTTAAACTGATTGCCGTTTTTCATTCACTCCCCCTCCCCCCCTCCAATGCAGTAACTCAAACTCTCTTTCAAAGACTCACCCCACTGAATGACACCACTATTTTCTGCACAATTTCCCCCCCCCCATGCTGTGGTATTACAGGACATAGTGTTTTTTATCCAGTTTCTAACTAGCCCTTTGCAAAGGGAGGCAAAAGCAAGAAATGTGGAAGCAGGGAAAAAAAAAAAAAAAGGGGAGGGGGGCGAGGGGAGAAGAATAACAGAGAGCTAGCAGGTGAGAATAAAGGTGCTTTTCAAATGAGAGGGTTAGCCTTCCAGTGAAGGAACAGCATATGCATCAAAAGGTTTATTCTTTCACTGTGGGCCAGCAGAGGCTGCGGATGCAGTATGCTTAATGCCAATGAGAACTGAAGAGCCAGGGGGGAAAAAAAAACAACCAAAAAGCAAAACCCAAAAAAACCCACAAGAGAACCACACCATTTTTTCTTTAGACTAAGAATATGGTTACCTACCTAACAGAAACCAAAACAGATCACAGAAACACCCTAAGAACTGAGGAAAATTAATAGAGCAGCACTTTACTAACTAGAACCCTCAAATACATTCATCTTCATAAAAAGATCAGAAATATTAAAAAACCCCCAAACCCTACCAAAACACTATTTGCAGAATAAGGACGACTGTGGAGATGAAGGGGAATTCTAGTTGCTGACTAGCTCACTTCTATGAACAAAACCAGGTCTGAGGTATTCCTCAATTCCTTGAAAGCTGGTATAACTAAAGGAAAAACTACTCCCAAATTATATGCAATCAGGGCTTCCAGAAAATAACCAACCTTCAAAATTACAGATTTTTAAAGAATTCTTATCCAAGGTATTCAGAATGACTTAAGAACCACGTGCTTCCCACCCTGCATCCACAATTGACAGAGTTGCTTAAATAAAATATACAAAAAACCTAAAATGTGAAACAAACCTTTGTACAAACTACTACTACTGGAATGCCTAAGTTACATGTTAGTGTATCTGCACCCAGGGGTAAAATCACACTGTCATCTTTGTCTTCCTGTAATGAAGTATTTCTTCTCTGTGGAGAAGCTGGAAAATCCTCGCCTGGTTCTATATATTCCTGGAAGTCTCTTACCACTGAAAGTAAAAAAAGTTATATTAAAAGATCAGCTACTTTATTATTTCAACACCACCACTGCCATTGATCTCTATCACCGTTGACTGTATAGTACTTCTGCTTCTTTATGTTGAAAAAATTGAGCATGCACCAAGTGCTGACTATTTGTTTGCTCTGTGCAACACAAGAGAGAACTAGTAAGTTTGAGATCTGCTTTATCAGCAGCCAGAACACGATCAGATGAAACTGTCCATAGGGACAGCATTAACCGATTTTTATTTTATCATTGTGGAACCACTAGACAGTTACTATTAACTATTATTGCTTGATACATGTCCTAAAGGACGTAAGTTTCCTTGCATTCTTCTTGGCAAAGTTAATGGAACAGTTTGCTAGAATAAACAGAATTAAGCCTTAGACATATTGCTTAGCTGCTACCGTATACCAGGTTTTACCTAAAAACCCTTTGTCCACACTTGTCTCTCTCCGTACAGTGAATCTACAGTAGTATTAAGCAAAAAGAATAGAATACACAAACATTAGTTATTAACTAGCTTTATAATTAGTTAACAGCATATTAAATATTTGGTATGCTTTTACAATAGATCAGATACTACTTTAAAATTTAGCAAGGAGGGTAAGTCAGAATATAACAAGAATTAGAAAAAAGATAAAGTTACAAGGGTAACTCTCTTGTCAGGTTCTGATGCATACACCCAAGCCTCTGATTACACAATCACTTACTATTCCTGCAGTCAGGGATGCAACATTAGGCATAAAATGTCTGTACTTTTCACATCACATGTCCTGTTTCACACACCAGAAACAGGATTCTACCAAACGCCACCACTGATTACTTTTCCATGGGTAGCAATCCTGATTCAGCCAAAAAAAAAAAAAAAAAAAAAATCAAACAGGAAGACAATTCAACTGCATCATGCACACGAGCAGCTAACTACTCCAGTACATTCTCACTGCTTTGTCCTTATTTATGTTAATCCACCACTACCTTCGCTAAACTGATTGAAGCCCTCCGAGTTCATACCTAGAAAAGCAAGAGTTGAATTAACAAAGCAAGACTTATTTCAACACCCTAGAGAAAAAGATTTATTAGGCCAAGATTATTCAACTTTTCTACAGATCTTGGAGTTTGCAGCAACAAAAAGTGCGTGCACAGATTATCATCTCTACTTGAACAGTCAACTCGGGCTCTTATTCAGGGAATGCTGCTACTTCTGTCTGGTCTGAGAGCTTCTGAGAGCCTCCCAAATTGACCATGTTTTAAACCCAGAGTTCTCACCAAGATATGCCAGCCACCCAAGGGAATCTTTCCTACACAGCATCCTGTCTGTTCTGGGATAATTGCATGCTAAAATAAAAAAAATAAAATTAAAAAAAAAAAAAACCACACTACTCCAGTGCTAGAAGTCCTTCAGCAGATTCCTAAAATTCCCGTTGTATGATCATGACATACTAACGTTTATACAAGTACAGAAAACAGTAAAAAGGAGGACTGATGTAGTATATCACAGCTCAGAGACTGTGGAATACAATCTCAGGTCTTCCTTAGAGACACAAGTAAAATGACCAGGCCGCAAGGCTTCGTTAGACACAGCTGAATTCAGTAACAGAAGAGCTATTCCAACCCTTCACACACAGCTGCTCTGTATCCCCTAACGCCTTTCCATACCAGTTTTAGTCCTCACAGGGTCTGTTCTCTGCGTGGAGTTAAGTTGCTAGAACTGGAAGACAAACACAGCAGCACACCTCCAGAAAACTACACACACAACCCCTCAGTAGATTTTAGTCCTCTTAGCAAGTTAAATCAGCTTACAGGAGCCTCTTAGGAGCACTGAGCCTAACACAAGAATAAAGTAGGACCATGTAGCCAAAAGTCAGGCAAGCAAGACTCCTCCCTCCTCCTTTTGGCAGTCTCAAGCTGCTGCCCGCCTAGCAATACATGAAGCCACATCACAGGAGGTTCAAAACAAAACCAGCTTCCAGTCATATCTGGATTGTGTCCAGGGCTTCTATTATACCGAACACACAGACCACCAATATCTGTAAGAATTAGACCAGATGATAAAAGAACAAGAGAGCAGACAAAACTTTTAATGAGGAACTGCTTTTCTTGAGTCACTTCGCTTAATAGCGAAACTCTACAAAATCCAGAAAATTTCAGTTCACTCAGTCAGTAAAGAAGCAAAACTATCAGCCTACACATTTTTGATAACAGAGATACTGTGTCGTTACTACTTTCATCCGGTAAAATCCTACTCTGAAACTGTTTGGGGTGAGTGGGTGTGTGTGTGTGAAAGAGCTATTCAGCAATCTGGCAGCCAGTTGCTTAAGAACATACCAGTTCCAGAGAGCAACTTCAGACTTATAAACAAAGTTTAATCATGCTCTTTGATCTTAACACACAGCTTTCTCAAATGCTCTTCCTTCTACTAATTCACCGAGAGATGAACGGGAAAGTACCCCAAGGGAAATACAGTGGCTCTCCAAAAGTAATAGGGAGCTGTGATGTTAGTGAGTTCAGCCAGATAATTTAAGGAATACTGCAAAATCTTTGTTCTGCATGTTTAAAACTAAAAAGACAAGACACTGACAGAGCTATATCATATCCATGCCAAAACAAACATATAGCTGTATTAGTGTCAATAATAACTATGATAAAACTCTTCAAGTAGAAAGGGCCCAGACATTACTATGCTCTCATGAATCCTTTCAACATTGACACTTTTGGTAGGCCGGGAACAGGTCCCAAATTCTCTAGACTGACTAATTACAGGAACAGTTAAGAAGCTGATGCAGTGATTTGCCTTTAAAATAAATAAATAAAATTAAAAAATGAAAGCTAAGAAGTTTTTTTGCTTGGAGAAACTTATCTAGAAAAATCTGTAAGCAGCAAGATTGTAAATTGAACCCAGCTGTGTTCATTCTGAAAGCTTCTCCCCCCCCCCAAATTAAGGTACCTCTGTTAGAAAGAAATACTAGTATTGTCCATGTAGCTACCTGAGACTTATCTGAAGCTTGACTTGCTTGATAACTCCTAATTTTAAGTAACATTTCCAAAGAATGAAAAAGACTGCAATGGAGAGTTTAAATGCTGCAGAAAGCATTAAGCATATTTGATTTAAATGGATTCCTATGTATTTGCAGAATACTCACACTTTTGTTCCATTTCTTTCATTTCTTCGGGAGGAATTTTTAACTTGTCAATATGTTCTCTTACAACACTTGCCCATTTTTGTAAAGAATCCAGTGCAGTCCAAGGCCTAGACATGTCTACTACCAACATAATTAGAGTGTCCTTTAGAGAGCTTGCCTCCATCGCAAATTTAAGAAGACCTTTGTGATACAGGTCACCATCCAAAATCCATACATTACATCTTGTTTGATCTACAAAAAAAAGGAAAAACATTTTGAGACTTACTTGAAACAGTCCACTACGTAATGGCTATTAAATCTTCTTTAGACATGTAAAATACAACAAAGAAAGCAGATGACAAGTTTTATCAGTCAACTGAACATACATAACACAGCAAACTGCAGCTTGTGGAGACTCCCCTCCTCTTCCAAACCCTGATGCTTACTGGCTGATAACTGAGATCTTAAATACATTACCTGAAAGTGCGAATCCAGAGATAGCACTCAACATTTCCAAAATTAACGTTCACCATTTTAGAAAGGGAAAACATTTTCTTCAAGATGCAACTTAGAAGGGGGGAATTGCGTGAATTCAGACTTCCCTTCTCAGCCCTTGGTCTGCTCAGCTCTCAAGGACTGCCATCTCCCCTTCAAAACTCCAATGTGATATGCCTATATAACTTTTAAAAGAACAGAATGTACCTTGGCCCTTCAGAAAACTGGAGCAGAACTGCAAGTTTTTAATGATTTAGATGGGAGTTAGCAGGCAAGAAAGTTATCCTTCGGATTTGCAAAAGGACAATTACCAGACAAATAGACCATCCCCCTGCTTCCCCCTCCCTCACCCCCCAAACACCATACTCCAATATTCAGAGAGACTTCTGCAGTAAATGAAGAGCTGGTGATTCAAAATTATATAGCTTAATATAATTACATTTTGCCTTCAGGTAAGTTTTTATTACTTGTTACAGAAGTTCTGAGGAAGACATTTAGACCAAACTCCCAATCCTCTTAACCTTGATCAAGTCATCTTTCAGACCGATAGCCAGACATGGAAGTCAGGAAAGCAGATGATTTCAGAAAAAAAAAGGGGCCAACTTCTTCTGGTTCTCCTTCTATCTATATTTGTTCTTACAGCATGGACAAGAGATCCAATTTTTTCCCCACAGCTCCCAGTATGTCCTTCTTCACACCGCACTCCCTCTAGTATTGCCTCTAGATAATTCATTGCACCTCTACAGTGCCTGGTCATACTCCTCCCCTTGTTCCCCCGTATAATAAGCATCAATTATCCATTCCATAACTGCAGGTATTTGGGGTCTGGATCTTAAACATCTTTTTTACCTTCTAGCCATAAAGCCAACTGAAAGCCAGCTGAAACACAACTACTTTACTTTCTCCTTCCTTCAAATTTTTGGGTTGGTGGTTTGGTTTTTTTTTCTTGTTGGTTGGTTGTTTTTAAAATCTCCTTTAACATTGTGCACATTTTCCTACCCATCCATACATGATACATAGTCTTGCAGATTCTGATACCACCAAGACAAAGGTTTCTTTGTATGTTCAAAAAGATAAATACTTGCTACAATAATTGAGATGCAAGGTAAGAGCCTAGGCACCTTTTCCTCTAAGCCTGAGGAATGCGCTTTTGCCTACCATCCATTCAGAATGCTGCAGCTAAGACTGCTTCCCTGGTCTTTTCAGCCTTTTCTTTTGACTGGTTCCTCTCCTCCTCTACCACTTAAGTGGTCATTCATGGTATCTACTAAAGGAATTACAATGAGAAACTTCGTCATGATACAAATCACTCACGGCCTAAGCTGGACTCCTGCAAATTATAAAGAAAGAAAAACATCCCACTGTCATTCCAAATACCACACTGCTGAACCACTGCTTTCAAATTGGTTTATGATATTATTAGAAATACAAACTTACCATCTCGATCTTCATCATGCACATTTAAATACAAATACTCCATTCCTCTTCCTTTTTTGTATTCCTCTATTCCTTGAATTTTTCCTATTAAGCTAGTTTTACCTGCTCCATCTTCACCTGGAGAGACAGAAGTTAGATGCCACTCAATCTTTAATCACAGTTACATATTAAAAACCACCTGGGGCAGGAAGGAAACCATATACTAACAGAGTGACTGAGCTCATTAATGTTTTGAAATATAGCGGGCTTTGCCCAACTCATCCATCTGTTCAAAGTGCATGCCTCAGCTTCAAATCTTATTTCTAATTATTGATAAATGCAACTATGCCACTAACTATCCTATCTGAAATAGGCTCATATATGTATCTTTAAAAAGATACCTTAAGGAGTAGTTAAACACCTCAAACAATTTTACTCTTTCAACTACAACCAAAGTGTTAACAAAGTCTTTCTAAAAAGAAAGAGTGACCATGAGTAAAGTCAAGGTAAGCTCATCTTACAATCAGAATACTATATAGAACTCTCTCATATCAAACAGCACACAACACCAGGCTCAGTAAGGCAGATCTGTTTCCTTAGCTTTTATGAGTTGGTTGGTTTCTTTGAATCTTTTCTCTGTTACAGGTCTAAAGAAACCTTAAAAAGAGGTGACAAACAGTAAGCCCGTTGCCTTACAAGACATGTATTCGGGTACACACACAGCACAAGACTGCAATCCAGATCCATTCACTCCTATTCTCTCCCCTCCAAAGGGAGCTCGGATAACCTTAACAGCATAAGCACAGTGTAAACACCTCAACTATTGCCAGAGACTCTTCTTGAAAAACTTCTATTTCTAACCATATGTCCCAGAGCTGGAAAACTCCATGTGCAGTTTTTCCAGTTTGAAAGAGTAACCAAGCTGCATTTGGACACGAAGCGGGGTTCTGCTACTCTAATGTGGCAATACGATGGGCACATAACAGTTAGGCATTAGAAAATTCTTGGAACTCACTCACAGGTTATAAAATTAAGATTAAAACCAGGTTCCTAAGAAGTACCTTATTGGTTTTAGGCCAAACAGAACATTTTTTTTCCAAGTCTCTCCTATACAGGGAGAGTATAAACACTTGCTTTTAACTACATAATAAAGAGAAGAGTTCAATGACAGTAATTTTCACTGCTAAATGTTCCCTTTAAAGGGAATGGACCATGATCTTATAGACAACATTATGGCTACATTAAAAAGACTACAGATATAACTACAGGAAAGAGCAGAAAAATCATACTTTGATAGACTGATTTTGAATTTACTCAACGTACCATTCCCAAGATTACCACATGAAGTCTTCAATTTAGAGTTCAGCTTTATTTTCAGATTTCACTAATATTCTAGAAGCTACCAGAAAGCGTAAGACTGTTTAAGTAGCCCACTGATTTTTAAATAAATGACGTTGCATCAGTTTCACTTTTTCAACATTTAAGAGTCTGTTTGCTAGTTCCTTAACTATATTAAATCAAGACACACCTAAGAAAACATTTAAGAGTTTGTTTGCTAGTTCCTTAATTATATTAAATCAAGTAGCACCTAAGAAAACAATTATAGCTATTTTTAAATAAACATTAGAAAGCACAGCTATTTTCTATTCATACACCAAGCTTTTCCTCTTCTTGTGAGAATATTCTTTTAAATAAAAATTCTGCCCAAGAAGTGAAGAGTTCAAGCTTTGTCACCAGAGATGAATTACAATTCCTCCTCTGCCCTCACCCAAGTACTTATCCAAGCTTCTTAAATTTGTCATCTACAAATAACTGGGGAGACTTTATTGAGAGCTGCTGCACTGACATGTTATGCTGCTGAAGCTGCTATTACTTTTGCCAACAATTGCTGTATGATTCATTCGGTTATTTTACCTTTTTGAACAGGCAGCTGCAATTAATTTGTGCCAGCAGAAGGATCAAAAGGCAAGACGAAACAAAATTTGTTATTCCTTTTAAAGAGGGGTTGCACTTAACAGCTTTCCTAGTTTCTCAGAACAGCTGACCTCTAGCTAAGTTCTCTTGCATACTAGTTTGTTTCACACAGGTGGCAATAAAGATTACAATTTGTTTGCATTGGGAAAGTTTAGCATCTTTTGCAAAGTACATCTGCCAGTTCTTAACAAAAGTGCCTGCAGCTTAAGTCAGAAACATCTGTGGTTATGAAAAGTTCTAAACGTGACAAAAGATGCACTTAAGCAGTCTAAACTAAAACATACTTATACAAATGCTAATATCAATGCAACTTTATTGTTTGAAAGTGCTCATACTAAACAATATAGGCAAACTTGAAATATATGTCCCACAAGCCCCTTAGTTATCATAGCTGTGTGTTGTGTGATTTCCTCCCCACCCCTGTATTTCCAAATGCCTGAAGTAAACTGAAGTTCAATACTGTTAAGTTAATATCTTATGGCAAAATAAGAGCTGGAATTTTATTTTCCCTCCTCAAGTTTTCCAGTAACTATCTTCAGACCCTACACAGAAAGAAATTTTATCAGTACAGCATAAGACAAGTTGATTTGATGTAAAATTAGTACCTTTGGACACATATGCACACACAGCAGTCATTTCAGCCTTCCATCATGGAATTACTTAAATTTAAATCTGTTCTGTGAAGAAGATTCTCTACTCCCTTCTCCTTAGCAAATATCCACCCATTTCAAAACACCAAGATCAGGTAGGTGGATCACTGACATACATAACTGTATCATACAAGTTACTGCATGCAGAGAGCAGTGCTCATCATTCACTAGAAAGCCAGAATGATGCATCAGTGAAGTTTGAAGAGATTGGTACTACTTTCCTTCATTACTCAGGTAAATGAAGAGACTAGTATAGTTTGCAGATAATATAAGAGAAACCAAAAGATCTGTGAAGAAAAGGGTTAGAAGCGATACTGACAAGTGGTCCAAAACAAGTTAGCAATGCATAAAGCAACTAGTCTACAAATAGGACGACTCACTTGCAAGGGTGCAAGATAGCTGCCTAGCTGAATGTGCCCTATTCCACAGGAGACCCAGAGTTCTCAATAGATTTAAGCCAAATTAGAGTCAATATTATGGAAAAAGCTGTCAGAAAGTAAAACCAGGACCATCGTATGAGACATAAGAACTTCCTCCTTTTGCCCACACAATTCATCATAAAGAGTTAGGAAAAGACGACTGCCTTGGCCAAGAGAACTTGCTAAGACTTGAGGTTCCATCTACCTCTGCTTTCTATTTTTAGTATGTTGCATATACCTTTTAAAGTTGTGACAGCTGCAAATGTATTTGTATCCTTGTTATTAATTTATTTTTTCCAATGTAAAGTCTTCAATATAAGACCTGAAAAGTCAACACAATTTGAATATATCAAGTTATGCTGGGAAAGAGCAGCAGTATAATTTTGCTTTGTAGTTATTCTTCAGCAAGAATATCAATCTTAAACCAGTGCTTATCTAAAACTCCTGAATAGTTATTACAAATCTCATTAGCAAATTAATTCTAAGTGCATGCAATGCTACCTTTTAAGACTTCTCAAAACTCAAACATTTTATTGTAATGCCTTTAGCATGCATAGGAGCTTCTCTCCATCAGAGGAGGGGGGAAATATTTGTGAGGAAATTGAAGTCTATTAGCTATTTTAGGTTTGATGGATAGTGTACAGCATAGTAATGCAATTAGCATTAAGTACTACCAGGCACATATATAAAAGTATATATGCTTTTTAAAAAAAAAATTTCTCAATAAGAATACATATATACACACACTATATAGCATTTGAAATTGCAAACCCTAAGATATTTAAGCATATTTATCTTTTTTGTTGTCTCTGGATATCTCTAAAATATATGAAAAAGTAATGCTCCTGTTTCAGACAAAAGGGAAATTCATATTCCTCAGACTTAAACATCATTGCATATTAATATTGTGAAACAGATTTTTTTTTCCAAGTGCTACTGAAGCAATATATAAAACAGAGCCTCATGCACCTTCAAAGAGAGTCATCATCATCCTCTTCCCTCCAAAATTTTGAGATAGAAAATCCTTTAGCCTCTTCTTTATTTCTAACTGTGTGATAATCAAATTAACAATTGACTTCTGTACGTAAGCTCACAGAGCAAAACATTTCTGACACACAATTCTCGATATAGAATTGCAAGGTAGAATAAAAATCAAGTAGACAGTTGCAAATTTAAGATTTTGCATCCTTCTTTTGCAAGTAACATAAAAGGTCCTCCTTTTCCAGAGAAAATCCTAAAGAACTAAAATTCTCCATTACATCAAACTGCACTTACACATTAATACTACAGTGAGGAAACAGAAGTGATGCTTCTAGCAAGCAGTGCTATACACCAAAGCTGAATACAAGTAAAAGAGGGACAACAGATTTAATTTTGCAGAAAAGTCAGGCTAGGAAGCAGTTGAAACAAAGCCAAACCAATCTGCTTACACGCAGTATTTCACCACCTTGTTAACAAAATGGAGTGTCTTATACTCAGCTAAAGAAAAGCTGTTTCATTTTTATCCCCACACTGCTACACTTCACTCCTCTGATGAGCTCCTCAAGTTTGGGGTTGTGCTCGTCAAAGCTTCTCTGTCCAAGGTGCTACTCTGTCTACAAAACAGAGTTTGATGATGGTCCTTCTTGTTCCTGCCCTCAAAGATATAGGAAGCTGTAATACAAAACCCTGCCCAGCCTCCTCCCTTCTCACTACTCCAGGCAAAGAGTGTGTTTACTGAAGCAGAAGATGGAGTATCACTAAATGTTCTGCTACAATACAGAATTTAGCAGAACGGTCACCCGTAGATGGGAAGGATGGGCAATGAGGTGAATGAATCGCCTTCTGTGAATGCAGGCAAGCAAGCACTTATCTATTGAACTGTCACTTAAACTGTTCAACCATAAACTATCACGTTACAGAGAACTTAGGCTCTCTATTACAGACCTTCTCTAAACTTTCAGTTAAACATTTTAAAATTAAGAATATTTACTACTCATGCTATTTCCACATTTCTTTCAGTTTAGAAAATGAAAACAGAAGTAGATTTTCACTTGTCTTAAAACAAGGTATTTCTTACTCCTCACATAAGTCTGTACATGGAAAAGCAACCAGTGTGTAATCTCCAGGACAGACATGAGTTTTGACTTTTTATTTAAATTGTTTCTCCACTGTAAAGCATCGTGTGCTTAAAATATGGCAAGGCAAAGAAGCAAGAGGTGAAAAGCATCAAGTGTGCTTAAAATATGGCAAGGCAAAGAAGCAAGAGGTGAATGTTTCTTTTGTGTCATCAGTATTGTTGGTCTGCCCCCCTTCCATCCGGCATTCTGATTTTTTTCCAACAGCTCTTTGAAAAGCCCTGGATGCATTTAACTGTGTGTAATCTATAATCCTACTGGTTCCTTGATGGAGGTTTTTTTGTCTGCTTTTTAAAACCAGCAATTAAAATTCAGCTTGATATGGGAATTATACAACTCATCTCTAAAAAATATGTTGAAGCAAGGCCAAGCAAAACTAGAGACAATGGTCTTAATTAATCCCTTCTGCCCCCCCAAAAGGTGTATTTTTGTGAACTAGCTTTATACTTTTTACAAAACGAAGACAGCTTCTGGGCAGAAAATTCACAACATCTAATATTTCTAACATAAAATATTGAAAATTTTTATTAATAGAAAAAAACCCACCTCACTCAAATATGATAGAACAAAGTCATCAAATCCAAACCTGAGTTATCAAACAGGGCAAAGATGCCTTCCCAGAATCACAGAGCCATTTCTATTCCACACCATGTGGAATATCTGAATCCTAATACAGTGGAGCGGAGACAGTCTTCAACAGTCTTCTTCCTACTAGAACCAAGCACGTGTACTGTAGCTATTTTAAAGAGAAAACAGTTCTCACAAGCTAATAGCTACCTTTTCCACAGCCACATGTTAGTGAGAGAGACTTGTTTACACATACTATAGTAATTGAAGAATGCCTTTTGCAGAACAAGACCAAAATAATCAAAGTAGGCCAAATTTAGTTTGCTTTCAGAGAACTGAAGAACAAAATTAATTACGCTGATGAGATCCTTCTCTAGAATCCCTCAAAACAACATGGAAGTTCACAATAAGTAGGTCATATCAAGTCTTCAAATAACTTGCCACTAAATTATAATTAACTCATTGGACAAAAAACTTCTCCTCCTCTAAGTTTATTCTACTCCACCAGATAAGTCTTTCCTCTCACATATGATTCATTTGGTATCTTTGTGGCACTGAAAAATTATATAACTTTTCCGAGGAGCACCTTAATTGCATTTCTGCATTACAACATGATAGAAAGCAGATTGTAAGCAACTGTTCCAGCATGCCTTTTGTTTGTCAAGTCCTGCGCCACAAGAATACACAGCCTGACTGTGGAAACAGGTACAGCAGTCACAGTGTTACTTATGCTTGGAGAAACCCACAGTCAGAGAAAGCCAAATATTGCAGAGAATTCTGTAGTGAATATGAACAGCATACATCTCTAATGGAAGCCTTCTCCTTTAACTCAGCAGTAAGTCATCTAGTGTATTTTACCCAGGTTCACTACCAAAATGGAATAATCCCATGTTACTATCAAAGGGACATCATTATCAGTACTCCTGCCACTAACCTGCCTGGAGAACACAGAAGCACAATTCCTTTCACTGTTCCTCACCTTTGGAGCTATTTCAGAGATAGACCCAGTAATCAGCAGCACCTCTGGCAAAGCAGAGACAAATTAAAATAAATGCAATTCAAGAATTTCATAACTTCCCGTGCTGTTCTAAGTAAGTTTTACTACACAGCATCCACGCAATTCTGGCTTTTTGGAAAGGTATTATAGCAGGAAGGACACTACGAAGTACTACTACTGAGTTCTAAAAAAAAAAAAGTAGCTGCAAAACAAGCACTTAGAATTTTATCTAGGTCAATGCCCCATCAAAACAATTGACACTTCAGAAATATAACTCTGCTGATTGAAACAAAACTTGGCTACGTTTGGAAGGCTTTCATCGCCTGTAGAAGGTGAAGAAGTTGCAAGAAGAGGAGGAAAAGAAGCTATCTGACTTAAACGTTTCTTAATTCTCTAGTACTGCAGAAGTTGAGATAAACAATATGGACAGTATCAGCAAGTATTATTTCATCAGCTCTAATGATAAAATGATCACAGCAAAACTTTCAGCTATTTGAATAGGAAAAAATGAAGTGGAAAAGTAATTTTATAGTGTTCAGTACAAACTTAAATAAGCAGATTTTATATTGATTTTATATACTTATGACAATTTGCTGCATCAAAGCTGAATTTTGAAGTTCACTATATTCCATGGGTCCACTAAAAGAAAGTAGCAAGCTAAAACTGCTCTTCAAGATGTACCATTTTCTACAATAATGGCCATTCCCAATACATGTACACACAGAAAGGTGTACCTATAAATTAGCTGTAGACTGTGGAAACTTCTTCCCAAGCATCCTGACAGCCACTGGACAGGAGCAGAGCTCAAAGACTCAAACAAACAGGCCTGGCCCTGAAAAGTGAGATGTCTGGGGTAAAGAGAAAATGTGGACATAAGGCAGTTGAACACTCACTGCCCACTAAACTCAAAGCCTTTATCATCAAGTGGGGTAAAATGCATAAAGAAAACCAAAATGCTAGTGATTCAGTAGAAGCATAAGTATACAATACAGACACTTGGAGTGAGGTGTACACGTGTCACTGGATGGTTTGACATCATTAGAATTGCAGGCAAAGAATCTACTATGCTTCAGAGACAGAGGAATGTATGAAATACAAAGCCAGATAGAAAGCAACTATTCAGTTCACTTGCAAGCTGGGAGCCTGTTTTCTTGTGCATCCTGGAATGACTTTAAACATTACTGCTTGAATGCATGCTGCAGTTTATTGGATAAATGGTTAGTTCAGGTCTCTGAATCCAAGCCTTCACACATTCTATAGCACTATGGATTCCATCCGTAACCTGCGATGGTGACTTCTTAGCTGCTCCATCTATTCCACTTGCTGGTTCAGATACAATTATATCAGGAAGGGAATGAACAAGAGAACTCCCAGTTACAAGCATCAGTTTTCTCACCACACTCAACAAAAAGCATCTCCTCTGATCAGCTACCTTTATTACACAAGTGAGCAGAAGAGACAGTCCAGGAGAAAAAAAAGAAGAACAAACCCCCCAGCAACAACAACAAAAACACACTCCTTTGGCTATCTGCACAAAGTAGCTAGAAGTGTCACTGAGAGCACCCAATTTCCTTAAGAAAGCAGGGACATCTTACGTTTTCTGCTGGTATAGTTTGCTAAATGAGGTAGCTATGGTCACTATGACAGAACTGCCTAGGAATCAGAGCATACTTGCCTTACAGAAAAGTTTAGGAAAGCTTGCATTTTTATTATTTGTTCATACAAGAACAGAAAAACGCTTTTATGCTACATGCAGTGCCAAAGTTTAAAGTCTTCACAGAAAAACAGTTATTGAAAAAGTATCTGTAAGTGAAACAATTTTGGAGAAGTAAAACTATAAGCTAATGAAGTTCTTTTGGCTGATTTTGAGCAGAGAATTACCAGTATTATATGTTAACCTTCACTTCACAAAACTGTGTGCCATATCTAGAGATTATCATTTGGCATTCCAGTTTCCTTTAGTTATTTCTGTGATGTCTTGAACTGCTTTCCAGGTTCCTAAAAATGAGATGTTAAGATAGCTAAAAATAAATACTGAAATAGCAGAATTAGCATGCCAGACATAGCCAGGTTCCCAGAACAACTAGGCATTCAAGTATATGCAGTGTTTGAAAAATATAAATGCTGTAGGCAAATCAGAAAACTTGTCCTAGCAAACAAAGGAACACTAAGTGGTGGGTTTTTCTGGGTTTTTTTTCTGTGAGTTTTTTTGGGGAGGGGCGGGGGATGGGTTGGAGGCTTAGGGGATTTTTTTTTTTTTAATGCAGTTTGTATTGAAAATAAGCATTCATTTGTCACTATGTATCATGTTTCAGCTGGGAAGTTTTGACCAATATAACTGTTTATACTGCAAATATTTGCCTACCACAAAATGAGTGAAAACCATCAAGACCCTGGTCAGCTTTACAACTCCTGCTTAAAAGTATTCAAAGAATGATGAAACTGAAAAGTCATGGCAAGAAGTGATCTGTATTAACAACAAAAGCTAGTACAAAACTATTTAAAGGAACAATGCTTTATATAGAGGAAATGTGAGATAACTGAGAAATTGCAAACACACAGCTCAAGAACCTGAAGAGACAGAACTTCACATACTGAATCTGTCCAATACAGAATACATAAGACCTCTTTTCCTGTGCCAGTATGCTTCAGGAGCAGCATCATGACTTGCAAGTGAACAGCAGAGTGTGATACATGGATTAGGTATTCTCACAAAGAACACTGCCATGGTCCTCACTGGCCAGTCCTCAGATCTGATGCTCTTTTTCCCAAATACATGCCAAACTTTTTTTCCTTGGACCATGGCCTTCCAGAAAACACAATTCCTAAGAAAGAACTAGAATTTCTTCTACAAATCTGCACATCTTTTAAAAATATGCATCAGTCAAAAAAGGAAAAAAAGAAGTGTTACATTAAGTCATTCTATAACCTCTACATAAATGGGTAAAAAGAAAATTTCTGTACAACAGATTAAACATCATAAACTAAATGAGCATTTGGAAACATTCTGTGGTGCCCTCTCTAGTTCTGAAGGAAGCAGTCTCCAGTTATTGAGTACTAAGGATTGCCTTACTATGAAGGGAGAGGAAAAACAAGAGTGTAAGCTTCTTGACAAGGATCACAGCTTGAAGAAGAATCTTCCAACTTCAGCAAGGACAATCATCCAATTTAGTTTCAAAATATCACATAAAAAGCTGTCAATCATTACGAAATGTTTCCTTTCTTTAGTATCAATAGAACTTTCTATCTCAATATCCTACTTAATTACATAACATAAAAAGCAACAAATTAAAGGGTAGTAAGTCTTGTAACAGGTTCACTAGACCATCCCATCATCCCTGCACAGTTTCCTCCTTCATAGTCAGTTTTAAGCCACCACGCAGCTTATCAGAACAGGAAGGGTGACAGTGATTGCTTTAGGATTACGGAGGGAAAAAACTTAACCTGAAAAACCTCAAGAGAGTACAAACCACAAGACTACATAGAATCATAGTGTGCACATAGAATCATAGTGTGCATAGAGTCCACATGACTATCTTCACTGGGTTTTAACCATGTTTCCAAATACTAACACACAGTTCTTTCTGGGGACAGGGAAGTTGGCAAAGGAGAGAAGCAGCAACTAATTAATAAATCCATCCCCTCGGATTCATTAAATTGTCTACTGGCAATAGTATTTAATAATCTTTCAGACAAAAAAACCCCCTGCTAATAATAATAGCAATAATATATACACATACACACACAGATTTGAGAGCATCCATTTCTCCCCCTCCCTCATTAAGTTTTTAATTTTGCTTGACATATCATTTTTCTTCTTTCCCTCAACACTGAATAATAGCTGGATCTCTCATTATCGCCCTATCAAAGTCCCATTCTGTAACTCCTAATCCTTGCCAAACGCAAGGTTGGACTAATGCACTGGGTGGAGATAACAGAACACAATGAAAGCCAGCAGCAGTAAACGATGCCGCTGCTGCTGCACAACTTGCTGATGATATTGCTGCTGACAAGCTCGGTGCATGTGGGCAGGACACAACCAACACGCCCATACAGCCTACCCCGCCCTCCGGCCAACAGGGAGCAGCCGTCATTGATACAAAAATTGCTTCCGTGGCCCATACAGTATTTATATGACACACCATAAGGACCAGCAAGCAGCACTGGTTGCACGAACGAGGGGGGGGGGGGCGGTTCAGAAAAGGTTGAAGGACCTGCACGCACCCCGAAGTCAACAGTCATCGGGGGAGAAAGACAATAAAACCCACCCTTCCAAGCCATCTCTACCTAAGGAGCTACGGTGGGGGAAGGATAGTAAGGGTATTATGGCGGGGTACCTACGATGAGTGGGATATCTAAAGCATCTCTGGATGTTGGATATCCAAAATGAAGCAAAAACATGCAAGGGAAGAAGCGAGAGGGTTAAGCCAGCACCTTGCCACCATCACCCCTCCCCTCCCTTCGGGCACTAAACAAGAGAAGCTCCAAACGCCCAAGAGAGGGTTAAGGAGCAAGCCTGCGTGCGGCAGGGAGGGGAAGGGGATCAGGATGCTCTTCTCACCCAGCAGGAGGACGTTCTTCCCCGAAGGCAGCTTAGAGCGGGAGCGTGTGGACACCTCACTGAGGATGCAGGACCTGGCGCGGAGAGACGACAACGCTTAGGAGGGGGCTCCCGCTTCCTTCCGGCCCCCCACCCTCACCACCTCCTGGGGGGGAAGGCATGGGGGACGGGGGGCAGGGCAGGAGTTGCCACCGCCAAGGGGAGGAGCCCCCCCTTAGCTCACTGACTGAGAGGGACTGAACACCAGGAGGGGGGATTAGCCAGCCCTCCCCTCCCCTCCCCTCCCCTCCTCCCCCCCCCCGGGGCAAGCA
>NW_008796217.1:7853267-7876859 GCF_000699145.1 Aptenodytes forsteri
GCCTCCCCGCAGCGAAGGCCTGGCGGTACCGACATTCCCGCCGTCTTCTCAGGTCTTTATCAGCCGCCGCGGGAGAGGAGAGGGAGGCCGTGGGTGGGGGAGCAAGTGCCTTTCGTTCGGTCTGTCTCCAGCGCAGGTCCCAGCCCCGCAGGCAGGGCCACCCCGGTGAAGCGAGGTGAAGCGGCCGCCGTCTGCCTTTGTGCCGGTTACTGCTGCGAGGTGTTGCTGTGGGGCAGGGAGCTGCTGCTGTGTGCCGAGTGCCGTTTGCTCCCTAGGCAGCCCCAGCCCTGAAGGAAGCACCTTGCATCCAAGAAAAGTAAGTGCGGCTAGGGGAGAGACATGCCTTTTGGGGGGGACTTGGTGGTCTTATCTTCTCCAAGAGGCCTACCCATTACTTGTTCTTCACTCATAAATATCGCTTTAGAGTTGGAAAAAAATGGGTCAAATCACCATCATTTTTACAACTCAACTCTTGCTAGAAGTCCCAGAAGAAGCAAGCCAGCCTGTCAGCTCTTTTCCCTCAATTTACAGAGGTAACATGTTTGCTAGAGTAACACATGAACGACTTTAAATTCCATAAAAATTCGATGGATGAGTTTTGTCCGTTCGATTCAGGAAAAACAACACAGGACGTTTCCTTGTGTGCCTCTCTTTCAAAAGAAGGATACACATTTGCAGAGCCTCTGGATATACAGAAAGGTCGTGGCAGTGTTAGCAATTTATGTATGCCAGCAGTTTGTACTTCTGCTGTGTTTAATTTTTATTTTTCCCAGAAAAGACTGCTCTTTAAGTAGTATTTCAAAATAGGAAAAAAAATGATCCTTTTTTTTATCCATGTGTTTCTCTCAGTGGCTTTCTGTTGCTTTGCAACCCAAACTGTGGACATTCCTTTCATATGTTGTTTCAGTAGAGATCAGGCGTTGGAACTTGTAGGTCACCATTCATGAAAGTAAGTTTCAGTAAGGTCCTTCAGGTATAAAATAGCTGAAACAATGGTAGCTATATACTGAATTACAAGTACTTGTCATAACAGATGCACAGTTATTGGTCAGAAATATTTTGTTGTGAACAGAATGCAGATGCAGAAAACTGCAAAGTTTTGGTGGAGATGTGTCATCCAGTAAACAGTGACCACTAAATACAGGAATGCTGCTGAAAAGCCACCAAGAAAAAACACTTGCTGCATGACCCTAAGTTTTCCCAAGACAGCAGAGCAAATTAGCTTCCCACAGTTGAAAGAGGGAGTTTCTGCTCCCATCTCTTCCCCTCTCTCCATGTGGCCTGCTATGAATTCCCTTCTTCTGTTATCTCTGGTTTTCATCACTGTTGGGTCAACTGATTTAAATCACTAAAATAGCAGAAAACTGATTACTAGAAGAACTCTTCCAATTTAGTGAGTTGAATCAGCTTGTGGAAAGGGTTTGACAAGTGGCAGAGCCAGAACAAAGGGTGGGGAACAGAACTGACCAGAGGGTAAGGAGAGAAGGAAGAGCAGAAGGAAGAAGGAGCTTGAATTTGGAAAGCAGTGGGATGGGAATGCCCTTTCAGTGACAGTGAAAAGTTAGGTCGGCTCAGCTGCAGGTCAAGTTGCAGTTCTAAGAAAAAGGAAAAAAACAAACAAAAACCCCCAACAGATTCTATAATACGTTTCCTAAGTGAAACAACTTCCAAGAGTCCAAACTATCGCTACCTACTTCAATCAAAAGGGCTAACATTGGTTTTAACACAATTTGACAAATAGATTGCTTTTTAACCGGGTGTGTAGTCTTGAGATTTTTGTGAAGCTTTACTAAAAAGTGGAAAATCTCTAAAATTCAATGAATTACCTTTTAACACCTCACTCACAAAGGCACTGGGAGTAACGAGTTTTAAGCTACTTCATATTGCTCATTATTTTAAATGATGTTCCATATCAAATTGTTTGCGTGTGAACTATATTAAATTGAGGTATGTAAATGACATTCCCCATGGACTTTTTTGAAACCAGAATGTGTATGACAGCAAGTAATATTTAAATATGTGAAAGTAGTAGAAAATAAAAGGCTACATGGAAGAACGATGATAAGAGCATATTGCTTTGTGCTGAGTAGGAAACATATTGATGTTAAGAAAAGGCGGTGCAATTTTCCTGCTCTTCTGCTTTTATAGGGGCTAATGTTGCTAGCTGGAAAAAAATAAAATATCTGGTGATTGTAAATCTACCAAAGATTATTCACAGTGAAAGAGACACCACCTCTTTTCTTTCTCCCCTCCTCCTTCCCCTGACATCCATTCACTCTGGAGTCTTTTTAAGGTGGCTTTCACTGTCTCATCCTCTTGTAATGGAGGATTTTGCTGTGTGCCTTTGAAACAGATGTGTACAATCAAAATTCTCTGAGGATTCACTTACCAGATTGTTATACCTGACAGTTCTGATGATGGTTGTGTGGTATATTTGCTACCTTTACCAGAAGCAATCCCTCCCTCCTATTCTGCTTCCTCTCCATTTTATTTCTCTCTTGGGAGCTGCAGAGGAGAAGGTGAAAATGGAAATGCTTGATCAGCATACTCTCAGGTTAGGTTAAAAACAAAAATCAAGATGGAAACAAAAACGTTGAGAGAATCAAGTCATCAACTGTGCAGTGTGCTGATACAGTATCTCAGTTAAATTATTCATAGAGTTAGCTGTGCAGCATGAAAGGAAGAGGAAATTTAGGAAAAGCTTGTAATGAAGATGAAGCAACCATAGAAAAGGGGAAAAAAACCCAATAAGACATTATTTCCTTTCCTCCCCTGTAAAATAAGTTTCTGTTTGGCAAAATGATCTTGTGGATGTATGAGAACAGCCATTCCATGCAGCCTTTTCCGAAAGGTAACTGTGAACAGGAACTGATGTTAATGATGCCCAGCAAACATAAAAGCCTGATTTTCTTCTACCTCACCCAACCTGTAGCTATTTATTCAGGCACATTAAATATAAGGTCTTCCCCGACTGTCAAATTGTAAGTTTGTTTTCTTACTTAAAACTACCATTCTGATTTGATAGTATCTTATACCCAGTCACTGTTACACTTGCAGAGGTAGGTATGACTATACAAGACATACGAAGATAATGAAGAATCAGGTCCGTCAACTATGATGAGAAATAATGTTGTTTCAGCTGTTGATTGTTAGCAACAGTTTTAATTTGAAAAAGCATTGCCAATGGCTTAACTACATGCATGCGTAAGGGCAAACTATGACAACATCTCATTGGCAAAATAACATAATTTCCTAATACAGGCATGATCTGCATCCCTCTGTGAGCTGCCCTGGGGCGATGCCAAAGTGCAGACCCTGAGAGGGAGTCAGTTGTGTAGCTGTGAGCTAGCTATGCCGTGATGACCAAGGAGGGACCAACAGGGAAAGACACCTCCTGTGCACAGCTGGTTAGCGATCGCAGGAACGGAGTCTTGGTTTCTCTCATATTCTGTGCCTTTTTGGTTTCTGATGTGCTGTGATTATTCTGTACCCCTCTGCTTGTTCTTAACATAGAGCTCCTTGTTGGCCGTCTCTCTTCATGTAAAAACTTTTGTCTGAGTTAGCATTGTATGAAATCCAAAAAGTAACAGGCCAGCTTCTCTGTCTGCATGTATTGTCAGTGGCCAAATACTATAAAATTGGCTGTGAATTTAGAAAGCATTTTTTTCATAAGCCTATAGAAATGAATTGTTATAGTTCAATTCCATTTAAAAGATCTGTTTTGGGTTATTAGAGAAATTTTGCCTTTAAGGCAAAACTGGCTTCTTAGCAATGTTGACCTTGTTGTTGAAACTAAAATCATAAAGGTCACAGTGCTCAATACGTACTAGTAGTTCACTGTGCAGAAAGCATCTCTTTGAAAAGGCAGCAATGAACAAGCAGAATACATAGAATTTCCCACAAGATGTTTTGTTGCCTTTGGCTGTAGTTTATTAAAAAGTACAAAACTAAACCTTAAAAAAAGGGACAAGTGTGATTTACCACTATTTGTTGATCTGAATTTGTGTGCAGCTAATATTCAGAAAGCATTCATGAAGATGGTAATGTGCCTTTGAAAGTGCCTTTTTTGTAGTATTAACAGCTAGTCATCTGAAACTTAACCTTGAAAGTGAATTACTGATTATTTTCTTGTTTACAACGCTCAAGTTATTCTGTCGGGAAATGAAAAAATATTGTATGACTTAGCTGAATAGTTGACAATAGCACAAACTGCAAATGGGTAACATGACACAGAATTACTATTTCAATCTGTATGCTGAAATTTGTTAATATAAACTCTGTGGATGGATAATACTTAGGAATAACAAACATGTCTCAGAGGACTTAATGGGATGAAACCGTAAGAAATATTAGACTATAACCAGTTTTGTGTATCACATTTCTGTTTTTCATTTGGCCAAGTATAAGCCTTGTTATTCATCCAATAGTGTTTTTTGCTGGTTGGTAATATAAGTTCTGCAGACCATGCAGCAATGTACCACTTACTTCTAAATTTATTTTCTACATACTGCACTGTAAATTTTTAAGAATGTGCAGGGCTAACAAATTTTATGAAGCAGAGTATTACGGCCTGCTGCAAAGGAGTCAAAGACTCTTTTATTTCACAGAGACAATGTTTTATTTCTTAATCTTAATCTAATTTCTTAGTCTAAATTTGTTACCATTCTGCAGGAGATGCAGCAGAGCACCTCAAGCATGTTTAAGTACACCGTTAAATTTGCTTGGAATCAATGGGATTTAAAATGTGCTTTACATGTCTGGTTGATAATTAAAAATATGTGCTTGCTATGCATTTACAGAAGATAATTATGCAGGATCTGATCAGCCAAGAGCTGCATGCCCTTACTTTCCATTGGGAGACCAGGTATATTCCCTCTCAAGGCACATTCAGCTCTTTCAAGGCCACACAATATAAGTATGATTGTTCCTTTGGTCTGACCAGGATCATTTCTTCAAAGAGAGAAATGTCTTTTTTTTTTTTTCATGCAATACTGTTTATTCAGAAAAAAATATATACAAATGAATAATTTCTGCGATTACTGTAGAGACAGTCAGCAGCAGGCACTTTCTTGTGCATTATTTACAATTCTGCTCCTTTAGTCAGTTCTTTATCTCAGGGATCTGAGTGAGTGCTTCTCAAGTAGCTGGTTTGCTTTATACTGGCTTTTTGGTTGTCAGATGGCATGGCTACTTGGATAGGTTACCATAAAACGAGGAAGGATGTGTGTTTGTGGTGCAGTAGCTACTTCATGCATGTTGTCTCAAGCTATCTATCAGTGAAGAAATTTGTATTTGCTCTGTCTTCAGTAGAAATAAGGTAAGATATCTTCCATTTACTGCAGAATAAGAGTGTTCATAGAGACAATTACTGCAGAGTAGCTAAAAAAGCGTAAACCTGTACTCAGGCTACCTTGCAATAATTTATGTAAACATGCTCTTCCAAGCAGGGGTTGCCAAACTGTCACCTAACTGCTCTGTTGTGTGGTCTGAGAATCTCTCATCTACAGGACTTGGTTTCTAATTGGTCGTTTCCCTCTGGCCCAGTCCTTGGGTAGTATTATACAAATGTAATTTCTGCGATTACTGTAGAGACAGTCAGCAGCAGGCACTTTCTTGTGCATTATTTACAATTCTGCTCCTTTAGTCAGTTCTTTATCTCAGGGAGCTGAGTGAGTGCTTCTCAAGTAGCTGGTTTGCTTTATACTGGCTTTTTGGTTGTCAGATGGCATGGCTACTTGGATAGGTTACCATAAAACGAGGAAGGATGTGTGTTTGTGGTGCAGTAGCTACTTCATGCATGTTGTCTCAAGCTATCTATCTGTGAAGAAATTTGTATTTGCTCTGTCTTCAGTAGAAATAAGGTAAGATATCTTCCATTTACTGCAGAATAAGAGTGTTCATAGAGACAATTACTGCAGAGTAGCTAAAAAAGCGTAAACCTGTACTCAGGCTACCTTGCAATAATTTATGTAAACATGCTCTTCCAAGCAGGGGTTGCCAAACTGTCACCTAACTGCTCTGTTGTGTGGTCTGAGAATCTCTCATCTACAGGACTTGGTTTCTAATTGGTCGTTTCCCTCTGGCCCAGTCCTTGGGTAGTATTTCCAAAACTATTTATAAAAACCTTAAAAAGGGCTAATGCTTCAAAATTCGGAGTCCTCCTTTGAAGACACTGAGCATTTTTAGCTGCCACCTAAGCAAGCACTCTAGAGTGCTTAGCTTGGAAAGAAATATTCTAGTTATGTGAGTATTGTATTTATATTGGGTTTAGGTTTTCATCATCTCAGTGGCTTCATGATCTTGAGACCTACTGCCATTTTATCCTGCTTCTGCACAGGAGAGATTACTTGTTTTGTTACTTGCCAAAACACGTCTCTATTTTCAGTTTGCTATCCATTAAAAAGCAAAAAATTTGGCATATGTTTTATTTGTTTACACAAACTGATGTGATTCCCTCCATTTTTCCCTGTAAAAGTCTAGCCATTGAAGGTCTACCAAGGTCAGAAATATATATATACATATACACATACTTCCTTAAACTACTGGGTTAGAAATTGCTATTTTAACTAAGTGATATGTTGTTTCATATGTTGAAGGAAGAGATTCTTTTCCATATTTCTCTTTCTGTGAATTGTGAATAATATCTCTGGTAAGGATTATGTCCTTTTCAATAAAACTGCCTGTTAAAATCATCTTCATCCTCAGAACTGTGTAAATGGATGACTTTGGTTAGTATAAACAAGTTATGAATGTAAGACTAACGTGTTCTCTACTCTCTGTGAATTGATAGAAAAATGTAGCCCAAATAGAAAATAAACAAAAATTGGCAATATGGAGAATTGCCTTAGAATAGCCTCACAGTGTCTTAGGATGTTTTTTTTTTTTTTAAAAGTTATTAATGTGATGAGAGGGGAAATACTGGCAGTAAGAGTTCTCACTTGAAAGCAAACCTTGAAGAAATAATATATTCAGTAAACAGAATTATAAAGGTTCTTTAGAGTGGAAGGAGGCCTGGTTGTTCTGGGTTTCTTTTGGCTTTTATTTAAGTGCTGAAGAAATCTATCCTTATGTTGTATTAAGAGATGTTATGCGCAAAAACAATTAGCAGAACTGCACCCAGAGTGCCAAGATGATGTATTGTCTAGACACATTTTTAACATATAAGGCAACATTTAAAATATAAAGGGGGAAAAAAAAAAATCAAGTCACGCGTGGAGAAAATCAGATCTCGGCACCAGGTATTTGTAACTGTCCTTGAGATAAACAGAGCAATGGGACAGGGCCATGTGATGGCCCTTTGCCTGACTGGCTAAAAATAAACGCTGTACACACTTCATATGCATCTCTCCCTTTAATGTGTGGGAGGACAGAAAAATCTACACAGGAGCAGATGCTCCGCTCTTGTTCCTTTCACAGCACCCTCCCAGGTTCTTATCCCTGCCCTTCGTTCAGTGAAGCTACGCTCAAGTGAAAGGCCTCTGTTTAATTCTTAATCCCTATATGATGGGAGCAGGTCTATGGATGTAGCTGAGGATTAACTGGTCTTTTAAAATAATGTTAATGTTATCTGCATTTAAAAGTATGTGATTCGGGCTTTTATATAAAAATAAAATTAAAAAACCCAAACCACAATATTTTATAGATTTACTTACTCACAATAAAAGAATAAATCTTGCACCTCATGGCTAATAAAAACAATTTCTCATTCCTTTGGTAAGAATCTTGCCAATGTAAAGGAAAAGGATCAAATCTTACTTCAGGGAAGTACTACGCTATGAAACCAATTCACAGCAAGAATACCTGAGTGAGTAGAAGTATCAAAGAAAATAAAGGGAAGAAAGATTCTTGTTTTATTCAACATGGTATATTTTATAAGAAATTCAGACTTCTATGTCAAAAAAGGTGTTTATTGATAGTTGTCCAGCATTCTGTTTCTCATTGGGGGTTGCTGGGTTTGGTTGAATTTTTTTCTCCCAATTCTTTGCAAACTGCCAATTTAGCATCTGTCTTTAAGATGATTTATGGTAGAAACTTGCTGACCCTTGACTGTAGGAATACAGTAAAAGTATTTTAGCTAGGTACTCTGAAGGCTTTGAAATGAGTATTGATGTTTATTAATGCAATGTTCCGTGTTGTGGAAAGAGATTAACAGCGGCACTTCGGTTGAAGAATTTGTCTGGTTCACATCACATTACATTCAGATTGCATCTGAAATCTCCGATTGCTTTGTTTTGCCTTTGGACAGACATTCAAAATGCTAGTCAGGAACATTAAGGGCTTGTTGCATAGGTATAGGGATTCAGTGATGGTGAGGTACATTGTGGGGCTGATTCTTCTCTTGAACTGAATCAAGTGAAACCTCTCTTAAGCCAGAGGTATTGCAGCAACGCATGAGCATGAAAGGATAGTCAAGCACAGAGACTTTCTGCAGGCTGTTTCCTCTTATTCATTCGTTGCTTCAACACGTGAGGAACACAGAAGCCAGGTACAGTGCCAATAGGACACCTATCCTGATGGCAGAAAGGGAATGAGGAAGTACCAATGCCCTGCTGCCTCTGCTAAGCAAATACAGATCTCTCTCTAATTATGTAGTCTGATTTCAGATATGTGTTATAGATTTCCAAAATATATGTTAAAGGCTGCAAGTTGTAACTGTTACAGATTACTTTAAAATACACATTTTGTGGTTTCATACAGTGGTAAATACATACAGTCTACATATTAGACTTTAGTAATATTTTGCCTTGCTTTCATAAGAATAAATATGCATATATAGCTGTTATGTGGTTATAGTCAATAATTAAATTTAAATTTGTGCAGAAGGGCACACATTTTTTAAAAAAATCCTCATTTTAAATGTTTTTCAGTATGTCCTTTCTCCTAATCCCCTGTGTCTTTCACAGCCCTTTTCCTCTCACCATTTCCAATTCATCTATAAAACATGAATGCCCCTCCTCCTGTCATCCACCAAGTCACTCTGGGCCATTAGGGTCCTGGAGCTTCTCATGTTTTCTTTGCTTTGTGATAAAGCTCTTCCTATGTCCCTGTGTTTTGGAGCCCTTTTCTGCCCTCAAATCCTTTTTTGAGATTTATGTTGATCTTTTTGCTGGTCTTCCTTTCGTGCTTGTGTCAGGATAGAGTCCACTGTCCAAGCAATTGCTCTCATTCCCACTCCTAGACCCCTGCCCTTCCTCAATTCAAAAGAAGTGCTAACTAATATGACAGTGAAGCATTCAGTCAGATAAGCAGTAGACTCCCTGAAACCATGTTCTCTGTGCAGTGTCTGTTAGTAAGAGTGACTCGCAGTAACAAATCTGCAGTGTGGAACAGAGCCAGAGAAACCATGAAGAGTGAAACATGTCCAGGCTAGCTAAGCAAAATGGATTGTATAGGGGAAAGATTGGAACATGCGAGATATTAAGGTAGGCTGTTCTTAAAAAGAAAAAAAGTGCAGAACCATTGTCAAGTGTTCTGTCAATCTTCATTTCCTACTGTTGTAACTGCATTTCTTCCCTTCTCAGGCATCTCTTAGGAACTTGGTGATGATGATACCAGTTATCTGCCACTACTATGTTAAGGAGATGTTTCTTCCAAAATAAGAAGTGATGTCATTCTCATAATAGAGTTGTCACTAAGCTTCAGAGTCATTGTGGTGACTCGTAGGGCTAAGCATTCCAGCAAAGCTGTCAGTGCAAACTCTGAAAATCTTTTCAGTTTGCATGTCAAAGATTATCATAGACTCTGATATGTATGAAAAAAATAGTCTGTTCCATGGAAATTCTGCATTGAAGAAAGGCAAATTGATACAGAGTCAGTGAGGAGAAAGAGTATGGTGATCCGTGGGATTAGAAGTATACAGTGTGATATTAGGAGCATAATTACACTACACAGTGAAGTATGGTATAGAAATAATTGATCTGACCACCACTAAACTATTTCCAGAAGTGAATTAGCACCACCACATCAGTTTGGCATTGAATATACGTTGAGGAAGACTGTATTCCTCAACACATCGGCTTGAAAGGAATGTGCTAACATATCTATACACCTCTAACTGGGAGCATGCGGGTATAGAGTGTCTGCAGTGTGCTGCCCTGACTGGCATGGTGTCCCAATCAGCTTGAACCTCTTCATGTTGCATACCATGTTGTAAGATAGATGTGCTGTAAAAGAGCTTGACTTGATTAGCCAGGCAAAATGAGTATTAACAGAAGATATGGTTTCTTTCTCTGAATGAACTACCAGAGAGGTAAAGCTCTGTTTAAACTAAGGGACAGTGTTAGTAGAAGAGCGTAAGTCATTGACTGAGTAGGAATACATTGAGTCTAAAAATCAAAAAGAATTTTCTGCCAGGGCAGAGATGCTTTGAGACTGCCCTCTGATTGAGTAGTTATAAAAGGGGATTTGGTCAGTTTCTGAAAGGGATTAAGTGACATGACTGCAAGTGTAGGAGTGGATCATTTGCAGTGATTCAGGAGTTCCCTTCTAGTCCTACGTTCCTGTCTCACAGTTCTGTTCAAATGGCAGAGTCAACAATAAATTCCACTGTTGAATAATCTGGGAAGAGCAGGGTCCGAATTACAACCTTGTGGAGTAATAATCTGCTCTTATATTTGTACATATATTTCAACTATTGTGCAGATATATATATTTTTCAGTTAACAGAGTTGAGGGGTGAAAGGAGTGGGTTCTCTGTTAGCCAGAGTATATAACCTTAAAAATGTGTGGGGAATTAGGCTTCTTCAGTTGTACAGTTCATGAAGCAATTATGTTTAATCTTGATTCTTTTTAAATAACAGTGATAGAACCAGGGAGGTCCTGGTCAAATTCTTGTAAAAATATGCCAAACAATATATATCATCATTTCAGTCATTCTAGTCATGAGGACTTGAGAACTGCTGAATTCAGCCAGATGAAAAGTCCACCTAACCTAGTATCCTGTCTTAGTAAGTAGATACCTATGGAAAAACTATACGGAAGCAGTCATGCTTACAGTGATTTTTCCATCATGCTCTTCTAGCCTTCACTGGCTAGGAGACTCTTTTGTTTAATAGTTACTGCTGACCTACTGAATAGAACCGCTGAATTCATAAAGTCATGATTTTTTTGATCCATGTACAGTTTGGGCCTCTCAATATCTAATGAAAATGAGTTTAATTTATTATTACCAAAAAATGTGCATGCCTTCCAATATTGATATTATGAAAACTAGTGTTCCCAGCTCACCTTTTTCATAAAATTCATGACTTAATACATCTCCATCATATCCTTCTTCAGGTATTTTTCTAATTCTACCATAAACTTTTTGATAATGGAATGACTAAAACTGCATATAGTATTCATAATGTGTCTGTGGCCTGAATGTACACAGGGCAGACTTTTCGCATCTGTTCTCAGTTAATTTTTAAATAGTTCCTAAGTTTCTGTTTGCTTCTTTAAGCACCAGATGTTTTCAGATTTCTTTCCTGGTGATACTGACTAACACCCCATGTATATGTGTATTTTCCCTGCCTCTCTTGATGTGCATTACACTTACTGACACCAAATAGCCTTTGGCATTTTATCACTCATTCAGTATTGAACCATCCTCTGAAGCTTTTCATAGCCAGCTTTAGATTTCCTCAGCCTAAGAGTTTTGTGTCATCTGATTTTTTTTCTTTGTCTTATTATGTGGCACTTTTCTCATCATTTATGAATATATTGAAGGGCCCAGATGTCTCAGCTGAGCCTATGTCAGTGAATCCTGACACTTTCTTAGTGTGAATATTTCTTTATGAAGAAAAGAATACAAGCAATATAAAATCTGACCTATAAAAATAATTCATCTTTTTTTCTTCTTCCTAAAATGAATTTTTACCATTTTAGTTTGTTTATTTATTGCATAAGTAGATGCATTTTTAATGCATTTTCATGATGTAGTTCTGCTTTTCAAAGGATTTGTAGGATAATGGGAAAACAAGATAACAGAAATTCACTGCTATTTGATGATTTAATTATGACACATGTTGAGTTTAATGGCTCTAATTAACATTTTTGTTTCATCAAAGTATGGCATTCTGGCACATACTGACAATTGAGAGTGATTGTCAGGGAAAAGTATATAAAAGAAACTGTTCTTTTTATTTCTTGAACGTTAGCATGTAAAGGTTGTCTTTGACTGTCTACAATCTTCTATTGGCTTAATCCACTATGCTTACTTATTAAGCTATGAATACCTGCAAATCCTTTAAAGGATTAACTGTATCTGCCTGCTAAGCTTTCCAAGGCAGTTAAAAATAACTGCAGGCTGATTCTATTGACACGCTAAAAATTGGACCTACTCTACATAGTATGTTGTATTTGCTGCTGCTTTGACAAATGTAATACAGTCTGGAGGTACTTAAACCTTCTATGAAGATTCAGGTTGACCAAGTGCTCTCGAAACGCCCGTTATAACTAGCAGCTGTTTTCCCTTACAGCCCACAGAGGATCAGCATTTGCTTTGTCTCATGAAAAATGCCAGGGACCAAGGACATACAAGGTGGAAAAAGAAATTCAGCTTAATACCAATGCATGAAATAAAGGTATCCTTCTCTGTAGAAAAGGCCATGACTTACACAAGGTGGTCTGACCGGTTCCTGCAGTGCAGTCCTTTATGTATGATACGGCTTTTGCTAGCCGCAGTCATTGACTTCAGAAAATGTGGATCATTTCCATGTTTACAGAATTATTGTTATATTCTAATACAGTATGAGCATGTATGCTCGATGCTGCTAGATATTATTAGGAAGGGAGCCAAACAGATGAGATTCACTATAGTGGAAGCCTTAGAAGGAAGGCACAGTTTCTCTTGGTGCTCCAGAGAATGCATGAGACAGCAGTACGTTAAATGTGTATTGACTACCTCTATGCTCTATTATCCGTGCTGGCTATCGGGGAAGAAGAGTTGGCTTTCACCTTCTTCCTTGGTCAAAGAAGTTAAATTGTGGAATATATAAAATGGAAACTTTGAGACAAGGCTTTTCACTTTTCATTGCCAGATATTTTCTCTCTGAAGTCTTGTACTGGTACAACACAGATTCCAGGTTGCAAAAGTATCATACATTCTGGTATTTTCTTGTTGGCCAAGGAGAGAATACCTGATGTGGATCCTTCTTTGCTACAGTGATTCCCACCTTCCTTAACAGATTCTTTAGGTTCCTGCAAAAAAGCACAAGTTAGAGTGTACATAACAGCTGAAACTGGTTCTAGCAGTTTTAAGAGCTGAAGGAACATAACATGGCACAAAGCTACTTTGCTCCCAAGTGATAGGCCTCAGGCTAAATAATACTTAGGTGGGTGCATGAATCCTGCATTTGTTCTGAGATGATGAAGGAGGAATATTGAAAACCAAATGCAGCGAGATGTAGGTACTCACAGGGGGCGACGCTGTCAGCATTCCTTATAATGAACTCCTGACTGTAAAGCAATACGTACTTGGGTCATGGCTTGCCAGCCACCTGGTCAGAGTGTAAAGCATTGACACAAGTGCAGAAGGAAAATTGGATTCATCAGCGTGGATTCAACCTTTAGTCCCAAAGTAATGTTTTACACCGAAAGGCTGCTAAACTTTTTTACAGTTTAGGTACTCCAAGAGCTAAGTAGTTGCTACTTAATTACTTAATTACTATGCTGTTTGGCAATGGAAGGGCTGTAGATTTTCCTGCTCTTCTAAATATGTAAGCAAACTCTGCACAATGCAAGCCGAAGGTTCTAGCTCGGATGTAATAAGCAATATAACTCCATTAACATTAATATGTGCTACTTTAATCAGTCTCCAAAAGCATTTTAGACATAAAGTTTGTGCTGAGGCTACTTCCTACTGAGCTAAATCAGGAGATCACATTTTCCTTTTTACTAGTTCTAGCTGGGGAAGTCAACAAAAACTTGGGAGAGTGATAATATTTTAAACCATTTTTATAGTCAATGTCTGCCCACGCATGGCCCTAGCCTACCTGAGGAAGTGCCGCAGTTAAGCAGATACATTGCTTGTGATATTTCAGCAATGCCTCTTCAAACTAGTTGCAGAATTTCTACAATGCACTGTATTGCACTATGCAGGCTATAGATGAAACGGTCTTACCAGGTAGACTATATGGTTCCACTTATTTCAATGGTAATTTTTCTAATTAGGCATATATTGCTTAATGTGTGTTTTTATCTGAACTTTATGAAAAACTGTCAGGTTAAATTTTACTTGACGTGTATTTTGGAGGGAGAAAATGGACTTTTACAAAATGCGCTTCCTAAAACAAACTCTTTAGTACTTTGGTATGAATAGAAACTAGCATTCTTATGTTTTAAATAAGAAATCTTGTGGAACCTAAGCTTGTCAGATTTTTGCCAGAAACTTGCTGGTTCCCTGCCAGCTCATCTACCCATCCACTTGGCAGGTTGCCCAGCCTTCCAAAAGCTGTAGCTGCCTCTGCGTCAAGGATGGGCAGCAGTTCCAGGGCTGCAGGCTCCAGAGCGGGTGGCCAGATGGACTTCCTCTCAGGTACCACCCGAAGGGTCCCCATCGTCATGGGGTGATGTGGTGTGCAGACAGCCTCCTGGCAGGGTGGTAGGCTAAGGAACTTTCAGGTCTGGAGGTGTTTTATCTTGTGCTAGCTTTTAGTAGTTTTCTAAGAAATTGTTCTGTAAGTGGACATCCTATTCCTGTCGCTAAGGAAGACCTTGTATCTGAAAAGAGGGATGTATGCATCTAACACATCGCTTTGTAGCAGTCCTGCTCCCAAGGTTCATGTAGCAATGACACAAAACGCAACAGCATGCCTAGAGGAATGTTGCTTTTTAAGTTGGAACTCGGCTTCTGACAGAGCGTTAGCTTTTGTTGGGGTTTTGGGTTTTCTTTTTGTCTTAACAGACGCTCTTGTTTCTCCTACAAATATCTAATCTTATTTTAGATTCAACCAGACCTCAGCAATATCTTGTGGACTAACATGCAATTTTTTAATCAGTTAGGTACTCATGGTAGGTAATACACTCTTGGTATTAATAATGTATTGTGGAAGGAGCATAATAATAAATAAAAGCTGATAAGCTTTATGTTGATGTGTGTGTACACGGTTGTTGACCTTAACAGTTTTTCTCCTATCTTTTTAGTGCTGAGAACAGTACGATTTAATAGCAGAGAGCAATGCTAGTGAAATTTTGGGGATTGTAACTCTTCATGTTTGTATAAAAGTAAGTGCTAACCATGACTCAAACAGGTTAATAAATAATAAAAGCACACAAAGCAATTTTGCTTTCTTTCTCTGATTATTCTTTAATAGTTCACTGCATTTTAAATAGCTTGTTAGAAAACTTATCCTTCCTAACAGAGTTCTACTCCAAAAATAAATCCGTTCCACAATAGTAGGCACGGTTGGAGAAGAACTTCTTCTTCTGGTCCAGCTATTGCTGGTAGATTGCTACTAGATGCCATATAAATCAATCAATCAATCAATCTCTGTTTTACTGAAGTTAAATAATGATATTGAAAGAGATGTGTTAATGTAATGAAGCAACACATATGAAGCAATACAACAAATATTTTATAGACTGTTGTCTGGAGATGATACTTTTTTTTATAATTACTCTCAAGGAAATTTAATGAAGAATTTTTAATTAACATAATACACTAGAGCATAAGGTAATGAATGTTTCCTATCATTAATTTGTCAAATAGAAACAATGATACTATAAAAGATGACATTCTGATAGATTTTCTCCAGCTTAGTAACTTTTTCAGCAACTTTACTTAGTAACTTTACTTCATACTTTGCCCTACTAAAGTTAGTAAGTCCATTCCTGAAGTTCCTAGTCAGGTAGAATAAGGGTTTCAGAATCTAGGTGGATAATCTTTTTGCTTATACAGTGTTATCTAGCAGTGTAAGAACTGAAGAACCAAACGTTGCCTTCTTTGATTGGACCAGTGGCTCATCAAAATCAGTACAAAGGAAGCACTATAATTATAAAAAAAAAAAAATCCTCTCCTGTTTCTCAGCTAATACAATATGTTGGGGTGGAGAAGGTTGGCCTTGTTGTGCATTTAGCAGATGCTTCCAATGAGCTGTCCAAAATGAAACCAGGCTCAATTGATTTGCCTCTGTGCTACTCCAGCTCTATGTGGATTGAAAGCATTGGAGCTATGCTAATAATAAAATTAGAATGAAATAGAGATAAATCATACACGCTGTTTCTTGCTGAAATGATGACAAGTAGTTTCTCTTTGGTTTTATTATTCTTTTGCACCAGTCAATATAAAAATTTTGCTAACATGTTTTTCACAACATTTACAGATTAAAAGTAGTTGCCTAACTCCATTTCTGCTTACAAACTTAATAACAATATGCTTATATAAAATAGACTGATGGTCATATCTTCAGCTACATGCTGGCATAGCTCCAACTGCATAGCTGTTGACTTCATGAGGATTTAGACACAAACTTAAAGTTAAGCCCATGCTTAACTGCTCTGTCAATCTGTCTCTCTCTCCCTCTCTCGTTGCTCTTAATGTCATATAAAAATCTATGAAATTTAGCTCATGCCGATGTACGAATCAATGTTCTATTTCTATACGTTCTTTGTACTCAAAAATGTGGTTGATTTGCTCTTGTTCCAAGCCTGAAGAAAAGACTGTATCCACTGTGACTTCCATAGTGGTATGCTCTGGGTGTGAGCGTGTGTGTGTGTGTATCTATTCTCAAAGGCGATGTATGGGCCTCTTGTCTAACCAAAACTTCCGTAATCATAGAATCATAGAATGGGTTGGGTTGGAAGGGACCTTAAAGATCATCTCATTCCAGATAGACTGCATTTCAGAATAAATCCTTCCTAGTGAATCTGCTCCCAAACTCATGCTTTTTGCAGAAGATGTAAATGAAGTCCTTTTTTGTGGCTTTTGATTTAAGTCACTTAAGGTTTATCACAGTTATCGATACCTGTTTTTCATGGTATTTAAAAATGTTTACACCAAAATATTACATTAGTAATAGTAGCAAAGATTTAGAAAGTAAATTGCACAAGAGCTATTTTATAGCCTGAGACTGTCATCTCATACACTAAGCATAAAAGTTATTACACAAAGGAAAGTATAATAAAATTATGGCTGTAGGCAGTGGCTTTAATAAATGGTATAGGTTTTTCTAATACTTAATAAACTAAGAGATTTTACCAGAAGTGTAACCTCGTATTTCTGTGATTTATGTGCATTCTTCCCCAAAATAGCATTCATCTGCCATAAGATTTAGTTGGGCATTTATGCCTGACCAAACTAATAAGTGTGATATTGGACTGTCTAGAAAGCTATGGATATATTTAAATAAAAAGATTGTAAGTAGGTGCTCTAATTATCTTGATAAATCAGGAGCTAAGTGACAATATTGGCATAGATTCGAATAAAAAAAAAATCTTAAGGACACATTTCCTTAAATTTTAGTTCCTAAAAATTTTGACAGCATGTCCATGTGTCTTTTCATATTTTTCATATTTGCTAGATGTACTGTAGTTTCCCCTGGAATATGTGTCCTGCAAGGCAGGGGACAACAGAATCAAGAAATAAACATCTGACCATGTCACAAATCCAGTTAACTCTGACAAGGCTAGTAAAGTCAAGTGAATAACAAAACAATGCTGTCTGGAAGCAGCTTTATATTTTAGATTGTACTGGACATGGTAGGACACCAGTTGGACAAAGCAAAAAATACTCCGAGCAGCTGAATTTTCTGCACCCTCTAAGACCATCTTACACCCTGATGAGGTCACAGCACTATAGCATTTTCAAGTGTCAGATCTCATCTCTTCACTGTTTCTAAGCGGCAGAGAGGAGGAGGGAAGCATTCCCCTCACAGAATGTAAAATATGTGCTAATGTCATTACAAGGTAACGCAGTGAAGCAGAAACCACAGTTAATATCACACAGCGTCTCAACCACCACCACCACGTTTGGTTATGATAATAACCTTCAGTAGATTTCAGTGCAACAATCCTCGGGCAGAAATTCTGGTGATTGTGTAATCCCAGGACCTATGCATGTTAAAAGTAGCTTTCCTTTTTCTAGCTCGACACGTGTAGTTACCCTGTGTCCCATTTAAGGAAACCAAACGATTAAATGATTGCGTCACTGGTCTGCTGCATTCATTCATGCTTGGGACTCAAAAATGTGGGTGAATTTCTCATCTCAAGTATAGCAGTGTCAATCTAGCAATACTCCTTTGGCAAAATTATTTTGGATTTATCTTGAAAGGAGAAGCCATTCCCTGACCTTCTGACTAGAATTCTAAATTCTTCACTGCATGTTTCCGCATAGAAAGGAAATACATACTCCATTTACTTTATCTGTGTAACTCAAACAACACTGTATTACACTTGAAAGTTCTACAGCTTTGTCTCTCTCCTCACTCAAACCTATTTCACAATCATGGAGTACCCTCAAGTAAAATGCTCACTTTCCATTTACACTTGACTAATGGAAGACATTTTAGATCCATCAAGTGTTACTATTATTACTGTTAACTGTTGACGTTATTTGCAGATCATAATAACCTACTTTTCTAGTTGCCAGAATAGTCAAACATATAGTTTATCAGCTCTAATATGGGCCCTAAAACTGGAACAAACAGCTGTCCTCGACTTTGGGATGGAGGAAGGAATGTTTCTTTGGGAAACAACATGAGAATTGGGGTTAGCTCTTATCTCGCAGCTAGTTTGCAGCTGACTAGCGTTGGAAATTTCCCAGCACTTTTCTAATATTTCTATTTCATTGAAATTAAAATTATATTAACTTCAGCAAAATTTTCCAAAGGAAGATTTCTCAGGTTTAGAATGGGATTTCTGGTCTAGAAACCAGAAACAAATACGCGCAATGACTCAGTGTTAGGTTATTAAATGATTAGGTTTGGAGCAGGGAGCTGAAACTGTTTCTCCTCTCCTAATTCCACGTTTGTATGCACTGCATCATTTTGACTCTTTTCCCCCTGCAACTTGAAGAGATGGGAGTTTTGTTCTCACAGAGGCCAAAAAAAGTAAAAACTTCAGAAAGTCTGTAGTGCCTGTTTTCTAGTTAATCTTAGTGTTGGTCCCATCTTTCCTGACGCTGAGAATTTAACATGGGGTCAGATGGGTAAATTTATTTTAACTGTCAGGATGGTCTCTGAGGTCAGGGAAAGGAGCAAGGAAAGAATAAATAATGTGCAAGATTGCTTCTACAGAAAATTAAAAATTAAACATATCAACATGCTTCTACATTTTTCTAACTGCACTGAAACTTGATTTTCTTGCTACAAGTTTGGACACAAATAGAATTTAGCAAATGGATATATGCTGTAGCTGGAGCACAGGCATATGCTGACATACGATTACCATATGCCAGTGAGACATGTTTCGTTCTTTAAATAGCTTTTCATCTTTTTAACATTTTGGAACATGTGACTATTTTCATTATGCTTTTTTTCTCCTTCCTTTGAAGCCACATGCATTTACAACTGACTTAGATTAGGCAGAAAGGACTGACAGAAAGAAGCTAAAATAGCTTTCGGAGATTACTACTACAGTCAAATATATTTGGCACTTGAAGAGCCACCATGAACTATTGAAACAAAATAAAATCTACGTTGATCTTTATAAGTAAAGAAAACATAATATGGATTGGGATTTTTGTTCTGGATTCATCCAGGATCATATACGATATTTTATTCCTGGTATGTAACACAGCAAGTTAAAATTTAATCCAAAAAACGATAAAACCTTTGTATTTAATCATGTATCATTAAATACTGAGGTTTCGACTTGAACTGGAGACCACCTGAGTCAGAACCTTAGTCTCACACAGAGAACAATGGTACCTGCCAACAGAGTATTTCCTGTTGGTTTTCACAACAAACAAACAAATTTGATATCTTCATATATCTGCCGATGTGCAGTATGAAAGCATTTGGATGCAAGTTTTACAGAGGTCTACTGTTTTAGGCAAATTATAGATCAACAAACCTATCTCTTAAAAAACTAACTCCATCAGAATAGTCTTAACATCTTTCAGCAAATGGTGTGACACATAAAATACACTCAATCTCATGTTCTTAAGTTCCTAAAACTTTTGGAGGAAAAAATGCTTTAAATTTACTTAAATGCCTGTAAGAACTTTTAAAAAAAGGAAGCATAATGAGAACATACACAAAGATTCTACCACCCTGTGTGAAGGTAGAAAAACTGTACTGACCACATTCTTTGGCTTTTGCAACATCTCATATAGGCTTTATCAGTGAAATACTTCATTTGTATCTTTAGTGAAAATTGCGTTATACTTCTCAAGAGAGAAACCATCTCTTTCTGAATGTCTGGAGAAACGCTGAGAATAACAACCGCCATAAACAAGTAATTAGTAAGAATTTACTTATCTTTTCTTTTCCGATTTATAGATTATTCTTGCCTGGAGACATAATTTCTCAATAAACTCCAGCTTCCTAACTGTTGCAATACCAAGGACATCAAGCATTAGACTTCCCTACAAAGTGTATGTATCAGCTTAGGCCGGCACAGGAAGAACTCTTAAGACTGGGCTGAAAGAACCAATGTTTACTCAAAGCCTCTGATTCAACACAGGTGCATTCGCTTTCTATTTCTGCATCTCAGAAAGGGTCAAAGCACCCTGCAATGTAGAAGGGCATAAAGTACTGCTTGACACGTTGGACATAAACACATACGTCATGCAGACATCCTACTGTTATGAATAAATCAGTTCCTGCTTGTGCTAAAAGGCACCGA
This sequence comes from Aptenodytes forsteri, assembly GCF_000699145.1. Classification (NCBI taxonomy): domain Eukaryota; kingdom Metazoa; phylum Chordata; class Aves; order Sphenisciformes; family Spheniscidae; genus Aptenodytes; species Aptenodytes forsteri. The sequence goes on from NW_008796217.1 coordinate 7,874,031, forward strand.
TGTAATCACAAAATGTTTGAGAGACCTCATCCTTTTGCTCTTAACTGTGTAACACTGGAAATTTTGCCCTTCTGCAAATTAAGGATTGGGCCTTAGTAGAATTCTGTTGAAATAAAGGTGTTTCTGTCAATTTGAGCATTTTAAGTGCAAACCAAAGTTCCATAAGCTTTAGGCGAGCCTTCTCTACAGGGAAGTAAACAACACAAAATGCGTGGTGATATGTGTATAGTTTTCCTTCCACGGCTACCTCAATTTCCAGTGTAATTGTAATTGGGTGCGCAGATTTCTTCTGGATGATGCCAGAAGAGAAAAATGACAAAGATTATATAAAACAATTTTTTGTTTCTTATCCTAGGAAAGTCTTAAAACATAGTACAATTTGGGTGGTCCCTGGACTTAAACCCATTAACAGAAAAAGATAATGGAGCTATCATGAGAGCCAAATGGAGAGAAAATGCATAACAATACCATATACAAGCAAAATCAGAGCAGGTGTAGAATGAGGGAAAGGGGAGGTATGTGATGCCATGAAGGAGTTATTTAGCAGGTATTATAATGTGAGGAAAAAATGAGCACCTCTTTTCAAAAGGGGAATTGGAAATTTCCTGAGGATATTGTGGCATCATTCCTCCAAATCCCTTATGCTCCATTGTTCTCTGTTTCTCAGTGGCACCCCCCTGCACCCAGAAGTTTTGCACCCGCTTCTCCTCTTTCCACATCCCAATGTTGATGAGGTCCTGTCTGTCTCCCAGGCTCAGCATCTCTATTTTACTGTGAGCAAAGCTGTCACAGTGGTAAGCACTACCAGAAAGATATTTTGCCTCTCTTTTTTGTCTGTGAAAGCAAGGTGTGAGAAGGGCTTACTCAAGGTATTTTTCTGGCACTGCTACTGTGGCTGCAGGGTGATGGCTAACGTTCCTCCCCTGCGCCACCAAGCAACGCGTGTTCCAGCATCAGAGTGAAGAGCAGGATCTGAAACAAGTAAAACAGTGTCACTCAGAAACTGCAGGAGTAAGAAAAATTAGAGGGCTTCCTTCCACCTGTGAAGTTTTTATGTAGACAGCGGAGGCTGGCGTGAAACATACCTGCATAAGACAGGTGAAAGGGGAACTTGCTGCTTCCTAGAAGTCCCGTGGTTGAGGAAGTAAAGTTTTGAGAGATAGCTTTACTTCAGGGAGTTTCAAAATGTGTAATGGAGATGTGTGATACTGGGCCAGTCCCTACCTGATGCAAAATAACCTCTGTATAAGAATATACTGGGGATGTGAGGAACCTCAGCATCAGCCGTTTATAGCTGTCAATCTACTCCTGCTGCTCCAAGTGAATTGCTAAAGTAAACACAGCCTATGCTGGTTTATTCACTGCTCACAGACAGAACAAAAACTTTAATAGTTTGTGATGCACCATAATTTTCCAGGAAAATATATTCCATAGCACTCTGAAAGCAAAAATACTGTATTTAAATGAGATTCACGGCAGTATATTTTATTGACTTTGAGAGACAGATTCAGAAAAAGAGGATTACCAAGCTGAGACTAATAGCTGCATTCAACAGACTCAAATTTACACTAGTTTACATTTTAAATAAGAACTCCATCTGTAGGGGGAAAATAGTACTTAAACACGCCTTACTTTATTAGAAAGTGCCACCTAGGGGTTAAAAGCTTTTAAACTTTAGAGTGGCAAAGGATAGGAAGCCCTATGAATAGCAGAGAAAGTATTTCTTACATTTAATCATTTGTATTTTGGAATTTACTAGGCAAACAAGGTGTTGCCGAGATTTCCATACTGTTGTATCCGGCAAAAGAATTGTAACTTTCACAGTTCCCTTTGGAGTTGGCCATACTCTTCTCTCTCTTCCATAGTCTGGCAGTGATTGGGGATGTCACAAATCCTGATTTTCTCCTCTACGAGGTCTTGCTCATATGATCAATGGAGAGGTTATCTACATCTACTGCTGCAAGGCCGAGTAGGAAATTGCTGTCTTGCTGGTTTTGAGTCAGCAAGAACTTAAAATAGAGCCTTGAAAAGTTTGCTTTGTGAGGCTGAAATTGGAGAGGAAACCCTGGCCTGCTTCTACTTAATCTAGTCTACCAAAGGAAGGTACTGTACAAGGGAGGAATGAGATGCTGGGACTACTCTCTGTCTGTGAGCAGATATGCTTTATTCCTCCTGAAACTTCCCCTGCCCCCTTGCACATTACAAGTTACAGTTGGCTCCTTTTGGTTTCTTTTGATGTAGCCTAGAAATGGGCAAAAAAACCCTAGAAAAATCTGCCCATCTCTGTACCATGTTTGTTTTTTCAGACTGAGTTTTGGGCTAAAAGCCTGAATTGTGGTCATTTCTTTCCTGAAAAACCAAAACTCCAGGGGAGGTAATATTTTAGGAGAAGTGTTTTTTTCACACACTTTTTATTCTCTTAAATGGTATTTGATTTTATTCTGTATCTTCCACAGCAGATGGCGTAGCTGCCTCACTGAGACCAGAGACTCTTTCTGTGATCTGCTCACTTGGCAAGATCTACTATACCTCAGGCAGAATGCAAATTATACATACATGTAGTCAAGAAACTCTCTCCCCTGTCCTTAGAGGAAAGTAGTGATGCTATCACAATAGTTTTGAGGAAAAATGTCAACATTTTTGATTGCATGACTGTATGCTTGAACTGTAATAAAGGGCAGGTGTCTTTTCCCTTCCTTCAGTACCCTCCACACACATAAGCAACTAAGATTTGATTATTAGTAAAGGGGGGGGGGGGGAGACAGGGGGGGGGGGGGGGGGGGGGGGGGGGGGGGGGGAGGGGAAGGGAAGGGAAGGGAAGGGAAGGGA
>NW_008796217.1:7876977-7879528 GCF_000699145.1 Aptenodytes forsteri
TTATAAAAAGGGGGGGGGGGGGGAAGACTTGATTTTATTTGTGTTAAGTTCCTTTTTAAAATCATCCATACTGAGAAAAGAAAAAAGGCCAGCTGGCAAAAATTGCTTTGTCTCTCCCTTAGAAATGGAAAAAAAAATTATTTTGGAATTACAAGCCACAAACACGGCAAAATGATGCTGCAAGATATACCAAAGATTGCTGTAAGCACCCCTCAGGTAAACAAGCCCTGCGGTAAAATCATAGCGTGATGGATAAAGCAAACTCTTATGACTGTCCTCTAGATGTCATGATGCAGAAGAGATGAGAAGCTGGATACTAGGGCTGCCATACGTGAAGCTGAATGGGCTTTGACAAGATTGTTAAAGAAAAGCTACATACAGTGGGGAACAGTAAATTCATTGCGGTGCCCATCTTGATGCAGCATGCTCCAGAACATGCAGCAGACTACTGCTTAGATACTGGCAATAAACACTGTACCAAGCCTGAGGGGGAGGGAGACGTACGTTCACATCAGGTCCACATTAGACATTCTTGCTCTGTCGTTCAGGGTGGATTTTTGGTGACTTTCTTGTTTTGATAAAAGTCAGAGAGAATATGCAGTTACACTAGTAGTACAGTGCTTTTGCCTTTATAGGTTCTATTGCTTACCAAAACAGCATGGTTTTTACCTATATATATATGTATGTGTATATAGATACACATATAAATAAATAAAATGCCAGTATAAATAAATAATTGCAGTAGTAAATATATACACATTAGGACTTGCTATTACAATTTTATTGGCAGATATTCTCTAATACAGATACGGCCTAATGGTCTGGGCCAGCACCTATTTCTTGCAAAATAAGATACAACAAATTCAGAGACTTAGAATAAGATACTTATGAATAAGGATTGCAGGATTCTCTCATATATGTACATATGTGTCTAAAAGAAAGTCTGACGATCAGAGTTTAGTGAAGAGGAACTGGAGAAGTGATTAATAGAAGTCATTAAACATAATTTGGAATATTCAGAATTTCAATTACAAAATAAAAAGAATCATTCCGCTCTTGAAATTCCTGAAATAATGTTTTCAGAATCTTTCATTTTACAGGGCCTGGCTCACCAAAATCTGTGATGGTTTAAAGGTGTTCAGAGCTGGTGTGTCTAAAACCGTGTGTCTTTCTTTCCAACTGTATCCCTCTGTTAAACACAGTATCGCCTTTCCTTACACACCTTACCTCTCCGAGGTGCCCGATAGTGGAGTTAGGGAAAACATTGTAGCTGGAGGCCTACCGCAAGAACACCAGTAAGAAGAAATCCTGCTTCCACTAAACCACTTTTGCCATCAACTTCCCCAAGGACAAATTTCATCCTCAAATCTGGTCTTTCTTGACAAATGTCCACCTGGCAACAAGGTCAAAATCATGTAATGCAGAATCTGTTAATCAGAATCGGGTGTATCCACACTGGCTGTCAAGTAGAAAAACAAGCTGATGTTTAACAGGAATAAATGAAGAAGGGGGGAAGTCTTGGAAAACCGCATCTGGAGAAATAATAGAAGAAAGTGTTCCCATGTTAACAGATGACAAACTATGGAAGCAGTGTCTTACAGGAGCCCCGCTGTGACACAGAGGAAGCACACAGAGCGCACGATGATGAAAACTCATGTTCAGGGAACAGTGATGAAGGGTAACTGTCCCTGTGTCTCAGGAGCTTGACTCCAAGGGACAGAAACACAGGGAGCCTTTTGGTGCCCGAGACGGGACACCCCTGGGGGCCATTCCTCCTAACCTCATCCCACCTCTCACTGTATATAACAATGGGGGTTCAAAAGAGAAGGTGGCTCCTCTAGACTCATCCACAGAGTCCCCACCCAAGAGTCAGAACAATATATGGCTGCTGAGCCTACAAAGAAACGTCTTGGCAAAGGTGAACACTTAAATACTATATATAGTATATCCCAGTCACAAATATTTAAGAATCTTTAATATTTATAATGCTGCAAATGTCATTTATAAACTCTGGTACTTTAATGACAAAGATAATGACAACAATAGCAAATGCTAATTGGAGTCTTCAGTCTGATGAGGGTCACTGCCTCCCAGAGCACTGAATTCCACAGAACTTCCACAAAACTGGGCTTCCCCGGGCCTCCGGGGGCGGGGGTTGAACTGGTGCTCAAACATCCATTTAGAAAGGAATTCAGGATGCAGACACGGGGCCACCTTACCTGCCTTCCTCACTATGGTGATGAGCACCTTCACAACACTTAAGACAGTCAGGCTGATAATCCACGCAAAACCACATAAACTAGTGAGCATTTTGGAGGTTTCCTCGTCACCAGCTGGTGACACCTGAAGGAAGCCCCCGGGTCACCGCTACCGGCACCGGCTGCTCCGGAGGGGATCCCGGCACGTCTGGACCGGGCAGAAGAGACAAAATACGTTCGAGACAGCGGCCGACGCTTGCCAACCAATTCAGTGCCGCGGAAGAACCGGAAAGCACCTACACAGAAACGGCCCGCGCCCTTGCCACCCAGCTCCCACAAGGCCGGCTGACAGC
>NW_008796217.1:7880047-7888840 GCF_000699145.1 Aptenodytes forsteri
CGGGGCTGGGGGCCGCCGGCGGCCGAGGCGGCCGGTGTGAGGTGCCGGCGTGAGGTGCCGGCGAGGCCCGCCGCCTGTGGGCCTGTGTCCTGGCAGGTCACCGGCTGGGCCGTGTAGGGACGGGGCCCTCCGTGCCCTCGGCGAGGGGGGCTGAGCTGCTGCGCTCTCCTGGCCTGGAAGGGCTCGGTGGGGAGGGCGTTATGGACGTATTGGAGGGGGTGGGTGTCTCCCAGAGCTTAATAACTGCTAGAGAAGTTGAGCTTCTGGGTTAATTCGTTAAACTGGGGCATTCGGAAAGCGCTGGGGAGAGTTGAATGTTTCGTGTTGCTACTTAATCTCTGGAGTTCAGTCCCATTCCCTCTGAGTTGCCGCTTTGGTTTCAGGGGATGAGTGGGTCTTTCCTAAACTCGGGCCTGAAAAGACACTGTAGAGAGAAATCACTGAGATTAAAAAAATAAATCATCTTTTGGTAAACACCCAAAATAAATCTCAAGTACAGTTGCTGTGTGACTCATTAGCATCGATAAGCTACTGCTCGTCCGTCTCCCGTAAGACTACCCTTCATGCAAGAAGTCCTCTTTGTAGGAAAGGTCCTTCCCTCAGATGGCAGGTCAGTGGGGATGGAGAAGAGAGTGATGTGGAGGAAAGCCAAAGGGATCTACTTGTGTTCTTTGTTTTTTTCAGTTGGTTTTATGTGGTGGCAGCATTATTTAAAATCGCCTCAAGCATTTTTTCTCTGGATGCTAAATATGAAACTCCTCAGTATCTGAAAACGGTTATGGGAAAAATTAGTGTACTGTACTGAGTGATTTGTACTAAACTGTCCTGTGTTTGTTTATAAGCACTGTAAGCATCTCCTAAGCTACAAGAAAAAAAATTGGCATTAAGGGTTTTTTTTGTTATTGTTGTTCTTGGAAGTGTTGAAGGAACTTTTCAGTTGTACTTGCTTAAAAGAAAAGTATGTGCCCAAATGAATCAAAGAGGTGAGCTATGGCAAGATATTCTACATACTGTACTTGTTCATAGCAATAAGTTACAAATAACTTTCCACTGAAAAGTGTTTGCTTTTTATTGTACAGCATTGAAGAAGCCTATTGTATTTATACTAGTAGCTCAGTGCTTCATAGAAAAACGTAGTCTTGGTGCCACAAACTGTCATTATCTTATAAAGGCTGAACACTCTGGCTGGTCTTCATACCCTTCAAAATGCTTTTGGAGCAAGAGTCGTGTGATAGATTCCTCCCCTTCCAAGGAATAGATTATCCCCCTGCCTGTAGAGTTTGGAAATAAAAAGTAATTCCAGAGTTGTTCTGGTATTCAACAGCACAGTTCGTGCAAGATGTAATTTACAGGGCCTAGGAACGAGAGAGCTCAGGAACAGCAGTCCTTGGAGATACGGAGAACAGGTATGAGAAGGATAATGATTGTGGTCACTCTCCAGGTGGCTTCGGGTATGTGTATGTGGGAGATACAGCTTCTTGTTGCTTATATGATCTTGTGGCAGCAAGCTGATGAGGAGAGCAATCTCCCTTTTCAGGTGGCAGTATCATGCTTTTCCTTGTTCTCCTCTCGTACAGCCAGTTTCCCAAAGTTCTGCTGTGCACCGTGATGTAACTTCTGGAGTAGGAACAACTGCCTGCTTTTGCAAAGCAAACAAGCCTCTGTGATGTAGTGTTTCTGCTGCTCAGCCCCAGGATTGCTAACTAGGAAGATAATTTCCTGACTTGCTTCTTTAACTTCAAACTCAGTGCAGCAGCTTCCTCCAGATCAAAATCTGAGCAGTTGATTTTTACGTCCTTTTCCAGGTTGCCCCTTTTGCCCCTCATCACTAGCCTGACAAGTATTAGTTTTAGAGTTGCTCTGTACTTGTGAAAGTTGGACAAAGTGTTAAACAAACAGGTCCATGTGTAAATACAATTTACAGAGATAAATCGAGTCCTGTCATTCGTAAAGCAGAGAATCTGCACTGTTTCAGATACTTCATCTGATAATTGTAGCTACTGTATGGGTAGGAGCATGTCGGTAGTGACTGGTGTGCCGTGTGTTACCCACACCACATGCTTCTGCAAGAACGCCGAAGATCCCTGGATCTGAGTAAGCAAGTGGCATGCTGTATGTTTTGCAGGGAACAATGCACCTACCTGTTTCATTTTCAAATGCCTCAAGAAATATGGAAATAATAGTTTTATTTGCAAGCACTTCATAGCCATTTGCAGCCAAGAGAGCAAGAGTACTTTTTTTCTCCCGCCATTTAAGTGGAATTGGAAAGCTCTTTTTGGTGTCTTGGGCCAGCCAGCTTTTAGGTGACTCCTGTCTGTGGGATCCCTCGATAATAAAGATCAACTGAAGCAGCAGAACTTGGTCTAAACAAGAGTGGCAGGATTACAGTGGATTAGGAGGACCTTTAGCTCTTTAACAGGTTTCAAGTGTGTTTGAGCCAAAAGGGTAGAGAGTAGCCAAAGTGTTTTTTTTCAAAGGAAAGAGCTATGCTGTGAGCTACATCAGCTGGACTTCAGTTTTGTTCTTTCTTGATAAGCTTCCAGTTCAGGTTTCGCAAACCTGCTTTGTTTACTGAGTCGTAGTATTAAAGTAGTCCCCAGTTTCACTTTGTTTTTTTAATGTACCAGCAGCCTTAGAGACATAGTGAAATCTGTAGACCTGTCCTGATTTTTCCCTAGGAAATACATCACAGCTATATAAGTGATGCTTTTGTTACACAACTTAGACAACAGTCTCTTTGGTTTATCTTTCACTTAACTGAAGGCATTTTACTTCAGGATTCAGGCTTCCACCTTCGTTTGAGATGCTTGTTTTATGAACTTGCATACAATGGCAGTAATCAGTAATGCACTCAGTAGTTGATGGCACTCTGCTAGGTAAACCTGGATGTGAGGAAGCTCTCGACCAGACTGAGCGTTATCAACTTCAAAAGTTTGAGAGTCGCAAGTCTCTGCACTATGGATACTTTTACTAGCATAATCTGAAAGGCATGCTGAGCAAGTAAAGCAGGTAATGTAACTGTTAGCATGAAAGTCTGAGGGGAAAATAGGTTTGCTTATTCGCTGCTGTTCTAGAGATCCTTGGAGGGTGATAGCTTTCCGCTCAGCTGTACAGCCACGAGATTTGGAGTGGGAATCCGATCTATTCTATATTTAGCTTGAAGGAGAGGTGCTTCTTGTTCCTTTCCTCTTTTGCTGCGGAAAACTTTGACACATCAAAAATTTTCTGAGCTTTTTTGTTTTAATTTTCTCTCCTGCCTTTCCCTATCAAGGAAAAGGCAGTGCAAGTGGTGCTGATCAATCCCTTATGCACAGTCAGATTTTATAGCAGGTGCATGCGGTTCTGTAGTCCCCTGAGGATCTATCCCTCCACAGTACTGAAATTGCTGAATCCTGAATTTTGTCTAAATCACAGTGGGTTACTATGTAACTTGCGGGTGTACGATTGTTGGGATTTTAAAATCTCAGCTTCATTGGCATCTTGATGCAGGGTGGAAGTCACAACCAAATATTTATAGTTCTTGCTCAATGTGTTATTGCATAGGGCAATGGAAAGGGTCTCGCTATCTTCCCAGCAACAAGCACAAACTATAAATAGATTACTAAGTCTGCTTTATTCCTACTGTGGATGCTAGTTGATGAATCTTCTGAAGTTTGATTGCGCCTTACTGTTGTTGTCTATCTTATCATACTTGTAAATTTTCATAGTCAGTCAGTAGCAGATGATCCAGATAGAATGGTGATGATGAGGAATGGATTTTGCAGGGGAGCTCGCAGATAGGTGTTTTCATTTGTTCAAACTGAAAACAAAGTTAGCAGGTTTGCATTACATCCTTGAATTCTAGGAAGAGAAAGAAGCATTGAATTTACAAAGCCTACCTAGCCTATTAAGATAGCAAAATGTAGGTTGCAGCAAAGCTTCTACTGTGAAATTCAAAAAATTATCTGCAAAAGTGGAAACTGTTGCTGGTTTATAAAGTCTTTGTTTCAAAAACATAAAATTACTTTTGCATGTTCTAGCACATGGGTTAACGATTTGAGAAATAAGCTGTCTGGTGTGGTGGTTGTGTGGTGTTTTGGGTTGTTTTTTTTTTCCCTCCAGTAGTTTGTGTTTGGTACAAGGAAGGGTTTGGTGGGGTATTTTTCAGCTTCTTTGACATGGAATGTCTGTACTGTAGTTTTTAATGCAACTTCACTGAATTCTTAATTACACGATGACAAAAGGGTTCAGTAGACTCCTTTCTGAAAAATATGCTCAACAGTGACTGAAAGGTAAAATGTTAGGAATTCTATGTAAATGGAATTGAAGACAATTAAAACCTCGTTATATTACTATATAAATGCTCAAAGGGGCCACCATCATAATTGCTACATGCTGTTCTTGTCTTAATCTGGAAAAGGAAATAGTAGAACTGGAGAAGGTCCTGAGGGAAAAAAAAAGGTGTGAGGAAGATGCAGAATAAACTGTGCCTGCTCACCTTGGAGGACAGATCTTTCTTTGAAGCATCTCTAAGATCAGGAGTGAGGCTGAAAAAGTGAATAGGCAGCATTTGCTCATGTCTTGCAGTATAATCACTAGATAGCATTTGATGGAGTATATTGAAGAGTACAAAAGTATAAAGAGTTTTAAAAAAACAAAGTATCAGGTCTGTCAGTGATTATTAACAATGATGGTTTGATTGCAGCCTCTTATTTAGGGAGACTTACTCTTCCAAAGCAGGGAGCTGGGTGGAAGTTCCAGTGTTGGCTCTGTTTTCTGTTGTTCCCTAAAGCATCCCTTGCTTGCTGTTTAGGAAGCAGCATACAGGATGCATGGGTTTTTCATCTAACCCAGTGTGGTACTTACTTTATGATGTGTGGCCTTCACTGCTAATTTTTGTGTAAATAAAGCCAATCCTAGTGTACGGCTGCAGCTTTAAAGAGAAATCTCAAAGGTATGCATTGTCAGTTAACTTACAGGACTTTGATTATTCACTGAGCACGGTAATTTAGCTAGGATTATTACATTTACATTTTATGGAGAGGAATTCACTAGGAGTATAGGCTAAGGAGATTTTTAGTGTAGTAGGGAGTGCTGCAGTTATCTGGAAAGTTGCTTGTACTGGCAGGAGGATCTTGAGAACTGGAAGAAACAAAATTTTTAAGCTGAATAAATTTGCAAACTTTCTTGTAATCTTCTGTCCACTTTACAGATCAAGGTACCGAGAAGCATGAAGGAGCAGGCACTTCTGGGATTACTGATCAGGAAAAGGAATTGTCGAGCAGTGCATTACAAGCTTTTCTGGTAAGACAAAGCCAAACTTTGAGACTTCTAATTTACCACATAGCTGCTAAATGGGCTTATATAATTCTTTTTCCTGTTTTTGTAGCACAGTTGCAAAGGGATATTATACCAAAAGTAACACTGTTTTTTTTATAAAGCCAGCACATGCATTTTCTGTCTGCTGTGATGTGAGAAGACTGAAGGGGATACTTGAATGAAGTGTGCAAGAGCACATTTAATCTCCTTTCTCAAACTTAGTAGCATTAAAAGCTGTATAATGAGTTAATTAGAAGAAGCAGGCTGCTATTCTGTATGAGTGTTGGAAATGCATGATCTCTCTGAAGAATTAATCGCTTCAAGCTAAAAATGTTGTGTTAAAGGGTTTAAAGGAGCCATGTGTATTACAAAACAGCAACCAAACAAACCTTTTTCATTTTAGCATCTTCCTATATTCTTTCACAAAAAGCATCGTATACTGTTCTGTCACTTTGCATTAAAACACATTCTTCAACACGTAATACCTACAGGCAGTGTTAGCTACCTATTTTGTTTTTCTTGGAAGATTTTTTTGTGTGTTAAAATTCAGGTACCGGGTCTTTCAGTTTACTACTTTCTTTGTATTGTCTCCTAATTTTATTTAGTGTAGGAAATGACAGGAAGTATAATTGCTTTTCCTTTCAATTGTTGTATCTCTATCTCCACAATGCTTTGCATAACTTAGTTTTGGATGTGTTAAATAGATCAGGGGAAGAATTTAAATACTGTCTTTGAGATTCCTGTTTGTGTGTTTCACTCATTGCTTTTATTTTGTCTGGAATGTTGCTACATGAAGTGCATGCAGTTGGTCCTTAAACTGACTACAGCTGATGTTGTTCACTGATGTCTTCTTGAGTGCTTTCCAGCTCAATTGCTCTTTTTCAATAACTTTTTGCTCATTGACATTTGATCCTGAGAACTGAAGGCATAGGAGAGGGTTGCCTGTTTTCCACCTTTCCCACAGATCTACATGCCTAAAATACTTTCGCCTGTTGACAACTTCATCTTTAGTTTTTACACTGAACCAGTGTATCTTGTTTATCTCTTTTTCTTGCTTTATGAACTCCCTAAGTTTATGATGATGTGAGGTGGTGACAGATGTCAGCAGAATTAATCTGCTGCCTTGTTTGCCAATTTTGCTTGCTATTGAGTTGCTTTAAATAGCTTTGTGGACTGCCTTGCATACTGCTTTATCACACTGCACTTCCAATTTCTGTCTTGATAGAACTACTATAAAATTGTATATTATATTCTAGATCCTGTCTAATAGAGTAGAGTAAAGGACTGTTGGCTGAGGAAAAACATCACAAAATAAGCTGAGCATGTAAGGGTTCAAAGTTTTTAGTCCAGCCATGGTTAGAAGCCTTGTTGCTGTGATCTGAAAGCTACTCCTGTTGAAGAGAAGCTCTGATTGTGAACGCATAAAGAAAATCACTGGGAGATGAACTGTCTCAATTAAAGAGCATGCCAGCGGTTGAGTTGCAAGTCCCTGTGTTTATGCACATGCTCACTAGGCAATCCACACTGTTGATACTTAGAGTTGTGGAAATACTGCCTGTGAATGTCCTGCTACATCTCTCTGTATGTTGTATAACTGTGCTTTCGCAGGAGACTGAAGGGACTGGGATGGTTCTGTTGAGAGTAGCCACAGAATGGCACCTTTCTCAGGAAGAGCAGGACCACAGAGCCTTTCTCTGTTGTAATTCTTCCCTTATTAGAGGAAGTTAGGCAGGAGCCCAGGAGAAGCTCCATGGAACAGTACTTAAAAAAGGAGGAGGAGGAGGTGGAGAGTGGTCGTGGTACTCAAGAGCATTGCTTTTGATTGTGAAGCATTGACGGAGATGGAAACGAATCTGCTTATCTGACAGACCAGATTAGAAGTAACCCTTATACGGAAGAGGTGGAGGTGGTTATTCCTGTATAGGAATTGAACAGTAGAGTGTGAAGGATCATTTAGGCTTAACATAGTTGAAAGAGTCTGGAGTTCTCTTTCATTCCTCAATGCCACTAAATTCCTCCTGCACAAACACAGAAAAGACTAAAACTGAAAGCAGAAAGGGGTGAGCCATTCTGAAGTCCTTGCCTATTGCTGAGGTCAAAGAAAGGGATTTCTTGATTAAATCACACCTCAGAGGAGCATCATGCTTGGGTCCTAGTTTCTGTTTAGGCATGCCTAGATGATTGAATACTTCATTCAATAGCTAAAACTTGTAAAAATATTATTTAAACCTGTACTGGGAAAGTGACACCCTCTTTTTCCAACCTGTCTTAAGCTGACTTCCACAGACTAAATTGTCACTCACAGTCTCTCCAGATGAAGTGAAGAATGAACATAAAATGATGGGCTGGGACTTAGTAAGCAACTGCAGCTGCTCAGTGTACATGTGATGGGGAAAGATTATGAAAACTGAGGAAATAAAGAATCTTGAAACTCAAAATAATACGATGAAGAGAAATCAGAGTAACACTTTTCATGGAAACATCTGTTTATAATAATCGACTACTCCATTTGTCCTTCCTCCACAAAATTCTTCTTGAAGTTTGGATATGACCTCAACTTTTAGACTTATTCGCGTACATATTAATCTGCATAAATAACGAAGTATGTGTGTAGATGTTTAGGTTGCTTCATTTGCTGTTGATAAAGGAAATACTACTTTGCTCTCTAAACTTACAGAGGATACTTTCATTAAAATTTACTAGTCTGTTAGTTTAAACTTTGTATCTTCTAATGCATGTTTCTGGTCTACCTGCAATTTCCAGGCTGGAAACTATGATGCTTGTTTACAACACCTAAATACCCTTCAAGACATAAACAAAGATGACTACAAAATAACTTTGAATACTGCTGTTGCGGAACGCTCTCTAAACTTATAGAGGATACTTTCATTAAAATTTACTAGTCTGTTAGTTTAAACTTTGTATCTTCTAATGCATGTTTCTGGTCTACCTGCAATTTCCAGGCTGGAAACTATGATGCTTGTTTACAACACCTAAATACCCTTCAAGACATAAACAAAGATGACTACAAAATAACTTTGAATACTGCTGTTGCGGAATTCTGTAAAAATAACCAGACTACAACAGACAATTTGAGACAAACACTTAACCAGCTGAAGAACCAGGTAATGCAAACATATTGACATGGTACTTGATTTTGAGTACTGTTAATGGTGATGAGATCTTCCAGTGAAATAGGAAGAAAAATGCTGCCCCATGTCCCCTAGATTTCATAAAGGAATAAGAAAGTAACATTACTTTTAAACCTCTGAGTCTGTTTAATCATTTAGGACGCTGCTTTTATAGTTATATTTTTAGTTATTATTGAAATTGATCCAAAGGTTAAACATTCCAGAGATTATAACTGTAGAAAGATCTGCTATGTTCTTTCAGTAGAAAGTTTCTTAACCTGAAATAGCTTGAAGTAATTTCATATAAAATAAAAAGAGAAAATGTTATTTTACTGCTCAACTGACAGCTTTTTATTTCATTGTA
>NW_008796217.1:7888936-7933461 GCF_000699145.1 Aptenodytes forsteri
AATAATGATAAAAGAATATACAAAATAAGTGATGCACAGTGCAGTTGCTCAGCACCTTCCGACCGATGCCCAGCCAGTCCCCGAGCAGCAACCCCCCGGCCAGCTTTACCCCCGTTTATGTACTGAGCATGACATCACATGGTATGGAATGTCCCTGGGGCCAGTTTGGGTCAGCTGTCCTGGCTGTGCCCCCTCCCGGCTTCTTGTGCACCTCCAGCCTTCTCAGTCGGTAGAGCAGGGGAAGCTGAAAAGTCCTTGACTAGTGTAAGCACTACTTAGCAACAACTAAAACATCGGTGTGTTATCAACATTATTCTCATCCTAAATCCAAAACACAGCACTGTACCAGCTACTAGGAAGAAAATTAACTCTATCTCAGCTGAAACCAGGACACCTAGGTATTGAAAGTTTAATGAAATGAGGTGGGTTTTTTTCAGGTTCACTCTGCTGTTGAAGAGATGGATGGTTTAGATGATGTTGAAAATAGTATGCTGTACTACAATCAAGCTGTTATTTTGTATCATCTGCGTCAGTATACTGAAGCTATATCAGTTGGGGAGAAGCTGTACCAGTTTATAGAGCCTTTCGGTATGTAGACAGAAAGAAGAGTTTTGTTCATGCAGTAACTACAGAAAAGATCAGTCTCGCTATCAGACAAGTGATTTGTAAATCTGCCTAATATGGTTCTAAAAAAGTAGATAGGCTTAGGAATGAAGAACGTGTTTTACTTATATCGAGGACAACAATTGGATCTGGGGGGAAAGTACTTCAGAGACATTTAGCAGACAAGTATGAAACTGAAATGGATTTTTGACAACTCTAAAAAGCTAATTAACAAGCTAATTAAATGATTTAAAATCTAGTATTTTGAGTCATCATACAGCTTCATGGGTGGGTGTGTATTTGTCAGGGCACTCACTTTTTTAAAAACCTGCATTAGGTCATATATAATTGTATGTGCTCATATCTGAATATAAAGTCTCCAGCTTTTATGAGGTACGGCACCCTGTGTAGTGGAATTGCCATACTTGTATGAAATAACTTCATAATCCTTGTTGAATTTTAGAGGTGACAAGGCTGAAGGATGTATGTGTGTGTGTCTCAATAAATTAAGTAAACGCTACCGTGTTTCTCCTTCAGCTCCTCCCAGTTTTCAGTGTGCCTATTTCGGACTTACTCTGTGAAGCCAGCCAAGCAGAGATGTGTTTGTACGGAATCCTTTCAAATTCTATGGGATTCTACATATGCATATGGCTCCATCTGTCTATTTAGACACTGGAACTTTGGTGCTGATCTGCTTAGACCAATTCTCAAAATCTATAAATACGAAATACATGTTAAGCTGTCCTTAGTCTATGCTTTTATGCTGATGCCATTTGAATGAATTACCTTTTTTTTTCAGTATATGTACTTATCTGCATTGTGTAGATGTCTGCATTTTTTTTTCTTCTGTACTATATTTTTCTCATAATGTTGCATAGATGCACTTTATAGTCAATTCTTTTTCTTCAGTCGTGTTCGGAAGGATAGGTATTAGAGCTGTAAAATCATTTTTACTTCTTTGCTTTATACAGAAGAGAAGTTTGCCCAGGCTGTGTGCTTCTTGCTTGTAGACTTATACCTGCTAACTTACCAAGCTGAGAAAGCCTTGCATCTGCTTGCTGTTCTGGAAAAAATGATTTCACAGGGCAACAATAACAGCAAGAATGGAAAAAATGAGGTAAGCTTAAAATCATATGAATGCCACTAAGTCTTTAGCAGAAGCATGCTTTAACTCAATTCAAAATTACTCTTTTAAAATACTTTGGAATTATAAAACTATGTTAGATCACCTGTAACTTCAGACAGCAACTTAGACACGTTAGTAACTGAGTTAATTGCATACAGCAGCTGTTTATTTCCCTCTCTTCCACCCTTTTCTCTTACTCACAGGGAGCTAAGAAGTATTTCTTAAGTCAGAGTCTTGCATTGGAAAGACAGTTGTCTTCAGGGTCAAATACACATAATTTTCCTTGTTTGTCTTGGATTATGACCATATGAGACCCTAAGTTTGAAAGGGAAGTTGGTGTCAGAGAGGAATTGCAACTGCGTACTGTAGTATGGGAAATCAAGCATCTTTTTAACATAGTATCTGAAAGTATGAGGCATACTTTCAAATGAAATCTTTTGTATGTGTCTTTTGGAAAAATCAGTAGAATGAGTAGTGGCTTGGAAGTGAAAAGAGGACACTTCTGTCTTTTCCTGTTGATGGAATGTCACACTTAAAATATTTTATCTTTAAGTATTTAGTAATTCTACTGAAGAAAATATTAAAGAGAGACTCTAGAATGTGCGTATCATCTGTCTGGGTAAAAATTCTTAAAATACTCAACTGCAGAGCAACATGGTGTAACACTAATGTTAATGTAGAATTCTGCTCTTTGTAGGCTGGTGTGGTTGTTCTTGGATTTTGATTGTTAAGCTCAAGTTATAGTATTTAGTGGGATGTGTATTTCTTGACTATTAAATACTTATTTTTCTTCTTCATGTGAGTGATAAAAATAGCTTATGAAAGAATCTGTAAACTGAATTTAAAATGTGACTGTTAGTAACACTTTTTTTTTTTTGTTTGATGCTCAGTCAGGTAATAATACAAATAAAGATTCCTCAAATCAAAAAGCTGAAAGTGGAGCTTTAATAGAAGTTGCTAAATCTAAGATACATCAGGTAAGTGTCTGCATATGATTTATACAGGAACATCAGTTCAAGTTTTTCTTAAAACCAAGTGCCATCTACTTCAAATCTATTTCAGCATGAATTGTGATACTCTGTCTCTCCTTGAATTGTAAAACAAAAGAATGAATTTACCTAACGCTTCCTTTTTATGAGATCCATGTACAGGAAAAACTGACCTAACACAAAAAATCCTCAATTTCAATCCCTGCAGTTTATCATAATTTTTTTAAACTGCAGTTAGCTGCACTGAGTTTATATCTGTTAGACCTCCAACAGTCTAAATCAGCTGAGGTTCTATTTCATTGTACTGTTCTGTGGGGAAAATATATGAAGAAACAAAATGCTTCTCTATCAGCATTCACTTATCAGTGTTTTCAGTTTAATAGGTAAATGTCTGGGATTAAGATCTTAGATTATTTTAATTAGTTTGACATTCTAAGTGCTAGTATCTCAGTGTTTGAATATAGAGTAGCTGTTGACCATTGAACAAAATGTGCATCTGCTTACTGTAAATATGAAGCCTATACATTTGTTGAAAGTCTGAATAGAATTTCTTTTTTAGGAAGGCTTTTTGAACAGCTTTTTACTACCTATTTTTAAGATGTATATAAAATATTCTGTAATAAATCTCTAGGTATGGTTCATCTTGCAAACCTGCACAAGTTATTGTCTTTTATTTAACAAATTTAATTTTTTAACAGTATAAGGTGAGAGCCTATATCCAGATGAAGTCACTAAAAGCATGCAAAAGGGAGATCAAGTCTGTTATGAATACAGCTGGGAATGTAAGTATTCTTAAGGCTATTGTTTTTCTAATCTAGACCTGTTCTCTATCTTAAAACTGCATTTGCTAACTTTCTTTACAAAGAAAGGTCTTATTGAGGATGAGTGTCTGAAATAATGCTTTATGTAGTCAGTTGGATTTGTAATCTCTTTTCTGTAAGTGTAATTAATGCAGAATTTTCTTATTTACGCTGTTTTCAGTTGCTCAGAAAAATGCACTTTATTGTTAATGATACCAAAACAGAGTCAGTTTGCTTCATAATTTAAGCAGCGCAGAACAAGTTTTAGTTTACTGTAAATGTAAAGGGAATTACAAACTTCTGATGTCATTGGTAGTTTAAACCAGTTCATAAAAGATTAATACTGGGGTACTCAGTTTTTTTGTTTGTTTTTTTTTTTCTTTTTGTTGGAGTTTTTTGGAGGCTTACCTCTTGCTAGAAAGCAGTTTCTTTTTTTATATAGGAGTTCTCAACTCAGAATTACGTCCACCGTCCCAGATAAATTCTACATTAACTGAGGAGCAGGGAATGGGAGGAGAGCACTTCCCTTTTGTTGCCAGTCTCAACAGCTGCTAGTTTGACAGAAATCCTTCTGGATCGTGAGGTCTCTGTTGGCAGACCAGGAAGATCACAGCCCAGGAGGAAGTTGTTGAACTCCACAGGGAGGGAAGCATGGGGAGGAGTGTACTAGAAGACAGGTTGGAGAAAGATCCTCTTAAACAAAAAAGAGATCCTCTGCGCTTAGCCATTGCCATGACAGAGTTCTCTAGCATAATGTTGGGTTTTAGAGCAGTAACAAAAAGTGTATATAGTTTTGTAGTTTGGAGGAGGTGAGTGTTAATCATGTGTTCAACAAAGAAATGCTACTTCATGAAAGTATTAAGGCCTAAGCCCATGTGCTTTTAAAATGGCAGCAGGGGCAAGCTGTTTGTGGAGTGATTTAACACTAGCAGGAGAAGTCATAAAACGAGATAATTAACTATTGTTTTCTCCTTCACAGTCAGCTCCTTCTCTCTTTCTTAAAAGCAATTTTGAGTATTTGAGGGGCAATTATCGTAAAGCAGTGAAACTTCTAAACAGTGCAAACATTGCTGAACATCCAGGCTTCATGAAAACAGGTAAAATAGAAAATCTTCATCCTGCAAGTACTTAAATGTGTAGTGTAATAAGACTACTCATTGATATTAATTTTAAGCATATTAATGATTACTTAAGGGAGTAGGCCCTGAATGTCATGGATTTATATGCTGTGTATGTTTTCATCTTTCTTATTGTGCTCCTTCACGTAACACTGTTGTGTTTTTCATTGAACGTTCTTCTAGACAATGCAGCAGTTGTCTAAGAAAATGGATTTGTGAAGGTGTAAATGTAATATTTGCAAGGCTTATATTTGGGTCTCTAAATCAAGACATGAAACGAAAGGCAACGTCCTAGATCTAGAAATGAGATTTCAGATTGTACTCAGAGGAGACTATAGCAGTTGTAATGATTATTGTGGGGGAAATGCAAACGTTTCATGAAGTGTTAAGGTTTGACTTCTATTGTATGCCATTTTAAGTTGCTTTTATATCTAGAAAGTGTATATATGTACACATGTACAGAGATATAACAGCACATAAGTATGTAAACTTTTTTTAGATATAGAAGTTATTTATATGCTATAAATATATACACTGTGTATATATACACTCACTGTATACGGTATTATTTAAATATATTTCAGATTTTAGTTGACTGTTTAAAACATCAGTTGAAAAATCCAGAGAGAAAGCTGTGTCTTGTGTCAGTAGCGCATTAGGATTTCAAAAAATACTTGTACTGTAAAGCTACTGAATTTCTTTACTACTTTGTTCAATGCTGGTTTTATGGTAGTACTCTTAATTTCTTGTGCTGTAAGATCTTTTATCTAATAGATATTGCTGCATAGATAACAATTAGATGATAGAAGTTGCAGAGTTGGCCCTGCGAAATACCACAAGACAGTAAATTTTTTCAACTTCTGTATTTACAGATAAGATTCATAGAAAACATTCAAAATAAGTTTTTATTTTTAATAATTAAATTTTAATAGTCTTTCTAGGTTACGATTAAAATAATGCTGGTTGATTTGCTAATGGTCTGTTTCTTGGTTGTTTGGATTTTTAGGGTGGTGGGGGTTTTTTTTTCCTTTTTTCTTTTTTATCAATGGTAACACTGTAGAGCTTCAAGTACCAGCAGATAAGTCAAAAGTTTAATTATCTGTCCTGTATTATTTAGAAAGAACTTCTTACAGTGTTACCTGAACATGATATATTTAGGAAGGAGAGTGCATTTCCTGCTTGTATGGTTAGGTTAACATATTTGGTTTTTTTATAAAACTTAGGCAGGTAACATCATTTGAGAATTTCCTTTTTACAAGAGCCATCTGTTAGAAAACTTGAAGTGCTTGCATGCCAAGTTCTACGAAAACCTCCAAGTGAACTTACTTCAACTTGCAATCTGTCAAACTGGCTTTATACCTGGCTCTCCTAGAATATGGTGCCTAAGAGCTGGAAATCTGTGGCTGCTTATATATAGGTCATTTCAGGTCAACTGCCCAAGAGAACTAGAATGGTATAGAGAAATGCAGGTTATTAAAATGCTTGTGAGGCAGGGACATAACTGTATAATCCATGAACATCTCGCTGAAGAACATGTTTAATAAACTACCATAATATGCTGACCCATGAGAGAGTGGTGGGAGCATTTTATGGGCTCAGTGGCATTTTTCAGTTTACGAAAGTGGTCTTTTGCTGTTCTCTCAGGTGAATGCTTAAGGTGTATGTTCTGGAACAATCTTGGCTGCATCCACTTCGCAATGGGAAAGCACAATTTAGGAATTTTTTACTTCAAAAAAGCCTTGCAAGAAAATGATAATGCGTGTGCACAGCTAGGAACTGGCAGCTCAGATCCAGGTAAGACTTTTAAGAGATGAAAATAGATGGTGGAAGAGGGGTGGGCGAATCAAGAAAATAGAGGATAGAAGCTTTCAGTAATTATCAGCAAAATTCCTGTTCCATCTCTTTGCAGGGGACAGGATAAGGAGGGTGAGAATTTTGATTGTAACTTGATTTCAGAGTATAGTTGCTCTTGCCAGAAATAGATGATGATGAAATATGTTCTTTTTTTGATGTTTTATTTGACATGCCATGGGGTTGGGGCAATTACTTCTCTCTTGTTTATAGTCTTTGACCATCAGTCAGGGAGATAGGACAAAATAAAGTTTTTGTGGCCTATTACGCATCATTAAAGATGTTATTTATAGTCCTGCTGACAGCAGGTAGAATCATCAGGACTTGAAGGATGTGTAGCGTTTTTTTTTGTTTGTTTTTTGTCTTTTTTTTTTTTAACTTGGAAGATGTAGAAAGTGTGAAGTGCAAGACTGTTAAATTAGCATTTGGAAGATGGTGTATTTCTCAAACTCTCTTACTGAACAATTCCCAGACTTGTATGAGAAATGTCCATCTATTGTTTGGTTTTATGGTTAGTTTTATCCATCTACTTCTGTTGTAAGTATACAAAAGACAAGAAAATAAACATTATAATAAGTTTTCTTGCTCTGATTAATAATACTTAAGGTTTTTTTCTCTTCGAAGTAAATGATTTCATGATGAAGTGATAATTTTTTTCACTTGTTTTCTTTAAAATCTATTTACTATCATGCATTTTATTGTTTTTCCTATTCCTCCCCTGGCCCTGTACCTAAGTGCAGTCTTAGGTACTAGTGTGAAGACAGAAAATATTTTTATGCTTGCTAACAGGAAAGTGGTTTTCTTCTGGAATTTATGAGAGTAACAAAGATGTGTATTCTTAAATTTGGGATTTCATATTATTATACAACATTTAGCTTGAGTGACAAAGAACATAAGTGGTTAGCATTTAATGTACTTCATCCTTTATTAAGAATACAATTAATTTTTCTTTGGTATCAGCTTTGATGTGGAAGGAATTTATTTACAGAGGGAGGCTAGTGAATTTCTGCGATGAAGGGGTTTTTTGGTAGCTTTTGGGTGTTTCCCACAGCCTCCCTCCTCCTCCCAGAGTTATGGTTTCTGCTCTCCTGAGCTGCACATCCGATATGATGTAATCCTTCTCTGCAGGTAAAAAATTTTCAGGGAGACCCATGTGTACGCTACTGACTAACAAACGGTATGAGTTGCTCTACAATTGTGGAATTCAGCTCCTGCATATTGGGAGACCCTTAGCTGCCTTTGAATGCCTGATTGAAGCAGTCCAGGTTTATCACTCAAACCCTCGTCTTTGGCTGAGAATAGCAGAATGCTGCATTGCTGCCAATAAAGGGGTAAGTAGATTTGCAAATTCCTTATTTTGATTGTAGTTATGAAATACATGTGATCACAGAAAGGAAGAAATAATACCTTGAGTTGAACTATGCATTTTAAAGGCCTAATGTTGCAACACTTCTGTGTAAGTCCAGATTAATTATTTTTGTGTCTATGTGTGTTTGCGTGTTTAATCTGAAGCTGCACCAGGTGGAGGAATACCACCATAGAAACAGTGTCTGGAGACCCAGTGTTTAATTGACTTTTCTAAGATCAGAAGAATTTGAGTAGACTATTCGAAAGATTGGCATGAGATGAAACAAAAGCAAGTAAGCGTTTGTTAGAGCTGCTCTTCTGTAAAGTTGCAAGTTTTTTGCTGGAGAGACTGGTTAAGCATGATTTTGTTTTGGCAATTTACCATCACACCCCTTTGGCATTCCAACTCATAATCTGAATGGGTAATCCTGAAGTGGTTTGAAGCACATTAGATTTCTCCAAGTCGTCTGATGGTTTACCTTACTTTGTCTTGAAATAATTTTGGAAATAAACGTAGAGATATTATTTGGAAAGAAACTTGTATTATTATCTAATGATGCATCACTTTATAACAGGAAGCAGTATGTTCTTACTGTAGTGAATGCTCTCTACTTAAAATGTAGACACTAACATTAATAGTTTGACTTACTATTTATGGATATTAATATGGGATTAGTTAAACAAATGGCTATATTGACTCTATTCCCCCCCTCTGAATTATCTCTGTTTTCCCTCTCTGGGTGGCCTCTGTGCCTTTATTTACTGCACACTATCCAAATCCTTCCAAATACAAAATATGTAACGTTCCCTTTGGGAATTTCAATGGTACTCATTATTTTGGCATGTCTATTTCAGAAAATTTAAGATAGATATTCACAGCTTTGTAGCTTTATAAGAGAGGTTTGCTTATATCCCCATTTCACAGGCACAGCATTGAAGTTTCAAGAGTGTTGTGTCAAAACGGGACTGACTTTGATTGCGTATGTGCTAGCTGTTGTCAGATAGTTCCGAGTACTTAGTTTTATAAAGCACAGCAAATGCAGGAAGAACAGCTTTCTTCATACTCATTTTGCAGTTTCTGTGTCTATCCTACTGGTTAAAAGTCACACATAGATAAAGAAGACACAGCTGATTGTCTCTAGTGGAAAGCTGGGTATGGGAGACTGGATTAGGATGGGGTTTGTGGCAAAAAACAAAGCTAGGCTTCTGTTTACAAGGACAGTGTTGTTATAAGATAGATTTGCAACATGACAAGTGAGGCCCTAAAATCGATAGTGTGTTTATTTTGACCTTGTAACTCAATTTGCAATAATATTCCTTGATATCTAAGTATGGATCCATATTTATGTTCTGAGCACCATACAGAAAAGTAATTTCACTGAAGTTAACTTCCATCTGCTTTGGTATTTCAGTTCATAAAATAGAGATGGAAGATTATTCCCTTTCTGCACTTTTTTAAAATGCATTTTTCAAAATATATTCTTCATATCCAAATTAGCTGTATGTAGGGTTTTTTTTTCTATTTGACAGTAAGTGCCATTATAATGTCAATATTCTTCACAATAGATTCCGATAAATTTTCTGAAAAGTGATAGATATTTAAAATACAGATCTAGGATAAATTTTTCCTTACAACCGCAACTCTTCATCACTAACTTAACTTACCAACAAAGTTGTTAAGATGGCTCATGGTAAAACAAACAAACCCCAGTAAACATGGTGTAGAGATAATTCTTGGGACTGACAATTGGGGTGCTTTAAGTTCGTTTGACCCCCACAATGTCTGCATACTCAAAAATCCGTTAAACTGGTTAATTTAATGTAACTTTGCATATGTTGTTGTTCAGCTTTATGCTCCCCAGGGAATGGCTTGAGAGCAGCTTTTTCAGAGAGCATTTTGAATGCTGTGTAAGCAGGGAGAGAAGATGGCAAGCATTATACAGTGCCATCTGATTATTATTTGGCTGATCATATGATTTCTTTCTAGATATCCTAGCAGTTCTTTTAAAAATAAGGATAATTTTTTCCTCACAACCGCAACTCTTCATCACTAATCACTATGACAGTAAGTGCCATTATAATGTCAATATTCTTCACAATAGATTCCGATAAATTTTCTGAAAAGTGATAGATATTTAAAATACAGATCTAGGATAAATTTTTCCTTACAACCGCAACTCTTCATCACTAACTTAACTTACCAACAAAGTTGTTAAGATGGCTCATGGTAAAACAAACAAACCCCAGTAAACATGGTGTAGAGATAATTCTTGGGACTGACAATTGGGGTGCTTTAAGTTCGTTTGACCCCCACAATGTCTGCATACTCAAAAATCCGTTAAACTGGTTAATTTAATGTAACTTTGCATATGTTGTTGTTCAGCTTTATGCTCCCCAGGGAATGGCTTGAGAGCAGCTTTTTCAGAGAGCGTTTTGAATGCTGTGTAAGCAGGGAGAGAAGATGGCAAGCATTACAGTGCCAATTCTGATTATTATTTGGCTGATCATATGATTTCTTTCTAGATATCCTAGCAGTTCTTTTAATACTACTTGGTTCATTGTTCTCTTGCTTTCAAAACAGAGGAGAAACTAGGTCAGTAGGCTATCAGACAAGCTGTCACAACTAATCTGTGGTTACGCTGTGTGCAGTAAAATCCCTCTGCAACACAAAGACAATAGAAGGTGCCTGGTCCTTCATGGTACTTACGATTTAAAACTGTACCCACATAAACTATTAATTCTTACATTTTAGCAGCGTTCAAAGTTGTCTTCCAGCTTTCACTTATTTTGTCAAGCTCTCATTCAACAGACTTGATATTTTAGTCCTTTTTTTTTTTTCTCCTTTTAGACATCAGAACAAGAGACTAAAGGTCTTCCCAGCAAAAAGGGAATTGTGCAATCTATAGTAGGTCAAGGCTACCACCGTAAGATAGTCCTAGCATCCCAGTCAATACAGAATGTCGTTTATAAGTAAGTATGTTTTCCATGGGCTCTTTATTTTGTTATCATAGCTTTGTTAAGGATGGGTATCTGTTTATCAGGAGTTTTTAAAACTGTCATGGAATAACTGTTCACTTTGGAATTATTAATGTAGTGAAGAAAGAGGCATGCTAAAATGCTTGAGGAGTCTTACTTAAACATCATTTGGATGCCTCTTCTATGATGGCCAGCAGAGGGCTTAACTGTGTATTCATTGTAACTAAGAAGGCCATTAAAGATTCAAATTGATTTATCTGAAATTTTTATTTCCAGTTAGCGAAATCCGTCCTCTTTTTCTCACTTAAAAATATGTATTTTCAGTAATCTACTTCAGAAAAGTGCAGGAAGAATCTAGTTGCTCTGTCGTAAAACTTCAGGGAGTGAAGTCAAGAAAAACAAGAGAACTTCATGTAATTATGTAGTTGAATTTGCCCGCTATTTGGGCATCGTGGTGTACTTTCCATATATAAGACTAGAAAGATACACACGTCTTCATAAATTGTGTTATATTAAAACATGATTTAACTTTTTTAGGATAAAGTTTTCTCTGCATTCAGATTTTTCTGGAGCTCTGCTTTTATTTTTTAATTTAGTAGGATTGCTACTCACTGGCTAACTTCTGTGTCTCTTTAAGTGATGGGCAGTCCTCAGCAATACCTGTAGCCAGTATGGAATTTGCAGCGATTTGTCTAAGAAATGCTTTGCTGCTGCTGCCAGAAGATCAGCAGGAGCCAAAGCAGGAAAATGGATCTAAAACTACTAATCAGCTGGGGGGAAATACAGAAAACAGTGAAAGTAGTGAAGCATGCAGGTAAACGGAATTGCATATAAACCTTTCTTTTTGTCCAAAGTAACTCTGGGCTGACAGTCTGTGTCTGCTACCTATCCTGGTTGGCCAGCAGAAAAAATACCGTATTTGTAAATTCTCTTAGCAGTGTTGGGATATCAAAGGAAATTGTTTAGCTGCTCATTGTTTTAATTGCTGGTATGCTAATTTAAGAATAAAGTACCGAGTTGATTCCTAACAACTTTAATAAATTAGGCAGTGAAATTCTTTTATTTACTGGCCATCTTTTTTTCTGTGCTGCAAATGTTACGTTTTCCCACACCCTCCCACAGTGCATATCGGTATTTCTCTAATTGTAAATGAAGTTTCACATGTTACAGTGATTTTTGTGTGTGTGTACACGTGTCCTGTGTACTTGATTCAATATATAAATGTCTAGCAACTCAGTTGTAAACACTTCCCCATGATCAGATTTGACATTCATCAGGCCCTAGTATGCTTTGTTGTGTTTGTTTTAGACTAGAAATGGGAAACTAGATTTAGAAGATAAGTAGGAAAGGAGCGTGGAGCTATTGCTTAATAAATTGCATTTTACAAAAAAGAGTTTAAGAAAAATCTTTTTTTTTTCCTCCTTAAAACTTCAGAAAAAGTAACTTGTAGGCAACATATGTCAAATAGCAAGAAGGTGTTTTAATTTTTTGCGTTGATCCTGATGCATTCCGAACTTCCTTTTGAAGAATAACTCTGTTGGCCATAGCCTGCACTTCCATTAATGACCGTTTTGAGAAGGGAAGAGTTACAATAACTAATTTGGAAAAAGTGGCTATGTCAGAACTTGAACTACTTAGAGAGTAATGAAAAAACGCAATGTTTTTGTCAGACCCAAGTACAGATAAATTTTAAGAAGATAAGATCCGTTTGTCACATGGCAGGATTTACTGCACACGTGCTGTGCTGCATAGGCACAAGGTACATCTCCGTATATTCTGAGGTTGCCTGGGGATACACTAGGGCTGGGAGTCAGTGGCTGCTACTGCTACAACAATATTTGAAGGCTGTTCTCTGTGACCCTTTTTTCCTAATGACAACCCTTCCTGTGAAGTGACCAAATGATTTATAAACTTCAGCGGGGAGGGAGGTGTGGTTTGTTTTTTTTTTTTTGCTTACTGAGGTTGTGAATTAACTTCCCCTGGCAAGTTGTATGCAGCCCATTGAGCTGAAGCTCCTCTGGTTTAAGTGAGACTTCAATTTTAAGCTTATGGGGCCCACTGAGTGGCAATGATGAAAACAAAACGGTGGCCTATACGCAGGCGAGACCTCCTTTTTTGTTTTGGTTTTTTTGTGGGCTTTTTTTTGGGTTTTGTAGGAGTGAGGAAAAGAAAATACGCCCTGTGCAGGAAGACCCTTTACTACCTTCTGCTTTCGAAACCAGATGCTTCTTCAGCTTAAAAAAACCCAAAACCTAAAAAGACTCCCTCATATCTCCCAGTGGTCATTGCCAATTTCAAAATATCCAGCAACAAAGCAGGCTATTCTTGAATTTGTGTGTCATATTCTGAAAGGTTCTCCAAGGATTTGTTACTTCTGACAAGAGACCCTCTGCAAGAGAACAGTAAAAGACAGGCATTTGAAGAAAATCACACTAATTGAACAGGATGGTTTTGAAGCAAATCCCACTAATTGAGCAGGCTGACTCTGAGACAGATTCTTCTGTTATTCACAAGAAAACAGTGAATACTTTCAGTGGTTAAGGGCATTTTTTTAATCTAATTTTTGGCAAAGGCATGAGGTATATACACTACAACAGTGTTGAGTACAGGTTTTCCTTGGAATCTGTTGCTATCTGTTTCGAAGGTCTAAGTTGGAGTTATGTTACCTGTTCGTAATAAACAGATATGAAACCACACCAATGAAAAAGTTCTGGTTAGGTGGACACACTCAGTTTCAATTCTGATTTTTTTGATCTATTGTTTCTAAACCTTAGTGTCTCTCTCTGCCAAGGTGCAGCTGTTAACCTCCTCCTGGAATGAGAATTGAAGAGAAGGTTGTCTTTAAACTTATTGGAGAGCAAAGTTGCATAGTTTTTGAATAGAGTGAATACTTTGCTCCCCCAAAAAAGCCAAGCATAACTTTCAGAAAGTGTTTTTTTTATTTTTTTTTTAAAGACATTTTGAAATAATAATAAAAATAAAGGGCAGCTAGAAGTCTAAAGGAAGCTGTAGCACTTTGTGGATTATCTTTCTAGAATATTTATTAAATTAGTTTTTTAAGTTGTCTAGGGAGAGAACTAGTTTACTGCTTTTCTTACAGGCTAAAAGAAGAGAGGCTACAAATGCAGCGAGTTCTGCATCTCTCCAGTTTAAAGTTCTTGTCCTCCACCAAACTTCAAAAATAGCTTGAGGCTGTGGAGAATGGCGTGGGTTGTTTGGTCTGTCAGTCAAACCCTTCCCAGAAAATGTCCCCCTTCTTCCTTCTCAAAAAGAACGGTTAGGATAAGAGCATGTGCCTCAATTTCTGCATAGCTTCATTTCCCTGTTTTTTAGGCTATAGAACTTTTGCTGACCTTTTAAATGGAGTGAATAAATATCAATGCTTATTACACTGAGAATTTTTAATTAATTATTTATAGTCACTCCCTATGATTAATAAACTGTTTTTATTCTAGCAATAAAAGTCATGAAGGGGATAAATTCATTGCAGCTCCACCTTCTTCGCCTTTGAAGAAACAGGAATTAGAAAATTTAAGGCAAGTAAATAATGTAAAATATTCACCACTAAATGAGCCCCCTCTTAAACTGTGCTATGATTCTGGAGTCATTGCTAGCTTATTTTTTCAGGCACTTGCAACATTGAATTGTAGCTGTTAATCTAAGGATGCCTTTTTTCAAATGCCTGTGCTTCCTTTCTTCTGGGCTTTGAGTCTGAACAAGTAGAAATCATCCAGAATTTCAATTCAGGAGGTAGATCAGTTTGTGTTGGATCCCACTATTATAGGCTTGGCATTATATATTGGGCAAAACGAAAAAGATCAAGTCCCATAAACGACAAAGCTAAAAGCCTGACTATGCTTATTGTGATTGGTGGAAGGGGTGGAAATTACTGTATGATACCTTTTCCCTTTAAGGCCTTGGTAAGGCTAGTTTGGAATTCAGCCCCCACAACATCATATGTTTGTTGGATGGAGAAAAAGAAGAAAGTGGTAAAAGCAGCTATGCTGCTTTCAGATAAGAACGGTGCTCCTTTCAGCAGGAGTAAATCCATAGTTTGCATCAAATAGAAAGCAAAATTGCCTCTTTCCAGGCATTTGACTTCTTCACCATGGAAGAACATAGGTAAAATTTGACTGTAGACTTTTTCGTGTTCTCAAAGATCCTTAAACTACTTGTTCAGCAGTCTGAGTGCTCTCCAGAGTAACTCCCATGTGTCTAAATAAGTATCATGTTATCTGGAACCTCTTTACTTTTCCCCAACAAGATTATTATTTGCTGGCAATGTTAATTATTTCAGGTGGCTGCTAGCCTGTTGAAAATCTCTCTCGCTATAAAGCTTGCACCTGTTTAGAAAAAAGAAATCTGTTTTAAGTTTCCATTATGGACAAAGCATACAGTAGTTTCCCACTTAAACTCTTGGGTAAACACTCTGTTCCACCCTAACCCCAGGTAACCTGTGTTTTTTATAATGACCAGCTTAACCTTTACTTTGTTCCACTACGTGTAGCGTATCTACTTGTATTCGTTTAAAAGCAATTTAGCAGGAATCTGTGAGGAGACATTACTGAGACCTTGATTATTTATTCTGAAGTGGTACAAGAGTATGCTACTCAAAATAGAAAGCACTGGATTAAAAACAGTGATGTGGGTTGGTTATGTTGTTTTGTTTTGGGTTTTTTTTCCCCTCCTGTCTGAAAATGTGGTTGCCACATGTCAAAATTACATGGTGTCACATTGTGATTTTTTTTTTAAATTTTTTTTTTAATACATAGTCTTGTCTTTTACAATCGGCTCTTGTTATCTACTGATGAAATCTGACAACATGTTAGGAAAAACTTACCAGTTTAGCAAGAATTACACTGCTTCTGGTAAAGAACATCATATAAGGAAAGGAAAAGCATTGATTTATTTTTTTGCAGTACTTGCTTTGGTGGTTAAATCCAGAGGACTAGACATCCCTAGAGAGTGATTTTGCTAGAACAATTTCTAGGTTTCTGCAGATAGTTGTGAAAAGCAAAATGCGTTGTACTCAAATGTTAGTATATTCCTGTAGTCTTACTAAGGAGCTAAGTGAGAAAATTAAAATACTTGTCTAGTCAGGGAAAATTAAGAAAAAATTCTGAATGTTGGCAAGGATTATCCTGAGGAATAGGTGTCTATTCAATTCAGTTTTTCCCTGTTAAGTCACAAACTTCTATTGCTTCTAGAACTGAAATGGGCAACTTAAATGCTTTTTTTGCATGATTTTGTCCAGTTGCACATCCTAATAAGAGTTTAAAATGACTGACTGAGTTTGCCCCTAAATAGTTCTTAAAAATTAAAAATACCGTCTAGAAAAGGCTTATGTGTCACATGTATTGTTTGGTACTTGTGCACAAATTAGTTGAACAGACTATTCTCATAATAAGCAGTAATTCAGTTGCAAGGTTTTAAAAGCAGAGCAGAAGTCTGAGGACACCAAACGTTGCTAAGAATTTATGCATAGGAAGTAGAAACTCCAGATTTTTCTTCTGAGTTTCTTCTAAGCAATTCTGTTCCTTGCTTCTCATCCTCCAAGAAGCCAATTCCTCTGCGCTCAGCCTGTGGTATGTTTCACCATGCCAGAACAACTCAACACTGTTAGGATACATCAAGAGTAAAGGAGTTCTGGTAAACCACAGTGCTATGTTTGGCAAATTTTGTGGATTTTATCGTAAAAGTTGAGATGGATAGCACCAGACCTTGTTGTAGCCTTTTTCTCCCTAGATTGAACAACCCTGTTAATTTTCCCCTTCAAAGCAGCTAGAGATAAAGGAATAGTTTGATCAGCCACTTTGTCCTGAATAGATTTGAACTTCAAGCCCTTGCTATAAGGCATGTGATCCAATTTTACCATTTTTTCTTTCTTTTGACTCTTCCATTGGCCCTCTCCAGTCCATCGTTATGCTTTATTTTATTTATGTATTTTTGAAGTGTGCATATCCTAGTATTTGCAGGAGCATCACTGACATTGCTAATAATTTCACAGGTAATACTGTAAGGACCACCATTGCCCACCAATATACCTTGTCTCTTTTCCACACCCACCTAGTATTGCCTCATTTGTCCACTTAAAGATTGCGGTGGTCTGTTTGGCCCTGTCACGATACTGCAAGCTTACAGTGATTATCACCCGTAGCTGTTTCACTCTCTTCTTCCTCACTGTCAGCCACTGTGTTGTTCTCCCCATCTCCCCTTTGCTGGTGCTGAATGTCCCCATTGAGTAAGCACAGTCTGCATTCTGTATTTCTTAATATTTTGGATTGTTTTGTCTGCGTTGCCACATGAAAAGTAGATAGCTTATATCCACTTTTGTGCTTAGTTAGCTATTTTAAATTACTTCAGATTAGTGATGTTCTCTAAATGGTTTAGAAGTGCCATTTTTGGTGCCTTGATAGTAAGTTTTGAACAACTGGATTTGCTCTGGCTCGCCCTTTGCCTGAGAAATAAGCCAAGTCAGATGCGGAGTTTGGGTTCTGTAAACTTGCAGTCAGTGTGGGCTGACAAATCTTATTGCCCAGACCTACACAGGAGGCTGTTTGACATAATCTGGCAGTTTAAAAAAACATTTTTCTTTTTCCTATTGCAAAGGCAGTATTATTTAGGGTATGCAGAGGCTCAGTGATGCTGGAAGTCTGCTGTGCTCAAAGGCGACCCGTGGAGTTTTGTCAGAATCCTGACCGGGGTGAAAAACTAGTTTGTCTTTTCCCTTGTGGTGCAATTCTTCTGCTCCGGTTAGCTGTCAGCTCTCTTGAGCGTTTGGTTTAGCCGGCTCAACAATGGATCCAAGTGCTGAAGAACAGTACTGCAGGGAAGAAAATCTGAATATTTTCCTCTTCTTTAAATAGCTGTTGCTGAAGAATCTTGCCAGCTCTTACAAGTCTTAAAGAGTGATGAGTCCTTAGAACAGAGGAGTAGGTTTCAGTTTTGCTGGACTTACCTATTGTGTGATTGGAGTGCGTCTTGTGTTTAAATTTACACTTTCAGAAATAAAAATAGGCTTTAAAAAAAGTTGTGGGAAATAGAAGACACATTGACGTAAAGGGCAGTAGCAACCAACTCTGCAGGCCTTGACTTCTGCCTAAGGGTATTTAGCTGGTGACGCTTAGCATCTCTGCGGGTTTAAAAGCTGCGCTTCCTTGAGGCAGGGACAAGAAGAGGCTAGTTAGAAGCAGGCTGTTATTACAGAGGTTCCCCCCCTCCCCGTTCCCTTCCCCTCCCCAGTCACAACCTTTCAGAAATATTTTAGGTTTGGGACTTGAGCTGGGGAAGCTTTCCTCTCCCTTTCTCAAGCTTTTGTACGTGTTCAGATTTGATGTGACATCTGAGCACGGTGGAGAGGAAGTGGGGGGTAGGGAGAAACACTGGAGAAGTTTCTTATCCTGCTTGTGCATAATTAAGGAGCATGCCTCCTGGGAAAGGGGAATAAAGGCACCCCAGGTCCTGCCACGAATTACATGACTTATTGCTGGACCAAAAGTGGGCTTGACAGTTGCCAGAAGGTTGATGCGGTAATAGCCCACCTACTGGCGGGAGAGTCGAAGGCTCTCCTCCCATCACTCCCGATGTGAGAGCCCACTAAGAGGATCCACTCTTCCTCCCTGGGGAAGGACAGGGTCCATGCTCACAGCAAGGTGTCGCGGGCAGAAGCTTGTGCCCGGAGGACAAGGCAGCCTGCACTGAATAATGTCTTACGAAGTGGAAAATATCCCCGAGTGCTGTGTTTGGGGAGGGGGGGAAGTGTGAAGCTTGGCCTAATGATGGCATCCTGACGTGGGGTTATTGTTTGAAGATGGAAAATGCGAGTAGTTCAGATTTCATTACAGGAACTGTCAGAGATTTTGTGGTTTTGGAAAGATAGACTGTGACAGCAACAAAATGCCACATATCAATCAGAGTCTTGGCAGTGGATTACAGCTCTCAATTGAACACAAAACTGGAAATGCCAAATTCTCCAGCATTTATTGTCTCCCTGTGTGCAAACATTGTACAGTGTAAGAGTGAAATATGTTACAACTTAATTGATTGCTACTATGTGTTTGTAGATTGTATGTTGTAGAAATCTACAAATCTGCTACCCTTTGCTGCAGGAGAAGGGGAGGGCAGGGAAGTACAAATGAGAGTGCAAGGCAAAAAGAATAAAAAGCGGGTGACAAAGGGAGACTGTCCATGACAAAAATGACGCATGTGGTGAGGTCCATCTTTTTTTAATCTGTTATTTATGGTCAAAATTGCAAAATCTTAGTGAGCACACCATGGTGGTCCTTGGTTTATACTGGTAGAACACAATGTATATATCTCCTAATTCAGAGGATGCGATTGAGGCCACAGATAACAAAACACTAGCTCCTTTACTTCATAGTTTGATGCAAAGACATTATTGAAAATTTATGATTTATTTCTTTAGCACTTAACAAGAAGGAAATTTAACAGCTGCATTTGGAATCACAGAATTCTCCATTTTAACATATTGGCTTTCCCCCCCCTCCCTTTTTTCTTTTTTTTTCTTTCCCTTTTTTTTTTTTTTTTCCCTCCAGGTGCTCAATACTTGCGTGTAGTGCTTACGTGGCTCTGGCTTTGGGTGATAACCTTATGGCATTGAATCACGCAGATAAACTTCTTCAGCAACCAAAGCTGTCAGGGTCTCTTAAGTAAGTCTGATGTGATCATTTCTTCTTTCTCAGCCCTGCTTTTTGCTGGAGAGTTCTGAGTTGAAGCTTCCAATGTCTGTAGCTGCTTGCCAATTCTGTATCTGATGCAAAGAATTGCTTGGCCCGCTCCTGTTCTTGTTGAAGCCCTGACTAAATGTTCATTGACACGCAGGAACGTGAGTCCCCTCGTTTGTATATGAATTCCATGTAATTCGGAATCAATCGCTGCTTTTGTTGCTATTTGAATCTCCAGCTATGGGTCCCATGCAGTGGCAGGACCGTCAGGTCTCTGTCCTGATTCACTATGGGGCTGCACGTGCTTGTGTTGGCACAGCACAAGGGGCAGGAATGAGCAGCTGGGGGTAGACAACATCAGCCCAAGCCAGCATGCTGCTGAAAGCTCACTTATGAAACTACAGCCTCGGAGGGGAAGGTTTGCTCAGTCAGTAGAGTACCAGATCTTGGGTGTGCAGGACTGTCACTTCACCTGCTACTGTTGCTTATATAGGTTCCATTCTTCAGTTTCTCTTTTTCAGTTCTCATTTGGCACTATTTTTTGGAAAGATATTCAAAGCTCATTCTGTTTCTACCCACTAGGTCTCATACATGTGTGCAAATTCAAAAAAGGCAGCTTTAGCCCTGTCCTTCTGACCTTGTTTGTGCGTTTAATTCCTATGTCATACACAGGATAAAATATAGCAGAGGTTTTTATGGTAGTAATGATATTTTTAAAAACTGGTAATGTACTTGTGGAAAGCAAGCTAACTTGTGCTTATTTTTATATGCTGGCAGCATACTCTAAAATGGCTCCCATGCTTCAAACTACTGCAGAAGCTTATCTTTTTGCACAGTCATTGTATAAGCAAGATATTAGAGGAGTTTGCAAGGTAACACATAATGGTAACACTGCCTTCACAAAATTATGTGGTGCAAGAAACACTAGATAACAGGTTTTTGCAAAGACAGAGCACCGTGTATCTCGGTCTCAGGAAACTAGGCTTTTGTGCAGATTGGGAATATTGAAGTGTTCTTGTTTTCTTAAGTGAAACAAATTGCATGTAGAAAGTTACATTTGCTGTATCGGATCTAAGTTGCAGAAGTTATTTTGGATGATTGATATTTTACCTTATGTTTTGTAATTCATTACAACCAACTATACAGTCAGTTTGAAGTGTGCTGTATACAGCTGCATAGAACAAGCGTGAACTTTTTTGCTCAACTTTTGTTTCAAATTAAATATTTGCAAGCTAACTATGCTCTCGATCGAGAGGATTCCTTCTGTTCCAAAGCTGAAAAGGAAAGCTGCTGATCAGCTGAGCTGAACTACAAATGTCAAACATCAGACTTGCTTAATTCTTTTGCAAAACCTGCAGTTGGAAAGGTGTTTGTGCCCCATGGACAAGCCTGTAGAGTTGCTGTCCTTAGAAATGCAGCTATCTTACAGAATTAGCTTGATTTTTTTATTGAATGTAAAGTCACTCAACGCCTCAAATTATAGATGTATCCATATCCTGGGGTGTTGTTGTAAGGATTCCTTTTTTAATTCTCTGAGATAAAGCCATACCAAGGTACTGTCTTTCTGGAATGGCAATTCCTGTGCATGAATAAATTGTCATTACTCAGGTGCAGATTTTTTTCACAATATTAGTGCCTAAAAGCAGTAAATGGCAGAACTGGGTATTATGACAATACTTTATAAGCAATCTAATTTCCATGCAAGTGTTTCAAGTATTAATTTTCATGTGCTCGCGTTAAAAACTGCATTCAGTTTGTTTTACATAACAAATTGTGGGGGTTGTTATGCTGACATTTGTACCTAACCCTTTGCTGTTGTAGGTTTCTTGGGCATTTGTATGCAGCAGAAGCTCTCATCTCGCTAGACAGAATATCTGATGCCATCACTCACTTGAACCCCGAGAATGTCACTGATGTTTCCCTCGGGATCTCTTCAAATGAGCAGGATCAAGGTTAACAAATCCACACTTCATTAGAACGGGTTATGCTTTCAGCTGCCTTCCTGCTGTAACTTTCTATATACAAATATAATGATGATTAAGACATCTTGTTTTAAGACCGTAGGTTGTTTGGGGGTTTTTTGTTTGTGCTTTTGTTGTTGTGGTTTTGTTTTCCTGGCTTTAGTTCCTACTTTGTGTTTGGTTTGTCTTTTGCATGTTTGTCATTCCTTTGAAGTGGTTAATTCTGTAACATAAATAGAACTGTACATTGTAGCATTCTGGCTTGTTTGAAGGTAACCTTTGAATGCTGCTTTTGTTAAATGTGTAATTATGGTTAAGTTTGGGCTTCATACCTTCTCTTCCAGCTTTTTAGTCTCTAAACCAGGCTTTGGAGTACCAGTGAAGTCTACTTACCGCATTTAGTGAGCGATAAGAGTGGGGAGAACTTAGTTAATCTATATCTCAATCATCTTGCACTGCTTCCAGTTGGGAGTGTGTATTCTGTAACAGAAAAATACTTCAGAGCCCATCTGTATAGTTAACTCTACAGCAGCTCTGATTTCAGTGACGTGTCTGCAGTTTAAACTTCACTGTACTCGTCTGCAAATCTAAAAGCAAAACATTAAAGATAGGAAGTCTTAAGTGGCGTAAACTCTTGAGCAAGCTGATATATTTCCCCTCTTTAATGTCAGACCATGAAGAAAGAAGCAAATTTGTATCTTTTAAAGCTTATTTCAAAATAATACAAAAAGCTCATGGAACATGATGGGTTTTGTGGTTTTGTTTTTTTTTTCTTTGTAGGGTCTGACAAAGGAGAGAATGAGGCGATGGAATCTTGTAAGTACCAGCCACCATATTCAGCAGCGTACAGGAACTTACTTGGCCATTTTGGAATAAAAGTGTAAGAACAAAAAAATTTTTTTTTTTAATTGCAGCTGGCAAGCAGACCCCACAGTGTTATCCTAGTTCGGTCACATCTGCACGAACAATGATGTTGTTTAACCTTGGAAGTGCTTACTGCTTAAGGAGTGAATATGACAAAGCTCGAAAGTGTCTTCATCAGGTATGGAAAACAATCTCAAGACAGCTTTAGGGACAAATGGTATTCCTTCAAAGTGCCTTTTAGATCATGGCAAATCCTGGTGATTTCATAGCACAGGCTTATTTGTAGACTTTGCTGAGATGGCGGCTCTCTTCTGTCTTTATGAACCAACCTATATTAGTAACATAAAATAAAGGAATTCCAAATTTCTTACTTGTGTAAATAGTTCAGTACCACTATGTGAAGCATGTTTGGGTTGGGGGGTGTGTGTGTGTGTGTGTGTGTGTCCCCAGTCGTATCAAAACAGTGGAATATGACTAGGAAGCCATTTCACTTTTTCTAATTTTTTTTAAAATGGTCCAATAGCAATTGTTATCTTTCAGAGGAGAAAGTTCTCGAGGGCCTTGAGTTTACTTCTTTCTAATCAGTTAATAACTCACCATCTAAGCTATTAACTTTAGGGCTGTGAGAACAAACTACAATTCTGCTGGAGGTATGTTTCTTGCCTGCCTCTTGCTCCAAGAATTCTCAAGTACTGCTTTTGAAACTCTGTCTTCACTTGGCCTGTGTCATTTGGTCCTTCTTATGGCTGGGACCGATCTCTTTCAATGATGATGTATTTGTCTCTTTTTGCAGCCATTCCTGTCTGTCAGGAAGACTAATCAAATGCATTGTCAAGCTGCAAACCGAAACAGCAGTCTTCCAAATACTTACTTCATAGTAGTTGTATAGATGAACAGGTTCAACTTCTGTGAAGTTCTTCTCAACTGCTTAAGGCAGTTGTCTTGCACTTTTTCCTCCTGAGGCCTCTTAGGATTGGGCAGGTGTCTGGGCTTGGGCTCTGTAGCACACGTGTAAAGCCCAAAGGAGCGTAAGGCCATCTGTGGATGTGAAGTATAGTAGGTCTCTGCATCTACAATAAACCCAGTGCTTTTGGGAAGCCCCACACATTAATTATTTTGTATGCACACATTAATTATTCTCTGTGTGTGCAGTTACATTGTATGAGGGGAAGCAACGGAGAGCACATATCCTTCACTGAAACGAGATGCGTGGCTCCCATGGCTAGTTGGGCCCCACTGGGCAACAGAATAAAAAAGTATTACAAAGTGTTTAACTTACGAGTGAGATTCTAGGTTCTGAAATGCTGGGGCATTTGAGGTAATTGCTGAAAACTGCTTGTTAAGGTAGCTTTAAAATTGGATAATTACCAGTTATCCATTCTGAAGAGCACCTGAGAAAGACTTCCTAAAACAACAAAACTTATGTGGCAGTTCAGAGTTCCTGAGCCAGAGTGGTACAGCAGGTCAGGGCCAGGGTGCTTACAGAGACTAACCTTTGCGTGAAGGGAGAAAGCAGGGATTGATGAACGGGATATTTCCAGAACTTGGCTGGGGCGGGGGTTTTTGGGGCAGGTTTGGGGTTTTTTTTTTTTTTTAAGGACTAAGGGAAGTGATTTGCTTTGTCTTTCAGTCTTCGTAATTCTCATGTTCCCTACTTCCTACCATGCCATAAGGAGAGTTCCGATTCCGGATTATGGGGTGCAGATTATAGAGGGATGAGAAGGATCCTCTGTTATTAGTGGTCAAACTGTGTCCCCAGTACGAGCTCCTGGTGAGATCAGGTCTGTCAGGAGCTGCTCACTCCCCCTCTGTCAGAAGACCCCATGTTGCTACTGGATGTTGAATCTTGAACTGGCAGATGTGAAACACTGTATAGAACAGTTTCTTCACAGTTTAGTGGATGGCCAGATCAGCTTATTTTTATTTAGTTTGTTAACTAAGTGGTTTCTTCTGAGGGAGCATCTCTACCATCTGTTTGTTGTAAAAAGATGCAGACACCAGGTACCACAACCAGGTATCCCTGTAGCAAATCATCTTCTTGCACCCATTTTTGATACAGAATCAGTCCTGTTACCTTGTCATCATTTGTGCGGATGTGTCCTCTCTTTCTCAGGAAATGGATCAATTTACAATTTAATTACACAAATTTATAGAGACAAATGTGTATTTTTCCTGCCCTCTGTACTGGGCACTTATAGAAAAGGTGGACTTACAGGATTCAGTCTTAATGAGATCACGGGAGTCATCCTTGTACTAGGATTATCAAACGTTCACATTTGAAATGTAGTTGAAAATAGTAAGTTTCAGAGGTTGGGACAGAAATTCTTTCTCTCTTGTCATTTTTCTTTCTATTCATGGCTAGGCATTACCATGCAGAACCACTGGTGTGGTACTTAAATACCAGTATGATGATGGTATTCAGTGACCTTGGAAGAAGGAAGGCAAAGGATAAGGAGGAGGGAAACAATATTTTCCTTTCAAAGGCCTGGCAGCCTGCTCTCTCTTTTGTCTTCTCTCCCCCCCCCATCCCCTTACTTTCTCCACCCCTTTCCCACTTAGATTTAAAAGTGCAGAGCGCCCTTCTGTTTGAACTGAAGGGAATGAGAAGCAGAATCTGGCGATACATGGTGACTCTGAGTGTAGAAGCTGGTGAGACAGAAAGCAGGGACCTGTCTGGGACGTCTGGAGGCAGTTCTGCAGAGCTGTGTTGTTCTGGAGGCTCTCAGCTCAGGACGCCTGTCAGGTGGAACACAGGGACCTTCAAGCCAAATTAAGTCAATGGCACGTACCCAGTGTGCTGTAGATCAAGAGTAGGGAGTTGGATCTGGAGCTAATGTAGAAGACAGCTTCATTGACTTCATAGCTGAAAAGTATTTGCATATGGAAAGCTAGTGAATGATCCTTGTTAACTCTGTATTCTGAACTTTGGAGCAGTGGCGGTTACCTTCTTCACCTGACAACTCACCAGGAAAACAGTAGATTGGCCCAAGAATTACAGACTCATATTAACATAAGTACACAGCAGATGGTGCTGCTAATTAGTGTGAAACAATCTTGTGAGGCAGACAATCTTTCAGTCTCTCCTTGCGTGCATAAACCTAATAGAGTGTATTAGTTTGAAAAATCTTATCTTAGTTTATGAATTGTTACTTGTTTTTGTTAGCTAAGATGATGGTGACAGTCTTGTCAAGAGGCACTTTCTTCAAGCTGGATGTTTCTCTTAAGCACTTTCTCTCCCCACTCGTTTCTTTTTCAATAAGGCTGCTTCACTGATCCACCCCAAAGAGATCCCTCCAGAGGCTATTCTGCTGGCTGTATATCTTGAATTACAGAACGGTAAGGAATTGATTCCCCCCCCCCCAACATTAAAATCCCTAATTTAACATTTAAGCTGCAGTGTTGAATGTAACTTGGTATTTTTAACATTTTGGATTTTTCCTTGAAGTTTACAGCTAGCCCTCATAGGCAAAATGTTACAACAAATTCTTAAGTTTTGAAATGTTCTGTCGACCTAGATTTGGGATACAAGGGGAGGAGGGTGGTAGTCATCATTCCTAGTCTTTATAGAGTTGTGCCAGTATTTTCAATGACACCCTTTAGGCCCTGTCTCCATTTTACACTGCTATGGATCCATGTATCCACACCTTCATTTCCATTGTTTATTGCAGTTCTGTTCTTACACACTCCAGGCTTCCTAAACATTCATCTTCCGAGCTGAAATCCTCCATACTCTGCACAGAAAGCAGTGGTCTTGGTTAGGCTCAGTAAAACCCTCGGTGAGGTTTATACTATAAAGAGGGCTTGAAAGGCTTTTAATGAAAAGACAACTGCAATCCAAGTTTCCCAAAGAAGCCGTGTCAAGGGCTATGTAGCAAGTACTGTAACAAAGCTTGTAATAGCGATAGCTCTCTTCCAAAATCCTTCCTTTTGAAGGTTCACTGTGTTTGCATGGGAAAAAGAACTCTACATAATGGGAAACTGGAAAGATTGCACTTGAATTCTGCAGTGTGAGCAGATTGGGGCAGCTGCACCATTGAAGCTGTCATGGTTGCGGACCTGTGCCCCTTGGGGCTTAATATCTGTGTTGTGAAATGTTCAGTGTGCTTGTTCCCCTTCAGTTGTCTTGCATTGCAGGCAGGCAGAGGACTTGAGCGTTTGTATTCAGAATTGAGACTTCTACAAAGCTTTTCTCATAAAGGTGTTTCGAAGTTGGAATTTTGGAAACCTTTCTTTCTGCAACAAAGTAGTACAGAGCAGAAGACAGTAGAAAGTGGGATTTACGTCTCTTACCCCCTTCTAAGTATATAACCAAGAGGAGCTAAAAACATTTTTTGTTCTATAAATGGCAACAAAACGGTGCATCTCTTCTGAAAATAAAACTTTAGTGAAAGAAAAGTATTTGATAAGAGGGAGAAATGTTCTTTTCAGAACTTAGCGGGTTTTCTCCTACAACTTTATAGGTTTAATTTTTAACAGAATAATTTTCCGTTTATATTGGTATTTATTTGATAGGCCATGCATACAGTTGAAAATCAGATTTCTTGTTTTAAAAACATGTTTTATATACACCCTTGACATTTGCATTACTGTCTGTAATGTCACATTGTGAGGGCATTTTGTGTGAGACTTAGGGTCTCACTGTGCAGATGAGTGAGAGAAGAGGTGCCTTTCAGGAATTCAGAAGGTGCTCTGGCATCTTCCAGCTCCAAGATAAAAGTTCAGTGTCTCCAGCTAATAACAGGTAGAAATCAAGCAATGCTGTTGTTTCACATTTACTTTTATCTAATACTTTTAATGTCCATGTCAGCATTTCACTGAATAGGAAGACTGCTAGTGTACATGGTCTGGGCCCAGGGCTGGCTTGTCAGCTCTGTTCCGAGAACAGCGATTCATAAGTCATACAAAGGTGGGTTTTTTTGTTTTTTTGGTTTTTTTTAATTGAAACTTGTCTTGTAGGTAACACGCAGCTGGCACTGCAGATCATCAAGAGAAACCAGCTTCTCCCTTCTGTGAAAACACTCTCTGACATGCGGAAGAAGCCTGTTTTTCAGCCAGTCCATTCAATCCAGCCCATCCAGATGCCAGCTTTCACCACTGTTCAAAGGAAGTGAGGTCGTGCTGCAACCTGCTGCTGCCCTGCCCATGAGGGCTTGGGCTTTTGTATATTTTTTTAACCTAGGACACCTGCATACCCCAATTGCTGGAGTGTGTTCATTTATGTAAATTTTTAATAAAACATGTAAACGAAAAGGCAGGCCGGGGCTGTTTGTAAAGGTTATTTCATAAAGGAAGAGAGGTTGGTATCCATTTTGAATGTGAGTGGCAGTTTACTTACTTACCAAAACGTGGTTAACAAAGTGTGTAATTCAGCTCTTTTGGAAGAGACTATAGGGGAGGGAAGTGACTGCAAGGGGAATGCAATTTACCTGAACTAAAGCCCTGCTGAAATAGCAGTTGAGCTGTTGTGCAGTGTAGGGTCTATGGCTGCTGTGTTTTGACACATACGAGCTATAGTTTTGCATTCCTTGAAGAAGAGGCTTTTGCCCAACTTTGCTATGTTGATGTAGCTGCAGTCCCCTACCCTGCAGCAGCTGGGAGTTTGGTCCTTGCTGCAGTTGAAGCTGCCCCTTCAGGCACCGAGATGGTGGGGGATGGGGTGGGGTGGTGGTGTCTCCCTGCCCTGAGTTTCCTGTTGTTACCTTATTAAGGTTATTTTAAGTGCAAGTAGCACAGCTTGTGTTGACAGGGCAAGGCCCTAGTGCCCAGTGTTAGCAGTGTCTTTCAAATAATCCTTCCTTCTTCCTTAAAACTAGCAGCTGTGCTGCTGGCCTGAAAGAGTTAGGTCACAGGATCTAAGAGGTTGTGGTGCAAGGACATACTAAGGCCCCTGACAGCCCTCAACATGGCACTGCAGTACGCTGCCAAGCAGTAGTGACTTGTCATTAGTTTGTATAGTGTTAGTACAAGCCACCCTTGCAAAAAAAGGCAGTCTGTGCCCCTTTTGAATTCGTGTGGTCAAGATGGCAGTTTCAGAGTGAGGGAGAGTGAGCTGGTGGTGAGTCTTGTGACCAGGGTGTATCTGTTGCCTTGTAATACCCTACATGGTGGGTGGGTGTGACAGCAGGTTGGTAAGTGGTCCCTTCTGCTGCTTGCAGGCTGCAGTGCTTCTCTGCTATGAACTAGAGGGGCTCTGCCTGCTTCTCCTGCCTCATGGGCTCAATGGGTGGCAAGAGCCAAAGGCAGTTTGCCAAAACAGGAAAGGTCTAAGAGCTGCCTGGTCAGCAAGGACAAAACCCAGTACAGCTGCTGAACCTTGGTCAGTGCAGCAAGGTGGGGGTGTAGGGCAATAGTTGCAAGAGGCAGTGGGTGCTCTGACAGGATCAGTGCTGGGAATGCTATTGCTTTAGCTGGATGGAGGTTGTTTTTTTGGTGGTGGTTTTTTTTTTTTTTTAACACAGTTTCCACTTTAGAGGAATACCTCTTTCTTTCAAAAAGTTTCTTCAAACCAAGAGGTTTTAAGATAGCAGCGTAAGCAAGGACCCTCTGGTTCCTTATTGTGAGCATAGGAGAAGAGGTGAGCCATCCTGCCTTGGGACTTAAGACAGGCATAAGATAATCAGAGCCCAGCATCCAGCCCAGCTCCCCTCACTTCCCCTCCCTGGCAGTTTTGTGTTATTTCAGCTAGTCTGAGACTTTGCCCAGATAATCTCTAGGGTAGAGCTGGGATAACACCTTATCTCCCTGTGCTGCTGGCATTGTACTTTGCCTCCAGTCCCCACCAGGAAGGTCACACTTTCAAGGGGGCACCTGAGATGCAGGTCCTGCTCTCAGTAACTTGAGCATTAGGTAGTGCAGATATCCTGGGTTTGCCCCCAAGATCTTGAACAAACAAGCCACAACTGACAGAAGAACAACAGTAAGTTTATTAAACAAGTTGTAGAATGCATACAAGCATGTGTCCCCTCAGGAGGAAGCTAGCCATCATGAAGCAGTACAGCAGAAAGCTTGAGAACTGCTACTATCCCTCTTCTGCTAGACAACTGGCTTTGCTACTTTTCAAGGCTTTCAGAGTAATGACGAAGGAGCTGACTTCTTCAATAACTTTTCTATTGCTGTAGGAGGTGACACCCACTCTGTCCTCAGGTAGGGGCAAGCTGTTTAGAAGTATTAAGAATAAAAAAAAAAAAAATCAGGAAAAAGGGTGTAGAGATCACCTTTCTGAAAGAAGGGAGAACAGGAGCTGATACATCCCTCAAGTCACAGCAGATTGACTGATTAAATACAAAAAAGGTTAAAGATGCTTGCTGTGTGGTCCCGGGCCCTGAATAGAGGAGATTCTTCTCTGCCCTTCCCCACCCCCCAGGAATGCGGGACATTCACATGCAAAAGATGCTAATGCCTTGCTTCAGCAGTGCCCAGCTCCACCCGGAGGCACCCAACGCTCCCCTCCATCAAGGATGCAGTTGTTGTTCCCCAGCTACCGCACATCTTATCAATCACAGCTGCATTTGCATGTGAGCAGAAGCATTCAGCCCCACACTCTTCCCCTAACAATGCCTGCTCTTCTGCCCTAAGGCAGCTGCATTGACCAGAGCAGCTCTGGGATTTTTCCCTCCTGCCTGTAGCACTGCTACTTGAAGAGAGCGGTGAGCAGTGGTTGGGTTTCATCGTTTTACCATTAACAGAGGGGAAAAATAAATATCAAAACACATCAACGAAGGGAGCAGTCAAGAACCTGTCTCCCTCGCTGGCATTGCCCTAGAGTCACAGTCTGCTTTTGCCTTTTCCCTCAGTTGCTTTAGCATTACTTTCACAGTTGCAAAGGTGAAGAAATGGAAACCTGGAAGTGAACGACCCAAGGTTAAACCAGAAACTTCCTGGAAAAACTGCATGGAGTGAGTCCAGTATCAAAGCCATTTCCTCCAATCATGACAGTGAGGCTGTTTTTTTAATAGACCAGACAAGTAGGAGTTTGACACTGCATCAAAACTACTTTTTTTGTTTTAAACCACACTTCCCTCCATCACACCCCAACATTTCTCATCTCTCCTTTCAAAGCAGGTGCCTGTGGTTAAAGTTTTCAGTAGTCATCACCTGGAGGCAGCCCAGG
Source organism: Aptenodytes forsteri (assembly GCF_000699145.1). Taxonomy (NCBI): domain Eukaryota; kingdom Metazoa; phylum Chordata; class Aves; order Sphenisciformes; family Spheniscidae; genus Aptenodytes; species Aptenodytes forsteri. Next base: position 7,919,366 of record NW_008796217.1, read on the forward strand.
TTCAAATTCAGGCAAGAGCTTTTTTGCATCCAAACAGAAGAGGAGGCTTTGGCTGGGTAATACAGAAACACACATAGACAGATTTGCCATGAAAAAAAACTCCTCACATTTATTTGATTAAACAAAAATAAAATTAACTGCATAGGAACATTTTAAAGTCCAGAGAGACACTGACTTTGTTTTAAGGCTGCCAGTAGCTGATACATCGTCTCCTTGCTACATCCTTCAGCCTTCCCTATGGACCACAAAGATACATTCAGAAGCCTCCATTAACACAAGGGTTCTAACATTTTGCTCACTTATTCTACGTAAAAGTTTGCACATAACCTGTCATGCTTTCTTCTCTGCAGTACTCGACATCTGACATCTAAAAATGTCACTTTTTGTCCAAGTAGAAATGTGATGCCCTTTTTGAAGCATGGAAGTTCTTGTCACAGCCTGTTTCATTATCAATTAGATATAAAAGCTCTGGGCAGCTCATTAAAAGCAGAGCACTGTCTGTCCTGCTGAGACATTTTTATTATTATTAGGGGAGCAGCATGATTAATCACTAAAGTAGAAGAGAAACAACTGCAACAGAAGAGGAAACTCCAAAACCAAACGACTCAAGATGCCCAACATCCAAGGACTGACAAAATCATTCTGGATCCTGATGCAAACCTGCACTGAGGCAACGCTACTTATACACTGGTAATGAAGTTTTAAGACAGGGCCATACAGCTTCAATCAATTGAATGAGGGGGGAAAAAAAAAATGCACGTTTGTGACATTGGGGTTTCATGTGGACGACCTTCATTTTGTTCAAGACTTCCAATTTCTCCTCGACTTAAGTTGCAGGCGTGTGTTCAACACCCTCACTACTCCCAACGAATTGTGCACGAACCAAGCAGCGCATGACAGGTAATGCACAGTACAAACAAGAGTCACATACAGTAAGAAACCCCCACCAACTCAGGTGACTAAGCACACCTTACAAACTAGTTAAAAACTTTTTAGTCATTTTAGAAAAGAAACTAAAAACAAAACCCAGAAACAGACATCTCTCCCTCTGAAGGAAAAACTACTACATTGTCTGAAAAGTACTCTACAAACCTATAAAAGGACTTTTTTTTTTTAAACTAGTCTGGTAGTTCAAAAGGAAGTTACTTAACTACATCACTACACAGACACTTAACATTCAGTCAGTAAGGCTCTACGAAAAGAGCTTAAAAAAATTATCTACCTGAGTTTGTAAGTTGATACAATCATTAATAGAAGGTCTAAGACCATGCAGGTACACAAAGCATTTTTAGAACCATTATTGGTTAAACAATGATGGAAAAAGATGCCAGTCTGGCTCGTTAACCCGTAAGATCACTTAGAGACATCAATGTACGTTTTCCACCATAACATTTACCAAACCCAACACAGCCTATTGTTATTAGGGGTCTCCTGTACCCACTTCTGTCACCCCCTAATATGAGCAGGGGAGGAAAAAAGATTTTTTTCAATATAGTAATCTGAAAATGTGCTTCTGCAACTTTACTCCACAGGTAAAACAAGGGGCATGTTGCATGTCACCATTAAAGTTGCATAAAACCCCAACATACTGGTTTTAAACTGCCTCTCCTGAGAATGTCTGAACCTAAACTGCCCTCCAGGAATAGGAACTTGGTTGCTTTGTCATGGTGGAAAAAATCCCATTGAGTCAAGAAAGCTACTAATACAATCACCAAGTCAAAAAAAATCAGGATCTTATTCCCTTCAAGCATTTGGTATAGCATTGTGTTTACAGCAATCATAACAATCAGTCTTTCCAACCAGGACATATTTGTAGGCATGCATAAAAGTTTTTCTCTTGTAGAGAGAAGACCTAAAGGTCTTACGGACATAAGAACACTGCAAATGAACATGAAGTATGTCATGTCAGCTAGTAGTGTCATAATACTGAAAAAAGTTTACATTTCCATACTTCGTAGTGAAAACGGAACAATCTCAAAAGTGTTTCAGGTATCTCAGTCCAGTTTGCCTGAACATTTGGTTTTATTTACAGATTCTCTAGCAAGGGCAGCTTAGTATTTCCATGGGCAGGCAGCAAAACCAAAAGCAAACAAAAGCAAGCACTCACCACATTGTACACACTTAGTATCTCTGTTTCAATTAAAATGCTTGTCCAACAGGCAGGATGAATCCTTCCCCCAGGCAGATTCTCAATTATTTCTCAAACCTGTCTGATGCTAAATTGAGGTAGATGATTTACTTCTGCAAAGTGAGGTAGAACTTCAAGAAAAAGCTAGTGGCATCTCCAGTTTGTACCACAGCAAACTCAGTTTCAAACTCCCAAGGACTCAAAGACCAAAGGTACAATATTTGTCTAACGCAAGTACCAGTGTTCATTTTTTATACAGCTCCTAACTGTTTGTCTAAATATCTCTACTTTTAAATACCCTATTACCTTTTGGCACCATTTGGCTTACACTCCTTTTAAAAAAAACAAACAAAACACTTTGGCACAATTTTTTTTTTTTTAAACCAGAACTGAACAAAGAAATCTTAAGATCAAAGTTATGGCAAGATAAGCCTATAAGCCTGCTCTCTTCAGAAATTAATTTTGGTTCAACTGTAACATAACAGACTGGGCCCATTTTCCTGCAATTCCAAAGGAATGCCACATCCAAATGCCTTGTTCTTCTTTCTCCCAACGTGGTTACATCTGGTCCCAACATGCATTAGTTTTCAGGTGTTGTCATCCTTCCCTTGCTTTCTTTACAAGTTTAAGGTTCATGGGCTTCCTTAAATAAGTTACATTTAAAAGGTACTAAATAAAAAGGAGTGAATTATCTGAAGGACCTGCGTTATCAAGTACTGAGTCTGCTTCAGTTTGCTACTGAAGTTCCTGCTTAAATAGTTCTGAGAAAGGACAAGATTGCTTCATAGGCCGAACCCAAAACAGCCATACTGACTGCTGGTAACATTTTGTCAAGCAAAAAGTTTACCGAGAGCCACTGGTTTAACCTGGCACAGTGAAATTCCTTTGGGAGTTCTAGTGGACAGGCCTGTCACCCACATCTGTTGTTCCCCAATGTCAGAGCTAAGAGAAAGAGGCACAAGCTCACCTCACCCTTCTCCAGGCCATTTCCACTAGTTCAGAAGATTACTCTGAATGCTTGTTCAGTTTGCAATCCAGCTTCAAAGCCTTGCTTTTTCTCTCTGCACCAATGTGTATTATGATACTGGGGCATTAACCTGAGAACATGCATGGGAAAACAGAGCGAAGTTTGAATCTCGTTTAAGTATTACTTTTTAAAAGCCCCTATGGGGCATCTGATGTTGGCATTGTATATTATCGCTACTTATTTTCATTGCATATAAAACGCTCCATTTTATAAGCTACACTACCACTTTTCAATGAGACCAAGTGTGCTTAGCACTATCTATGACAAAGATACGGAATTATTTTGGTTAGCTAAATAGTAGTGTTTTTGAAACGAAAAAGCTCCCCAACACGTGAGGTCAAACACTTGAGGTTTGGTTTGTAAGCAAATCCCACTGAATTAGACGGCAACTTAGAAAGAGTTAAAGTCGTTCCTCTTCCTGACAGAGCTGGACTGGGGGTTTGTGCAATGGCTCCATACACAATAGCAAAGGGCAACTTCAGTCTCCGTCACCTTCTACACGGTGCAGGCTGGAGAGGGGCAAAAAGGTTTCTGCAGTTCAAAACAATCCTGAATGCACACTTAACTTTTTTTTAATGCCTGGAAAACAACTCCCTTCTAGTCCTAGAGAAGGGGAGGACCCAACAAGCATTAAAGCACGAGAGCATTTCTAGCATACTCCAACACCATCAGCCACTCCGGTCAAGATATTAAGAGACCTGGCATTTTTAAGACATGATAGGATAAATGCAAGGACACTGCAAACTAAACATTAAAGCTTTTAAAACCAGTTTTCTTTGGTATCTATATCTTGCAGACTATTAGTTTTCACAGCCCAAGTTGCAAATAATTCTTGGACTGAATAATACAAGACAAACATGGACATCTGTCACAACTGTAAGGCCACCCCCAAGAAGGGAGACACGTACACAAGCAGAACTTGAAAAAGCAGAAGGTAAACTAGCTTTCTCTCATACCCATATTTTGAGTGACCACACAAATTTAGTGACAGACATCTGTATAAAAGATTATCCTTTCACGACTATTTTTAAACCATGCTATCCTAAGATTAAGCCTAACTGAAACACACTGCTTTGAAGAGTTTGCTTCCTTGAGGCTTTGGCTGAAAGGCAGCACAGTTATTTTATCTTAATTTAGGTGTTTTTCCTCACCCTTCTTTCAAAAGAGGTTTTGCCATCTCATGAATCTGTCTGTCTCTTTCTGGTCCTTTAGTTTAAGCCTCCTCTAAGTGGCAGCTATCTGTCTGCACACATCATCAGGATTTCTACAAAACCCAGAAAGTTAACATTCCTTGGAGGGGAAGAGCAGCAAGAAGGAAAGTGCACCTTGTGATTTCTCACAAACTTGTAGAGAGCCTCTCAATCTCAGGTCACTTTTGTGCATGGTGGCTGGCAGAGAGATGAACCCTTTCCTTGGAGGATGGTTAAGGCTCTTCAGACTTTTTGATAACGACCATGTTTATGTTTCAGAGATCTCCTCTTGCAAACAGTAAGGTAAATCCCATGGCATCTCCAAGCCTAAGAGTACCGATACATGAATTTTTCCATCGCGGAGAGACAGAAAAGCCCTCTGGTTCCCTACTTTAACCATTCTTGTTTGCCACCAAAGGCCTTATCCAGAGGGTGAAGCAACAGCTCTGTAGAGACCATATCTGCATTAACAGCTAAACTGGAATGCAAGAAATTGAAGAATAAAACCAAATGCTTCCAGGGACTCAAAGTCACATTTTGTTAGAGATCTCTCTATTCTCCCAAAAAGTTTCCACCTCTCAGAAAAGCTTTTTTTTTTTTTTTTTTTTTAATATCCCTGAAAGGGCTAACTTCCCCCTGCCTCCAAGCTTTTAAGGATCATATACATTTATTTTACACAGAATTCTTTGGTACTGCCCTGGAAAAAAGCAGCAAAGTTTCATCTTGATGCAGTTTGCCTTATGCTGGTACTGGTAACTTTTCACTTGGATCTGTAGCAAGAGATACACGGAGCCACAGGCCCACCCCACCCTAAAAACTACAGTAAACCTTCCCAAATTTTTCAGTCCAGCTCTTTGGGGAAGCCAGAAGATGAAAAAAATATTTTTGTCACTGAGAGTTATTGCAATCCTCTTTAAACACAAAAAACCTGTTGACTTCTCCAAAACGCACCCTGAATCTCCAAAGCTGTGCTTATTTCTTACTTTTGGAAAAAGGTACCACTTCTGTTCTAACAAATCCATCAAACGTTACTCCCTTAAAGTCTCTCTATGGGGAGGGGAAAAAAAAACTAGTCATTTCACACGAAAGTAAATCAAAAGGGTTTGATTTTCCCTGTTTCAATGCTCATTGTAACCTCTTCTGTTATCCAGATTAGGCGCACTGATAAAAGAAACAGTAACTTTTTTTAAAACTAATTTAGCTTTCAGGTGAAAGGGTAAAAAGAAATACTCAATGACAGGATACATTAAAGGAAGCCTTGCTTTTTATCTAAACTTTACAATGACCGCACTAAGCCACTAAAATGAACAATTTGGTTTAAACTTAAAGAATTTTTGTGCATTTTCATCAGCTTCACTTTGTGCTGTTGGATTACTGTGTTTCAGAAAAAAATACACAGAAATGCCAAAAAGATGCAAACTTGCTCTTCCCGGCGAGTGAATCCCACTCACTTTCGCAAAACGTTCAAAGTCATCTGGGAACGAGACGCTGTGCTCACCAGTAAATCAAACACACTGAGGTATAAAAAGGAGAACAGGAAAAAGTTCTCTGCTGCAGCAGCAATTCAAAAAAAAACAAAAGTCCCCCCTCCCATGTCCCCACCCACAGAACTGCAGTATGGTCAAGAACACAAATTCTCTACAAACGCCTACTACCATTTTCTCCATTAAAAAAGTTACACAGAGCCTTTTTTGGCTTAGTCTACAGAACTCGCCACACAAACCACCTAATGTGCACAGCAACACTTGTTTGTGCATGAAACCCCATCGGGGGAGAGGTAAAATGTTCCAAACTGTGAGTGTGTGGGGATGGGGAGGGGGCGAGAAACCGGGGAGGGAAGGGAGGACAATGAGGTAGATAGAATTTAACTTTACAGGCTCACTCCCTGCAGAAAAGATAAGTACATTCATCTGTAAAAAAATTAAAGATGAGGTAGGTTTGAATTAACGTTGTATTTTTTCATTTTCTCTTAGAAGAATTTCCCTGAGACAGTTTCTTCCTAATTCAAACACAGATTAGAAGACGAGAATTCGATTGTTTCCGAAGTCGACCACAACAATCATGCCATCAGGGGTGACGGCTATACCTGAAGGACGGTCCATCTGACCAAAGCCGCTTCCCTGAGTGCCAAACTTGCATAAAAAGCTACCATTTGACTCGAATATCTGCACCCGGTGGTTCCTGGAATCGGCCACGATGATGCGCCCCTCTTGATCCACCGCCACTCCCTGTGGGCGCAGGAACTGGCCGTTCCCGGTGCCCTCCGAGCCCAGAAAACGTGCTGACTGGCAATCTGGATGGATGACCAGAAGGCGATGGTTGTTGAAGTCTGTCACTACCAAGTGGCCCTCATGATTGAAAGTCACACCTCTGGGGGAATCAAAGTGCTTCCAGAGTGCCCCTTCGAAGCCATACTTGTTAAGAAACACGCCGTCGGGCCCAAACAGCTGAACGCGATGGTTCCTTGTGTCAGAGACCAGGATCTTGCCCTCTGTGTTGACAGCCACATCCCATGGGTAGTTGAATTGCCCGTTCTTTGTTCCTTTCTCCCCAAACTTCAGAATGAACTGCCCCTCAAACGTGAAGATCTGGATGCGATGATTGTCCTTGTCAGCCACAACGATCCTACGTGAGATGTCACAGGCCACGCCGGCAGGGCGATCGAACTGGCCCGGCCGGGAGCCCAGTGTGCCAAACTTGTGATGGAAGGTCCCGCATGGTTTGAACACCTGGATGCGGTTATTACTGCGGTCAGCAACAATGATGTAGCCTTCTTTGTCTACGCTAACCCCCCAGGGGCGGCAGAGTTTGCCATCGCTGTCTCCCTCACTGCCAAAGGAGAGCCCCGGCAGCCCTATGCCTATGTAGCTGCGCCCAGATTTCACCACAACTTTGAAGGGGCTGTTCTCAATGTGTTGGTTGCACATCATCACAGATACCAGGTGCTCTCCCTCTAGCTGTGGACGATAGCTGACGAGGTAGGTCCCATTCTGCTGATCGCTGACGTCTGCCCCAAAAAGGTTTCCATCCGGGCCCATCACCACTGCAGAGATCATGTCACCTCCTGAAAGGCGAGGCTCACCATCGTGGTCATAGCCTATCACTGTGAAAGAGGCCACTTTGCCCTGCAGCGCACGCTTGAGGCCTTCCCCAGTGGCTTTGGTCAGAGGAGCAAAAGCCCCACTGCTGACAAAGCCCATTGATTTAATGGCCATATACAGTGCCTGGTCAGGGGGAGTGAACATGATCCTGTCATCTTCCTGTGGCTGGAGAAGGCCTCTCACATTCTTCAGCTCCTGCACCTGAGCCAGCATGCGGTCCCGAGCCAGAAGAATATCCATGGTACGACCCTCCTCCAGGACCTGCTGAACAGCACTAATGGTGTTGTCCAGCTTATTTAGGTTCTGACGTAACTTTTCAACTTGCAAGTAGAGTGACTTAGCCTTGACTTGACGAATCTTTTCCACCTTGGGGGGCACAGGGAGGGAGAGAAAAAGCACACTTACATCAGGAAAGGCAACCAGTAACACAGAAACATTTCCTAATGTCGCTCTTCTACATAAAAACTGGTTGTGCAGTTGTTGCAGCATGTTGACACAGAACTGCAGAACAAGCCTCTAAAAGCTGTGATGTAGAGAAGCAGAAATGAGGAAAAGTAATTATTTATCCCAATTCAGGATTATTATTCTCTCCCATCCTCCAGCCAAAAGTCATACATTCTTACTCTGCAGATCTGCTGCATCAGAGTGCCATTTGAAAGGAAGAGTCACTTGCTTACTAATAACAATTTGCTTCCTCAAATGCTATTCTATTTTCTAGTTGCAAGGTACTTGACAGATCATCCGAAGGTACATCTTATTTAGACTCCAGGGAGGACAGAGGTTACTCAGACTCTCAAGAAAGAGCAGAGGCTTAGGCTTCTCTAACCAGAATCGAGACCAATTTCAGAAGGTAGGCTGTTATCACACAAAGCTGAAGCTAGGAGTCAGCATCAGGTAATGCACATGGGCTCTTGTCATTCCCCTGCCTGCCAAAACTCTTTTCATGTGACTGGATAATACTAGACATCTATCTCCAGGGATTTTTAGGGTCCAATTATTTTAATATTTTCTTGCAAATACTGGCAGTCATGCCAAGCTAGTGCTTTACAACGATGCTTTATAATGTCACTTCAAATGACACAGAAGGTTGCTGCCAGTCCCTGCTTGGGGGACTTAAGCTCAAGCAAAAATGGCTCATTTGCGAATATTTTATATAAGCCTGTGTTTATATATACTCGTGAAAAATCACTTTAGACCAGCTGGCAAAGACACCTGCCTTGTAAAACTAACAAAACATGTAATTGCTTTATTGTTGCAAAAATACATGTTCTTGTGTCTGAATACCTGCTTGGCTGCAGAACAATACCAGCAATGTATTTTAACGAGGGACAACTCACTGGCTGAAGATTCCTTGGTTATACACTGACTAGATAACAGATGTACAAATAGGCTATTTCATTTAAAGTTAAGGCATGCAGGTTTTACCAGACTGGTAAAAAAAAAAAAAGAGTCAGAGATGCTTCCTCCAATAGATTTCCAAAAGAGGTTACTAATCTTAGGTCTCAGCTTAATCCTTGGCCTCAGCTTTGGTACCCAAAATTATTCACTAACATGCTTCACATGAGGGCTTAATACACTCAGCATTTTTTGCTAGAATGATTTACCACCACCACCAAGTTTCCTTCTTAAAATAATGTTTTATAATCTGTAGAAAACTTGCTCTCAGTGCAATAAAGTGCATTTATGCAGCCTCTTGGGATACAAATAGCTTAGGGGCAGCTCTTACTTGTCCTGTACTAGGAATACCTCAAGAGAGAAGGCTGCCAAGCTTCTTGGGGAAGGCTAACCGTGGAAAGTGAGCTCATCTCCCTCAATCCAAATACCTCAGAAAAAGCAGCATTAGAAGTACAGTAACTATATAAAGTGCATTTTTAATCTTGCCACTGACACTTATAAAAGAACTACAGAAAAACAAACCTCTCTTTTAGGGGATTAGTCTCACTGTAGCTAGAGTAGTTGTAGTTCCATACAATAAACTCTTACCAGAGTGGTCATTTTGCTGGCAACAGATATTAAACCAGAAAATTACTGTTCCAGTCAGTGTGGATGGAGAAGAGGCAGGGAGAAGCACTTTAGCAGGATGGCTCTGCTTCTTGGCAGCATGTGCGCCTCACCAACCACACGTACATGCCACCATGCCTGGCTCTGCTAGTATAGGCAGTGGCCACACAGCACCTGGTTTCCTGCCACGCTTTATCTGGTGCGACTGCGTATTTAGGAGTAAATTGAGAATGCTGCTATAACTTTTCCTATCTTGACCACGCATTTTTGCTCCCCTATACCAGTACTTAGCAATCACGTGGTCATAGGACAAGTCAGTTTGACTCACTGATCTAAAAGACCTAATCCAACAGCAGAGAGTGGGCTTCTGTTCAATTCTACAAGTGGGACCCAAAGGGCCAATCTAAACTACTCTGTGCTGAACAAGCAGAGAAGAGCCATGACCACTAAGTTACCTTTCCAGAATAAGAAACTTCGCTGTTACTTGCTTTCCTCCTCTCAAAATACCACACATGCCTCATGGCTGAAGTGAGTGCAGGAGTTTGGGATTGTGCAGATGCTCTTGCTAGAGAGTATTCATTTCTTCTACTAGTAAAAAAAAACCCCAAAATCAGAGGAACACTACCTTGATCAAGGGTAAAGTAAGTTTTTAGGTGTGGGGACAATGAAAGTTACGTCTTGCAGAATTTCTACTAGTCTTTCTAAAAAAGGACACAGCATATACAGCTTTGCTCCTTTCCTTTCTTTATGGGAAGTGGATCATGTAAGAAACCCCATATACTACATACCTACTACAGCAACGTATTAAAAAGGTTTTATAGACATTTTTAAACAAGGTGTTTAACGGCGATCTCTTCTCCGGTCAGTACCGAGATGCAAGGCATAGCTGCTGAGCCAGCAGGGGGAGTGCCCACCCTACTTGTGGGGCTGAGCTCGCATGAGGATACCGTAGTCCCTACAAAAACCCAACCAGTTTCTCAGATTAAGAGAATTCAGCACAAAACCAACCAGGGCCGGAATCCAGCATCCTGCTACCTACAGAAAAGTGAGTTCACAGTAAACTGTAGTGTTTCAATTCAGTGTTCGTTGGAAGGATATCAGAATCTGGCCACGTACTCATTAAAAAGCATGTTTTCAGTTTGAAAAGGCACTTGTCAGCAGTTCAAACCACAAATGTAAGGTGCATACCTTCCAGAGCAGCTCACACTCCCGCTCTTCCAAGGCCTTCTTATGTCTAGTAGTCACTGCTTTGACTTCAGATTGTACCACCTTCGCTTTCATCTCAACCTGCTCTGCCACAGCCTGGGCCTGTTCAATACTCAGCTGGGGAGAAAAAAAAGACAGCACACTTAGGGCTCAACCAAACCAATTAGCAATGCATCAGAGGAATACTGCTTACATTTCACTACCTTCAGGTGAAGGCATAAAGTGACAACTCTTGGTTTGTTTGTTTTTTTACCAGGCCTTCGCCCATTTCATACATCAGAGCCTGAAAACTGACATAATTTTTTTTAATACATCTATTACATGGAGTTTACACCTTCATTGTACCATGCACCACAGGACTAAATTCTCTGTGCAATTCCAGCAAGCAGCTAGTATGAACTCAAACAAGAGACTCGCGCAGAAATTCATACTCATGTTTTCCTACATATAGAGAACCCGGTTTGTCTTGTCCCTCAAAATGGTTCAGACTGTTGTGTGATTGTTCTGCTTCTAGTAAGAAATGACACTGTAGGGAATAGACTGTTTTATCTATGCATCTGAGCTGCACAGAAGTACCCCTAACAGAATGTGACGTTAATCAGTTTTAGAAGAAAAAACAAAGATTAGATAGTTATCATTAAAAAGCTTTCATATAGTTATTCACACCTTGGATAGAGACCAAATTCTTTCTAACATAACCTTGTAACACTAGTATCTTAAAAATATTCTGCAGTAGTATTCTGCAAATACACAGAATGCACCTGGAAGGAACATGTCTCTTTTCTCCCCTCAAAGAAAAAATTGTTTCCTTGAAAAGTCCTTCCCAAACTGCTCCCAGTTTCACAAAATATTACAGAAAAGGGCATAAAACCAAACAAGATAAAGAGCAGGCAAATCTGAAGGATCACTGTTCCCAATGGAAAAGGTTCGATAGCATCAGTTAACTGAATCTTTTCAACACCTTTTTGTCATACAGCGAACCAGCATTAACATGCAATGAGGCTGTGAAGCTCTAAGGGGTTAAAAAGATACTAGTTTATTAGTTACAAAATTCTAGAACAAAATGATGGTATGTGAGGGTATTTAGCCTAGAAAAGAGAAAGCTCAGGGGGGATCTTACCAATGTATACAAATACCTGAAGGGAGGGTGCAAAAAGAACAGACCCGGGCTCTTTTCAGTGGTGCCCAGTGGCAGGACCAGAGGCGATGGACACAAACTGAAACACAGGAGGTTCCCTCTGAACATCAGGAAACACTTTTTCACCATGAGGGTGACCGAGCCCTGGCACAGGCTGCCCAGGGAGGCTGGGGAGTCTCCATCTTTGGAGACATTCAAAAGCTGTCTGGACATGGTCCTGGGCAACCGGCTCTAGGTGGCCCTGCTTGAGCAGGGGGGTTGGACAAGACCTCCAGAGGTCCCTTGCAACCTCAACCATCCTGTGATTCTGTGACTGTACCATCAAGCATTTACTTTTTTCTCTTTTAATAAACTTGGCACACAGTTTTTATTTCCAGAATTTTAGTATTAAGCAACATACACAAGACATCTAAACCCCTACCAACACACTACACATGACTGTAGCTGCTCAACAAGTTGTTAAAAGCCAAGAACCTAACTCAAACTCACCTCCATTTTTCACATTACATACTGAAAGCCATGGAAATAGCCATGGGTATTTTGTTTTTAAATACAGCATTTTAGACAGACTTTACAACACCTTTCCCTCACTCTGGTCTGAGGAACTGCTCCATTTCAGAGCTTGAGCTGTTTCAGACTAGGTAGCCAGGGAATGCTCTGGCAGAAGGCATCTTTAATCTTCAGAAATGCAGGCTTGATAAAGTGGGCAAAAATGTAATTTAAAGGCTTTACTGTACATTCAGGGCCTCATGGAAAATATCCTCAGTTTAATTCTGTATGCGAGTATGTACCAATCTAAGAACCACCTGATGCAACAATCTATGAACCACCCAATGTGATCCAGCTTTGTCTAGAAAATCAGATAGGGCTTTTTGTTATCTTTTATGGAATTAGTTGTTAGTATTTTCAAAGTCTGATCCGGCAAGTTCAACAGCATCTAGTTTATGCCAACAGTGGGAATGCTAAAACATAAAACCAGAAGTGTACTGTTACTTGGACATTTTCATTCCAGGTAATTATTGTAAGACAACTAGTTTGAATTAGATGTATTCTTCCAGGTCACGTAGGAGTAGAGAACTGAAAGGAAAAGAAAGACTAACTTGGTCAGGTGATTAGTCTCTGGAGACAAGATTAAGACAACCCTGAGAAAATAAGACAAGGCAATGTTTCTGATCTTTAATCCAAGAGAAGTCTCTTGCAAACTGGCAGAGGAAAATAGGAGTGCTACCTGACAGCCCCTCTGCAGCACAGGGCTCAGTATTTCAGCTGTTCCTCCTTCATGCAACTCCCCAGTCATCTTACCTACATTTTCAACAGGGAATGTCTTCAAACTCATGGACAGCCTAAGTATCCCAGTCCCACTGGAGGCAGACCTAACCTGCCTTCACACAAAGCTTCTGGCAGACAAATTTGACTCAACACTTCAAGTTGACAGAAAGTAAAAATCTCATTACAACAATTAGCAAAGCAGACATGAAGTCACAACTGGGCACAGATTAAGGCTTCATAAAAGCCAGTAAGTCTCAGTCCTAGCTGGAAAAGTCCACATGTAAGAATACTGTGCCTCTATCATCTCTACTTTGCCATTCAAATACAGAACCAGCTTCTACTGCAGGGAAGATACGTATTTCTTCCAAAACAGACCTGGATTCTTGTCAAGTACAGCAAAACACCCTCCTTCTCTTGCAAAGAGAAACAGGTATCTCCTTGAGAGGTGTTAGGGAAATTATGCTATCCACTCATATTCCAATTCTAGCAAGCATGTCTGTGAAAGCATGAAAGTCTTGGTTTGCTCGTTTGAGCTTTTTGTACAGCAGTACCTACTAGGACAGTGATCTGTGTGTATGCTTTCCTCATACCTTATAGCAATCTCAACCTCCCTCACAATTCTTCACCAAAACCAGAGGCCACCTTTCAAGAACTCCATCATAGCAGGAGAGGTATTAATTTTCTGTGGATACTGTGATCTTTCATCTGTAGGAACCAGTTATGGTAGGGCAAGTAACTGTACTCAACAGCACAAGGTTGTCTACCAACAACTCATGTCATAATCTGGATTTGTTTTTACTTGCCTGAGTCTGAACAGCCCAGATCAATGAAGAATGTCCAAAACACCAAGGCTCTAATATTGTCCAGGATATCGGCAAAGTTTTGGTCAAATTCACATGATCCTGCACTCTGCCAAAAACAGGCTGAACAGCCTAGGAAGGCTGACCAGCATCAAACACACAGCAGCAGGCAGTGGTATGGTGCAGAGGGAACGTAATAGGCAAGTTATCTATCGGAAGCAAAAGCCAAGAGCTTT
>NW_008796217.1:7933844-7940480 GCF_000699145.1 Aptenodytes forsteri
TCCTGGGCAACCGGCTCTAGGTGGCCCTGCTTGAGCAGGGGACTTGGACCAGATGATCTGCGGAGGTCCCTTCCAACCTCAAGTGATTCTGTGACTGTACCATCAAGCATTTACTTTTTTCTCTTTTAATAAACTTGGCACACAGTTTTTATTTCCAGAATTTTAGTATTAAGCAACATACACAAGACATCTAAACCCCTACCAACACACTACACATGACTGTAGCTGCTCAACAAGTTGTTAACAGCCAAGAACCTAACTCAAACTCACCTCCATTTTTCACATTACATACTGAAAGCCATGGAAATAGCCATGGGTATTTTGTTTTTAAATACAGCATTTTAGACAGACTTTACAACACCTTTCCCTCACTCTGGTCTGAGGAACTGCTCCATTTCAGAGCTTGAGCTGTTTCAGACTAGGTAGCCAGGGAATGCTCTGGCAGAAGGCATCTTTAATCTTCAGAAATGCAGGCTTGATAAAGTGGGCAAAAATGTAATTTAAAGGCTTTACTGTACATTCAGGGCCTCATGGAAAATATCCTCAGTTTAATTCTGTATGCGAGTATGTACCAATCTAAGAACCACCTGATGCAACAATCTATGAACCACCCAATGTGATCCAGCTTTGTCTAGAAAATCAGATAGGGCTTTTTGTTATCTTTTATGGAATTAGTTGTTAGTATTTTCAAAGTCTGATCCGGCAAGTTCAACAGCATCTAGTTTATGCCAACAGTGGGAATGCTAAAACATAAAACCAGAAGTGTACTGTTACTTGGACATTTTCATTCCAGGTAATTATTGTAAGACAACTAGTTTGAATTAGATGTATTCTTCCAGGTCACGTAGGAGTAGAGAACTGAAAGGAAAAGAAAGACTAACTTGGTCAGGTGATTAGTCTCTGGAGACAAGATTAAGACAACCCTGAGAAAATAAGACAAGGCAATGTTTCTGATCTTTAATCCAAGAGAAGTATTTTGCAAACTGGCAGAGGAAAATAGGAGTGCTACCTGACAGCCCCTCTGCAGCACAGGGCTCAGTATTTCAGCTGTTCCTCCTTCATGCAACTCCCCAGTCATCTTACCTACATTTTCAACAGGGAATGTCTTCAAACTCATGGACAGCCTAAGTATCCCAGTCCCACTGGAGGCAGACCTAACCTGCCTTCACACAAAGCTTCTGGCAGACAAATTTGACTCAACACTTCAAGTTGACAGAAAGTGAAAATCTCATTACAACAATTAGCAAAGCAGACATGAAGTCACAACTGGGCACAGATTAAGGCTTCATAAAAGCCAGTAAGTCTCAGTCCTAGCTGGAAAAGTCCACATGTAAGAATACTGTGCCTCTATCATCTCTACTTTGCCATTCAAATACAGAACCAGCTTCTACTGCAGGGAAGATACGTATTTCTTCCAAAACAGACCTGGATTCTTGTCAAGTACAGCAAAACACCCTCCTTCTCTTGCAAAGAGAAACAGGTATCTCCTTGAGAGGTGTTAGGGAAATTATGCTATCCACTCATATTCCAATTCTAGCAAGCATGTCTGTGAAAGCATGAAAGTCTTGGTTTGCTCGTTTGAGCTTTTTGTATAGCAGTACCTACTAGGACAGTGATCTGTGTGTATGCTTTCCTCATACCTTATAGCAATCTCAACCTCCCTCACAATTCTTCACCAAAACCAGAGGCCACCTTTCAAGAACTCCATCATAGCAGGAGAGGTATTAATTTTCTGTGGATACTGTGATCTTTCATCTGTAGGAACCAGTTATGGTAGGGCAAGTAACTGTACTCAACAGCACAAGGTTTTCTACCAACAACTCATGTCATAATCTGGATTTGTTTTTACTTGCCTGAGTCTGAACAGCCCAGATCAATGAAGAATGTCCAAAACACCAAGGCTCTAATATTGTCCAGGATATCGGCAAAGTTTTGGTCAAATTCACATGATCCTGCACTCTGCCAAAAACAGGCTGAACAGCCTAGGAAGGCTGACCAGCATCAAACACACAGCAGCAGGCAGTGGTATGGTGCAGAGGGAACGTAATAGGCAAGTTATCTATCGGAAGCAAAAGCCAAGAGCTTTTAAGTACAACTTTCAGGAGCCTTCTTTACATGGAAATCCCTTGTTCTCTTTGATTACTGTAAGATATCAAAGTGCTGCCATGATAACTCTCTCCTGCTGTTCTGCAGACATTTCCTGTGCAGAACTTGTCTTCAGAGAGGTCAACTTCTTAGGAAACATGTTAAGCAGAAGCATTTCTTGTCCTGGTCAGGCACCACACAATCTTTTCAACAACAAATCCTTTTAAAGAAAAGCAGTTTTATGATGCACTCTCCTCACGGTATGTCATAATTATTCCAGTGGTAGTGAATGAGACAGTCAGCCAGTTCACATGCTTGGGAAACAGAAGACAAGGCCTGTGTTTAACAGAGCATCTCGTTGGGCTACTGAATTTGAGATGGGTAACAACTATTTTGTTTCCTGCTGTTGGTTGATACAGTAAATCACCTATTTGCAGCTGTACCTATTCACTCATGACTTCCCAGGGGCCCAAAGATGGCCAATACACTCCCCATTCTATTAGAGATGTCACCAGTGCCTTCTGTTAATAAAGGACTTTGCAATGTATC
Organism: Aptenodytes forsteri; assembly: GCF_000699145.1. Taxonomy (NCBI): domain Eukaryota; kingdom Metazoa; phylum Chordata; class Aves; order Sphenisciformes; family Spheniscidae; genus Aptenodytes; species Aptenodytes forsteri. Next base: position 7,936,479 of record NW_008796217.1, read on the forward strand.
TTGTAAACTTCAGGGTTGAAACTGGTACTTCCAATTCCTCAGAGTAAAATTTAAGTAATGACAGTGTTTGTGCAGGCAATACGTTCCAGAGGGCCACAACAAAAGGAAACCTTGCAAACAGAGCTTCCAGTGGGGCAGACAAGCATGTTTTCATGAAGGAAAGCAATACAGACATCATCACTAGCTATTGCTACCAGCACATTTCAGAATTTCCTACTCTTTGTAAGCCTACCCAAATAGCAAACAACACTCAAAACACATACTTCAGGAGAAGAGGACAATGACATGCAGTATTACCTGTACTTTCAGATTTCAAAGCATTTAATGAGAATTATTAAAGGTGCAGGTCTCAGTTTTTATTCTCTGGACATTTTGCACAAACCAAAAAGGCTACTTTGTTAACACCTCAAGGTAGCTATTCCTATAATTCATACAGCATTTTACATCTTATTAGACCTAGCTCTGCATAAACACACCCCTATGTAAGTGTCACTGGCACCCAGGGCGCCAGCGCCTACATACAACATGCTAAACCAAACACTCCTTTCCAGGACAAGACGGCAGACCCAGGCATGCCTGGCCAGCTCCTACATGCTCCAGCCAGTTTTGAGTAAAAGGTGAAGAGCAAAGTCATATTGGACCCCAGGTGTCCTTTGCGAGCCCCCTTTAGGTGGGCACCTCTGTGAGCTCCCCTTTAGCTACATTTAAACACCTGGGTAAAAAACTAGTAATGAGCTTGCTACAGTGGCTCTGACATGGCAACTGATGCTACGACACAAAGCTATGAAGAAACTTAAGAGCCAGAAGTAGCAAAGTAGTATCATAGAACTTGGCTGCACTTCTGGATATCTGGGCTGACTACAGTGGGGCCCAAATCAGGATTTGCCATTTTGTAGACTGGCAGTTTTCAGCCATTTTTCACATTTCCTGTCTTCTATTGGACATTAGGAACGGGAGCCTCAAGTTAACAAAAAGCTTTCTACAATTTAATCTTTACTTAACTTAAATATTCCATGGGAATTTTTAAATGTAATGTTCTAGAAATATCACTACTCCAGGTTTTTACTAGTGCTGCTTTTGTAAATGAAAAATCATCATTAGAAGCATACAACACTCCAGGAGAAAGAAAATCCGTTACAAAGCATATGCTCTGACGGACTACAAACAAGAAATCCAGAGCTACTGTAACGGTGCCGATGCCCTCACTGCATGGTTTCCACAGTCCAATACCCAAATTAAAATCAGTATGTCCACACAGCACACAGTTATTTAAAGAGGCTAACTATGTCTCTGAAACAGCAGAGCCTGTTAATCCAGATGCTGAGCCATGATGATAGGTTATATCAATTCAGAAAATTATACATTTGAACAAACTGCGGCACAACACACCACTGTGGCAACACCATGAGATGTGTAAAGGCTGCTTATGGTAACTGTATTGCAACCTATCAACGCTAGCTTGCATGAGCATTTTTGAAAAGGTCCTTAGGATTTTTAATTCCATCCATCCAAAGATGGGACGGAGGTATAATTTTTCAGGCATTAATTCCAATATTTAAGTTTGCTAGTCTAAGTTTTCCAATGAAGGTACAAACTCCTGGAGAGAAAATTCAAACTTGAAAGCAAACTGTTTTCTTCAGAGGAATCCTTCAGTATTTCAGGGGTGAATGGACCACAGGTAACGGCTAAAGAACCTTAAATACACAATTCTCTAGCTCAATATGGAGGACTTGCACTTTAAACACAAAGGAATTTAAGAGGAAGTTAATCCTGCTTAGGAGGAAAAAAAGCTTTGAGATGCATATTCTCTGGCAACCCCCCGAGCTTTTAAAAGCACATTAAAACCAAAAAACTTGAGGAAATCTTTCCGTATATCTCAAGTTAGCCCTCTTCCACCAAATGCTAAAGGCGTTCCATCCCTAAATAGTTTTTTTTCAATTCCTTATGGTAACAAAAGGATACAGAGGGCTTGTTTCAAAGAATTCTTCCAATTGCTTATCACTGTTTTCAGAGCAGGATAAAACAACCAGAACATAACAGCCAGCTTTCTCCAGCATCAAGAACTAGATCTAAACTTCCTAACGTTCTTATACTAGAAAAATTAATTGGAAGATCCTATACAAACTATAGTTGCAAAGATACTAGGATTAATAAGCTTAGCAGTGTCTTTGCAGTAGTATTGGTGCAGCTATAGCATAAGTCACAGTAGTTGGACCAACTTAAAGGTTTCAGCCTAAAAAGTGTAAAATGCTAAAAAATTCTCCCTTAAACAAAAATTCTCACATAAAGAGAATTTTAAAAGCAGCTTTGATGGAGGGAGGACTAGAGGCCAGGTTAACTCATGTCCAAAACCAACAGTCACTTTGATTTGTACTGCAAGAACAGACTTTTTGCCTAAAGTTTTAGGCAGAACAGTAGTTTGGACAGTGACACATGTCAAATCCATCTTTCCCAATAACCATCTGCTCATGTTACACTAAGGAACTCAATAAAACACAACACAAGAATAACCAGAAGTACAAAGAAATTCAGCCTCTGTTGATATAAATCCTAGATTTCAAAAAGCACAATTGACTCCATTTTGTTTACAAAGCTTCATTTCAGATTCTCAAACATGCAAGCCTGACTTCAAAGCCACACACAAGGGTGCCTGAGCTACCTTGATGTGACAACCCCAGAACAATCCCTTGCAGCACAACAGGGCCATCCTTCTCAGGTATCGACCTCCCAGCAGCACAGATCCATATGGCAACCCACAGGGAAGCTTCCACTGAAGGGCAGAGGCTCAAGGCAACAGGTCAGCTTCCTCCTCTGGCCGGCCAAGTTTCTTACAGTACCTCCCTCCCCCCTTCCTTAGAATAAAAGCGTTAATCTACTTCATACCACCTCCTCCACAATTTGGAGAGAAGAGGCATTGCCTTAATGGCTGACCCACCTTACCACCAACTCCTAAGCCTTTCACGCTGGTAGATAAGAGAGCGGCTCCCTCTATGTTCTGCGCATAACCAGTCTCACTGCATTAATTTAAACATGGAAGCCTGCACTGTCAGACATCCCAGCAAAAACAACTATAGGCTCAGCTAGGAAAGAATGTTTGTTTTCCAATAAAACCACTTTTAAGACAACTGACATGAACAGATCAAATTGTATTTTAACATGTTCACCTGGAAATTGACTCTAAATGGGAATAAGCACTTAAGGCTTTCCTGTTACGCAAGTGCATTAGATTACACACACACATATATACAATTACACATGTATAGATCTATTTTAAGAACATGACATTTTGAAGAAGCCATCTATCTTTCATCATAACAGATTTACGTTCGTGGCCCGGTCCTTGGAAAAAGTTTTGAAAGACGTGTGCGCTTTCGTGAGGTAAAACAAGGCAGCAGGGCAACCTCCCCCATATAGAAAGGCAGCAATCCAGCTTCCCCCCACCCTATTAATCCAATGTCAACTTTGGCTTTCATATCATCCTGTGAATCAATTCAAGTCTCTGAAAAGGCTAGAAAAGCATCCCAGCAAGAGCATAGCTTTCCACTGAGACAAGAAAGAGGTCCTACAAGCAACAGAGTTGGGTGTTTCTGCTCCGTTCCCTGACACCATCGGCAGTACTGGTAGCACTGCAGTGAACCAGCCAGGGGGCAGACCCAGCCAAAAAGTAATCCTACAGAAAGGTTATCCTTTCAGCTGGATCAGCTCACCACTCAGGCACACAAGCACAAGTTCTTGTGTTAGGGACGGGCTTAGAAACGCATGATCCAGGCCACGACCAGCACAGCACGGGGAAGCAGGGGAAGCTCTCCACTGCTGCAGAACCTCACTGAGGAAAAAAGCAAGCCTCTTGCTGCCAGGATTACTATTTCTTACAGAGGACTTCAAGTCCTTTGGAAAGTGAGGTTTGGACTTTTCAGGAGCGACAGACTAGATCAGGCTTCAGTAGATCAAGAGGCTGAAATGTATCCCAACTCACAGCATTTTTTTTTTTTTTTTTTTTTT
>NW_008796217.1:7940677-7985373 GCF_000699145.1 Aptenodytes forsteri
GTATCCCAACTCAACTCATTTTTTTTTTTTTTTTTTTTTTTAAAAGTCTGAAAAACAATCTTTCCTCCAAAGCCGCAGGAAGAGTTTAAATAAACATTTCTTCCTAAAAGCCTTCAACTTTGGTTAACCAGATACTCTCCAGCCAGTTGACTCATGGCTTGATTTCCTCTCTCCTGCAACGCCCTTCAAATTCCATCTTTCCCCCTTTACTCTCAACTACCCCTCCCTTGTTCATCCTCAACATCTCATGTCAGAGAGCTATCACTTTCAGAGCCTATTAAGAAAGACTTACTAGTACAGCAGTATGAATCAGTCCCACTAAGAAGTGTTACTACACCGTATCACTTTTCAAGCCTCAGAGCTCCAGTTTATGTTCCCCATATTGCAGCTTGTACTGGCATTTAATTCCATGTTGACTGTTTTCAAACTTTAACAAAAGCACTCAAACCAATTTCTTTTGATTTAGAGTCTAGTTACTTTAGAGTTTGTTTTAAATTCATGCTGACATGCTGTCTCCTCCCTAGGATAACTATATAGCTTCATAGCCCTATCATCCCAAGAACAAGGGAAGCTCTGCTCCTTGAAAACTTTCTTATGCAGCAAGCTCACTGCATCAACCTTTGAGTCAGGCACCTCTGCTTTTAACTGCATCACATGCTCTTCTAGTTGTTGCTGAGGTTGCTTAGATAGCAGCTGTCTTGAGTTGTACAGTCTTCCCATTCCTGCATATGCACACGCAAATTACCACCACCTCAACTTTATCACTGATCTGCTTGCTCACTACACCCTTTTTCTGTACAGCAGTCCAGATTAAAAAGCCCACTAACCTAGTAAGACAACTCATTATTGAAAAGCACGGTTCATTTTATAGAATCTTTACACAAGCTGCTCAGTTAACACTTTCAAGATAGCCTCTGAACCTGGATGGGCTGTAGCTAGACCAGGGCAAAACTGCACAAACTAGTTTCAGTTGAGCTCCTTGTTCGAGTTTCATGAGCATAGCCAGTACCACCCACCCTTTACCTGTACCATCATAAAGTAGTCAGGTCACCATAACTGCAGGAGCCTCCAACATAAAGGCCAGAAGGAAATGGGGGAGGAATAAGCAAAGTAAACCCAGTAGGAAGCAAGCAGGCACAAAAGCATTCATGCAGTAGTAGTAGAGTGGTACTCAATGATATTCTGCCAGTTTCTACTCTAAGAGTCAGTCCCTTCTTAGATGATTTATCCACCCCAGTTAAATGGTTAAGAGCCCTGAAGGTCAAAAGCAGTAATTTAATTACTAACAGACAAGCCCTTGTCTAAGACAGCCCGGAGAAATTCACAACACTGCACCAGTGAGGTTCTTTAGTACAATCCCTTTCTTCTTGCTCATTTTGAGGACATGTTAAATGTTTCAGTACGGATACTGCTGAAGAGCCTTATGATCCAATTTAAAACAAATCTTGGAAGAAGCTAAGGTTTGCAGGATTCTGTCTTAAGATGGAGTTTTAAATTAGCCATCCAGCTCCAAAAGCTTGGTGTTTGCTGTTCCGTTGTACCAAGTTAACATCACAAGCTGAAGGGAGACATCAACAACAGTCCAATATCTATACCATCATAATACTTATTATTTCATTCCACAGGTGTAAAGACTTAAGGAGAGAAAAGTTAGCTGCTCCTGTCCCAGCGAACAAGCTTACTTAAAAGAGTTATAGCTATCTAACAGGCTAAAAGTTATGGCTTCTTCTCACTAACCAGCGAGGCAGAAAAATTGTCACATTACAGAAAGGGATCCAACTTCAAAACAGCCAGTCCCCAAGACACACAAGCCCTACATCAAGTAACCTGCCCAGAGTACACAAATTCCGTAGCGCTGCAGGAAAGTGAGCTAGGAGAGACTGAAGGGGTGGTCACTGCCAACAACAATGGAAGAAGAGATTTAACAGATGTTATTTAGCAAGAAAATTTAAGAGACCCACTGAAATCCTCGTCTGCTAGAAACAAGCAATGATGGGTGGACAACAAGGTTTGTTGGTTTTGGTTTTTTTTAATTATTGTTTGTACCATGCATGTGCCAGGAAAGCACACCCAATTCAGAAAATAAGTTTACTTCCCACACAGGGCATTCTACCAATGTTTACTCAAAAAAAAAAATCTTATTAGTTAAATCACATAGAAGTGTTGAGTTTCAGAATATCCAGCTCAAATCTAGACCATTTGAGGCTAACAAAAATGAGAAGACAGTACTGTGGAGTGTAGCTTCCCATGATGCTTTCCCCATCCAAAGTCTCCTTATACAGGCAAAACTACTGCTAATATCATATAACAGTTACTGCTCGATATTATTCAGCAAAAGTAGCTATCTACATATCCCTGCGGGTTACTTCCCTATGTAAATTCCTTCTGTAGTTTGAAGCACTGTACTACCTTCCTTCCAGTCCTTGCCCTGTGTTTATATTTGTATTATAAAACATAGCTGAGGTAGAATGCAATAATAGGCCATTATAGTATGCATCTGTGTGTGCAGAGTAATCCTTGTATGGAGATAGCTCCAGATCCTTTGCACAGGCAGGTTAGAAGTTTCACACTAATCCAACAGCTGATTAGTATTTTATATTTGGTGGCAACACTGAAGACATAACCAGAGTTGTAGGTAGGTACAGTGCTAGATGCTGTACAGGCATGAAAGACAGCTGAAAATAAGTCTCAGTTGTAAAAACAAAACCAGGCTTGGCACTGCTATACAAGATCAGAACTTCCTTCAAAATGCTTCACGCTCAAGTGCATTTGTACAGTGCTTCATATATATTGTGATTTACATGACAGGATTATGCTGCAAGAATGCAAAATTCATATAACAGCACTTTGTTTTCAGCTCCACAGCCACTTCTGTCAGATCTGAGAGAACAGAAGGGGTGAGAAGACTGACAGCAGAAGCAGAGGGCTTTTTGCCTTGACACCTTGCCCTGTAACAGACAAGCTGTGGGGGAAGAGGCGGGGGGAAATAAAGTACTCAAGTTGGGAGTATCTTACTTGAATAGCCTGTCGTCCTTGCTGAGCATCTGCCAGGAGCTGAATGGTGAGAGTCCTGGAGTCCTGGAGGGCATCTTGGAGGTAGATAAAGCTGTGACCCACATGTCGTCCCATGGTACATTCCCGACATATGGGGACAGAACAGGTATCACAGTAGAAATGCAGTACCTAAAAGAAAAAAAAAAAATCTGTATCACTATCTAATGAAGAATTAAAGAGAAAATAGCGCCAGGATGAAAAAAAATCCAACAGCTCAACTATAAAGGAGATGGTTAGAGGCAGTAGCAATAGGCAAAGACTTCACAATAGTTTCTCCACAGAGGAAAAGCTATCCCTCCCAGTAAGCTCCAAATCATACTCTTAACAGTTAGATGGAAGTATCATTGTTTTCTTTGCAATACAATACTAGGAAGAGTGTCCACATCAGCTCCTCTTAGGAGCGGAAGCCATCTGCCAACACTAGCAGACTGGAGATGTCATCTATGGCAAGTTTCAGGTGAAGACTCTTCCTGCATACACAAACACCACATTCTCTTAAGTGGGTTATTTAATAATCACTGCACTGGAGAACTGCAGCACCAGCACACCCACCTCCCAGAAGGGGAAGACAATGTACGAATGCCCAAGAGCCATCCTCTATTTTTTTCAAAATACGCAAATCCCTTATGTTCAGGGCAGTGACAACATAAGGCAAGACTCCCTTCTGCCACTCCCAACAGCAAAGCAAAAAAACCTTTGCTATGCCATAGTGTTTCTATGCTAGTGATACTTAGAGATACTGGAGTTGGAAGAGAACAAGACTGGAACGTTGGCATGCCCATTTGAATGCTACAGTGAACTGTGGGTAACCACTGAAACCCCATTCTATTCACAAAGCACTTAAAACCCCTATATTCAAATCACAATGAAAGTCTTACACAAGATGTTAGCCTAGGAAGTTGGATCCATTCATCAGCCATAACTGTTCCCATTCCACCCAGTAGAGGGAAGCAGCACACAGAAATAGCATCTTCCATGAAGTGTGTTTTCTTAGAGGCAAGCAGAAATCAGCTGTTTTGTTTTCAAAGACACAAGTGAAGGAACACAACGTTTCAACACAATAAAGTTCTGTATTCAAAGTCTTGCTCTTAGCTACATACCCTATTTTTGTTAGGGTGTAATGTTAGAAAATCTAGATTACCATGGAAGAGCCAAAAATCCACTATACAATGGCAAACAAGGTTTCATAGTACAGTTTTTCCAACACCAGCTATTTGAAATCTACCTCAGAAAGGAGCAAGAGCAGAACAAAGATTGGACAAGTGTTTGATATGCCTGTCTTCTCACAGCTGTCATCCAGCCACTCCTGATTCCAGCTAACAGTTTGTGGTATGGTGCATAACATCCCCCTTTCCCTTCTCCCTCAAAAGGAAGGGGGAGAAGAGGACAGGTGATTCCCTCAAGACTGCCTGTGCTGCATAAAGTGACATTTTAAGCTCCTATGAGCTCAACAGCTGAAGTGGTATATGGATTAATTTCTCAAAGGGGTATGTGTGTGTTTGTGCACACATGTCAGATTTTACTAAAACCTTTTTTTTTTTTTAAGTGAAGTTTTGCTGTAGGGAAACTGGAACAGACTGTTACGTTTTGCTTCTGTTCAAATGCTAAACCCTCAAGCAGTGTCTCAGATCCTCTGTCTTTTGTAAGTAAAAAGCTGCCTTGGCTCTGAAATGCGTTATTCAAATGCATCATCTTCCTCAACTAGAGGGTTCCTTGTCTTTACACTATGGTTGTCTAAATCTGTATACAATGTTCACTTGCTCATGCAGTTCTGTAATTTTGCTGTTGAAATTACAGGGAATGTTTATTACATGTTGCTGAATGACTCCACTTAAACAACTGAGAAGTTGAGAGAGAATGAAAACCAAGACAGGGTATCAAGTTAAGCCATATGAATTCGATATACTTTAAAAACATACAGCAGGGATTTGGGGCCTCAATCAAGCAGAGCAGCTGAAAGGAAAATGGTGACCATATGAACAGACAGAAGTCCAGAAGTAAGTTAAATCTGTTATTAGTCCTCCAAAATAGTCAACACCAGAAGCAAAAGCTTGGTAAAACACCACAAGATCAGTCCTATCACCCAAGCACTCCTGCTGCAAGGTAACAGCATCCAGTGGTAAAGAGTCATCCAGCTGTTCAAACCAAAGAGAAACTAAATTTAAGCTGTTCAGTTGCCTCTTGCCACCCACCAAAACGTGGTGGAAAACATCACTCCAGAATTTAGAATGAAGAGAGACAAGAGCCATAATCTCATTTCAGAAATATGCAGATTATGTAGAACATGGCAGGGGAAAAGTCTTTTGGGTAAACACTACAAAGCCATTGATAAAACCTCACATTTGTTTCTTAGTAAACAAAATGGTGAAAACAACCTAGATTTAAAGTCTGAGAGCAAAAGAGTTAACAGGCTTGGGTGAAGAGAAGGGAGGTAGACAGTGATAGACTGATCTCCAACATTACACTGTTATTTAAAACAGCTACCTTAAATACGCACACGAGAAAACACAAGCCCATAATCCCTACTGCTCTCAGTGTGGAAGGGAGCTAGTCACCAGAAGGGAACTGGAAGAATCAGCCAGCTTCAAGATAAACTGGGAACCCCCCAGAAACTCCTTTCTGGACACAAAGCCTACAACAGAAACCCCAACTTGGCAGAGGTACCAGAAGGGCAATTCTCCTCCTGTGGAGAATCTCACGCACTCGCCGTCAGGAACACCCAACAGGCTGCACATCAGCTTTACCAAGCAGTAGGACTACACTCCCAGAGAGTTAAAATGGAAAGTACCCAGCTGTGCAGGGTGCGACAGCGAGGGGCATTTGTGCCAGCTTGGAGCATAGCATCCAGCTTGCCTGCGCTTGCAACCACAACCAGGCATTTATTGTTAAGCTCAAGGCTGCTCGCATCCCAGTCCCTACGTCACGGCCATAAAGGTCACGTATTGCTAGATGAAGTTTCTATGCCTGTTTCTACAAAGAAGGGGGAGAAAATAAGCCAAAAGACTCCACCAAAACAAGCAATCCCCTGCAAAAAAAACCTCATACCAACAATATAGCGTCCTATTGAAGTAAGACACACAAGAGTGTGTTCTCAATTCAGATTTGATGCACTTGTGTACCTAAAAGGCTGGCAGAGCCTCTCCTTCTTCCAATCTCAGCGATACGAAAAGGCCACCCCAAGTTTCAGTTGCACTGTTAATATAGCAACTTACTGCTCCTTCTGTGCTCATTATATGACAAATAAAATAATAAGACTGATCTTGAAATGTGGATGGGCAGGGGTAGTAGAAAGGAAGGGAAGAGTAATACTAAGTCTTCCATAACAAAGATCAGCTTATGATACTCAGCTTAAAAAACAACAAAAAACCACACACACTACTTAAAAGTCCTAAAACTTCCCCCCCTCTGCCTTATCTGAAGAGGCAGAGATGATACAGGTACTTAAGTCCTAAAACTTCCCCCCCTCCGCCTTATCTGAAGAGGCAGAGATGATACAGCTTGATGGATCTTTTGACTGTAAATTAATTGTCCTGTTATTTTCACTGTTTTCCCAAATGTATGAAAAAACTGTTTTATAAGCAAAAGCCTTCAAACATGCTGTTTTTTCCAAACCACACAAGCGTTCTGATATGCAGCAAGAGAAAAACGAGAAGAAAGCAGAGACAGATTTCTCCTTTCAAAGAAATTCAGAATTGTGTAAATTGCATTTAATGAATTGTTTGTTTCTGTAGTAATTAATAAGTAATTAAGAAAAAATACAATTGTTTCAAGATAAAAAACTGGTGCCTTTCCAACACCCATTTTGGTAACTATCTAGTAAGGAAAAAAAGGTTCATAACCAAGTTTAGTAGATTTTTTCTTTTTTCTTTTTTTTTTTAAAGAACTGCTTCACTACATTAATTAGTATTTTAGAATTTCCACCAAAATTAAATGAAGAGAGAAGTCAGAAGCAAGAAGGGAATAGTTTTAGAGATAGTTAAAAGTGATTTATTTTAAAATAAATCAGCTATGGGTTGATTATTTCCCAAACAGGAAATATTTCCTGAATTGGTGGCATACAATTTTAGACACAAAACAATAAAGGGAGCCTACTTCAATTTAAACAGAATCAGTGAACCATATTACAGGGCTATTCATCTTTTACAGCCACAGCAGCCCAAGAAATACAACAGCAAGGCCATAAATGTGATTGCTTCAGGAAAGGCTGTACAGTGCACCGTAATCATTTTACAACAGCAGGAATTCCTGGGTGTCGCTCTCCCCATTTTTTGGTCCATCTGCTTTCAAAGGGGGCAGGGGGATGGGCGGAGATGTTGTTAAACGTCCCCTGGGACTGCACAGCAATCAATCATCATCTGATGAATGGCCACTAAAGTTAAACCCTGACCCCACTCCACAATTCCCACACCAGCGCTCCTCTCCTTACTGCTGACCAGCTTCCAGCGTGCCGTGCCCCCCCCCCCCCCCTTCCAGCCCTCACCAAAATTTCCCAAATACCAAGCCCAGACAAAAGCAATGGAATGTGGTAGGCACCATGACAGAGGAAAATTCAGCAGAAACAGCAGTTGAGGCGGCTTATCCTTAACCTGTGTTTAAATAAGTGTTCCTTCAGCAATACTCACAGCGCCCTTCTCCTCCCAGCTTGCAAACACTTGATTTCTCTCATTTCGGAGCATGTTTAAGAGCATATATGCATGAAGTTATCAATAAAGCTTGTGAAATCTAACCATGTTTAAGCATTTGTTTTCCGTCATGACATTTTAGTGTCTTGTAATGATTTGATTTAAGCCTACAGTGTTAAGAATTTGTACAAGGCAGCAACACATAAGGTCATTATTTTAAAATATAAGTCTGACGCTCTAAAAACTACTCTGTAATCTTAACCAACAATAAAAAAAAATCTACAGACAAAACAGTAGCCTCTTGGTTTCTGCTTTTGGAAAAGTTTCAGTACAGCATTTGAGAGTTTATGACCAAAAAAAATCATACTTACCATAGTCAGTCTAAAGTTTTCCATTACTAAAGGTGTTTTATTATCTAGTTCCCTTGACAGTAACTCAAACACCAGTGGCTTTGTTAGGTAGTGTGTAAAGCTTAGATGACTATGAATTTAGTATAAACTCATTTTCCAATGAATTTTGGTCCTCCTCCCTCAGCATTGTGTTTTGTTTGTTTTGGCCCCACCCCACTCCCAACTGGAGAAAAAGCTGCTTCCCTGCATCACGCATGCAGCAGTTACTCTTTTTTTAACAGCATATATAAATACACCACCCAGGATGACTGGTTCAGAGTTTGGTGCAGCTAATTGTTGCAAGTTTAAGAGGTAATATTTTTACTCTGTAGTAGGTCCTTAGTTTCCATTTAGTAGCAATTTGTGACAATTAACTTGCTTCACACCAGGATCAGAGTTTTAGGAACATTAAGTTCTGCGCTGATGTAACTCTTGAAATTTAAATACAAAATATAAAGACTGAAGGTACGAGCAAGCCATGTGATACACATCAGAACTACCGGCTACTTCCCAGTATATCTGAAAGATTTTGCTTTCAGAGATACTTAAAAACATCATGTTTCTGTGTACCAGTTAATGATCAAATTACTTTTAGAATCTGTATTTTGACTTAATGCTCTGGTTTAGAAGAGACTGGCTTAACACCAATTTTCCTCACTACATCCAGTGGTAATGGGAAATGGTACACCAGCTCCAGAAGGCCTCCACAGCAGACAAAAGAGTTGATTCTCAAATTCAGGTCAATATTCTAACAATAAAATTTCTACAAGAACACGGGCACCTTGAAGCATTACAGCCCATACTACATAGGGCATGCCGTATGCACAGGAAGTTGTACCAAGTGGGATTAATGAAACCAGTTTGCTATTTATTACCTTCCTTTGCCACCTGGATGAACAGAGATGGGTTTTGGTCCATTTATAAGTTCATCAAGTGCAAGAGGATCATTCAGCCCTTCTGTTAAATTCAGCTTTATTTCCTTACCCCACATGGGATAATAAAAGCCCAGCTAACAGATGACTTTAAGACTCACGCAAGTCTGTTTGTAGGAAATAAAGCTGTAACTCCACATGCATTTTTTTCCAGCGCTAGTGTTAATACCCTTCCTTCCCCAGATGCTCCAGTGGGTTCTGCTCCTTGCTCCAGCTTCTCAGCCACACAGGCCCAGCATGTGAGGGGGAAGGAAGCTCCCTTATAAAACCCCCAATCTAACCAGCACTGCTCCCAATGTGAACCACAAGGCCTATCATTTCACTCCACAATTAAACTCACAGCCACTCTAAGAGGAAGCCCTATACCTCCTGCCTTCCTCCTTTCCTCCCCCCTTCACTGCTCCTCCAGTCTCAGTGAAGAGATTTGGGGATCTTTACAAACACCAGAAAATTAATTTTAGAAAATGGTTTATTCTATCAGCTGACCCTGGGATCAGAATAGCAGTAGGGCCAGCACAAGGGAGGAAGAAGAACCCACAACTAAGGACATGGAGAAATCTGATGAAAACTATCTATTAACTATCAGCTGAGCTACAGTGCTAAGCTATGTGGTTCAGTTCTGGTACCTCACCAACCTCACAGCTGGAAATCAGTGTAAATCTTCTCACTGATAGCGTTCATCTCAAGTTCTAACTGGAAGAATAGTATCTAACCAGAGACCGAGTTGAGTCTGATAAGCTAAACAGGCTGTTAAAGCCAAACAGACTACCATACTCTTAAAATTCTTGATGTTTACCTTCTTCAATCCTGCTATGATGTCATGAAGCCAGTAAAAACAGCTGCATATTTTAGAGAGTGGTGACATGACAATGTTGGGTCAGTCAAATCATCTAGATTAAAAGCAAAGGTTTTTTTGGAAGACACACTGTTCCATTAATCAAGTTTAGAAAATCCAGTGACTATTAATAGTCAGCTGGGAGTGGAGCAGAGACCATTTAAGTTTCTTTGCCAATGCAAACAGCATTTGGAAATTCAAAGACTTGGGTTAGAAGTGCCAATCAAGATCCACTTCACTCTGAAGGCCACATGATCACTGTAATGGTGCGACAACAGGCTGCAAACTGGGGCTAGGAGACAGGAAGTCACACCTTTGACAAAGTTGGTTTAAGGATCTGCTGGCTCCAGGTCTTCTGTGTTTTGAGTTAAAGTCTTTTTCATAAAACTTCATGTGATGACTGTAGCTCCTGGTTATAGCCACCCACCTGAAGCCCTGGAACTGCAGCACCCCAAGCATTTCTCACAGCAGCACTTCTGCCAGCTGCAGTACCCCCCTGTTCATCCACTCTAAATACAGAGGGAGCACTACACCACTCACCTGGAATCTGCCCAGGTAAAGACTAACATCTCGTCAGCTAGCTTTCTAAAAGCTCTTGGGTGCAAGGTAACTTGGCCAGCTGATCTGATGTACTACCACAGAGATTCCCATTATTGATGGACTGGAAAGAACATCTCACACCCACCTTAACTCATCACTCCAATTCTTCCTAAATAGGGATAAGCAAGGCTTAATATTTTTCTGATGTGCAATTATCCCACAGTGGGCCATCATTTAGTTACTGCATAATGGCAATTCTACATTCTGCAATTTTCTTTCAAAGAAATTGTTTGGGGTAAGAAAATCTGCATTTGTTTTAGAAGTCACAGCATCTGCTTCAGCATTAAAGCAGGTAAAGCAGACAGTCTATGGAAAGATGCGATAGCATCAGTAGCTAGTAGATTACTTAGCCAGTGATAAGTCAGCTCTTTTACAGATTTCAATAGGGGAGACCAGCCTGTGCTTCAACATGCAACTCATTAGCTGTTTAAATGCAGCTTCTGTGCCAAATCTACATGACACGAGTAGCAGCAGGGTGGTCTTGGCACAGGGGACAGTGGGTGGATCTAAATATTCAACAGTTCAAGCAAGCAAGCTAATAGCCTGCTGTGGAAGCAGACATTAGAGTGGGTCAGGACCCAGTTCCACTTCCAAGCCCATCTGTCCAAGTCACTGCTTTTAAGTCCCTGCAAATCCTTCACTGAGCCTCCCTAACTCTTCAGCTCTCTGAAAAGCTAGAGTGTCTTACAGTTCTCCCGCCAAAGCTTGGCCGTGACTTCAGTGATGCTGTAAATCGTAATGGGTTGACAATTGCTTTGCTATTGCACATGGTGTTTTGTTTCTTAGAGAGAACCAACGAACTTCAACATCTCTACAAACTCCTTACGTAACATTTTCCCTTTTCCTGCACAGCTCAGCATTAGAGCTTTTGAAATTTTTCCTTCTATACACAGAAATGGTTAGAATAGGAGTCAGGGTACACTCGAGGCTCCTGCGTCCTCCTCTGTGACTAACGTCAGTATAGACCTCGCCTCTCAAAAAAAAAAAAATCTATATTCCTCAACTCCATGCTGTTCCTACACCACTACAGAGAACACTACCTCCATTCAGGTCCTTGGCAACTGTTGACCTTCACATGGAAAGCTGACAGCAAGGATGCTATTATATGCCTTGCAAACAAATAGCTAGAAAACGTTTTTGTCTCTTAATATACTGAAAACAAACCTTACTCCTTTTGATTTGATGGGGGAAGGGAGCATGAAGAGAAACAAACCCTAAAGTTCCCGGATTTCACTCAAGGGCCACCTAGTCCTCATGCCGAAGACAAGTCAATTGTGAAACAACATCTTAAGCTGATGGGCTGCGTGCAGTTTGCCAGAGCAGTTTCCTGATCCCAGCACAAACAGGTCTTTTGTAGGATTAATTTTCTTATAGAGCTAGTCTGTAGTCAAACCGCCACTACCCAAGGAAATTTACTTTGGTGCAACAGATTCCCATTAATATTTTTACAGGGCTTCTCTGGGGGGTCAGAAAGCCTATCAGGCTAGGCATCTTAAATCCATAATGCTCAATTGTTAGGGGAAAAAAAATGAGTATGAGGAGAAAGAATACATTTATCCAGAGAAACTGTGGCTTTACCCATTTTAACTCTGTGATAGGTTCTAACTCAGTTTTTTGTTTTGTGTGGGGTTTTTGGGTTGGTGGTTTTTTGTAGGTTTTTCTTTTGTTTTAGGTAGTACTAAAAAAAAATCTTGGTTCAGAAAAATATTCTTCTTTCGCACGCGAGTTTGCGCTTATTCTTTCGCACGCGAGTTTGCGCTTATTCTTTCGCACGCGAGTTTGCGCTTATTCTTTCGCACGCGAGTTTGCGCTTATTCTTTCGCACGCGAGTTTGCGCTTATTCTTTCGCACGCGAGTTTGCGCTTATTCTTTCGCACGCGAGTTTGCGCTTATTCTTTCGCACGCGAGTTTGCGCTTATTCTTTCGCATAGTGTAATGCTTCAATTACATCATCTACTTATTAGTTACAAGAAAAAACACTGAAAGCGCACATTTGAAAACTCCCACAGTTTAACCATCATGTGAATTTAGCCTGCAATTCAAACCGCAGTAGCTAGAGAATACTAGAAAACTAAGTACTAGAAAACAAAGCAATTATGAATTCTGAGCCCACTTTGCAGCTTTATTGTCTAGTTGTTCCCCCTTGCTTGTGTGGCCTTACTGCCAACAACAGGGGAAGAGCACAAGAACCCAGAGTCAAAACAACTAGTGGAGAACAGTGCTCAAAAGTAGTAAGTTTCAGATAAAGCCGTTTTTATATGGAAGTACCATTACTATAAAACCAGAAGTATGAGGTGCTCAACATCTTTAATTTCTATCTTCAAGTGCATACTCTATTTGGGTGAGGTTTGTCTCTGTACCCCTTATTCGTTTTAATTTTAATAACATTACATAATCTCTACAGAATTAAAAAAGCAGTTTTAATAACGTTACATAATCTCTACAGAATTAAAAAAGCATCTCTCTAGACCTTTTTAAAAAAGGAGGGTTTGTGTTAAGATGAAGGAAAAAAATATATCAACCTTCAGAATAACAAATCTCAGAGCCCTTTTAACAAAGAGGGTTGTTAACATACATTTAGCAAAATGAAGCAATTCAGATTTCTAACACCACCGCTATTAGACTCTGGTAACTGCAGTTTGCATAATAGCCTGGTAGGCAAATCAGTCCACATACTTGTACAAGACACTGTCCCATCATCGTCATCCCACACACACACTTCCAGTATCGGCTCTTCAACAGGTATTTACCTAGTATTATACAAGCTACTATCACTACAGATATAGCAATTACTGAAGGGATTAGGCTTCTTGCAATGACTCCTTGTGGTAAGACTTACTCTTGCATCTACAAAAAAATTAAAATACCTCTATCGGTTTCTAAATTTAAACAGAACCATAGTGATCCTATGGCAGGTGAAACTACGTAGAGTAAAAACAAAGCACAGTAATATAAATTTATGTATTGGGGCATAACCTGGGATATTATAGGAAAGAATTCCTCCTTCCTCACACATTTTCTCAGTGGGAAACTGCCCAGTTGGCCAAGCGTGTGAGGCAGACAGGGGAGAGGGAAGGAAGTGTCATCCTGCTCTCCTCTCCTTCTCCCACCACCACCCCAGCATTAGGCATTGGCTACCACTGCAGCCTGGACGCCTGATGGGAACAGCGCAGTTCTGCTGTTCCTCCCACTTCTGCCTTGAACCTCTTCTGTCTTCAGAGGAAAGCTGTAACAAGAACAGCCATGGTACTGAACCCCCACAGCAGGAGCTGTTAATTTTTTTTTTCCTTCTTTAATTGTGAAACAATCCATGCCTGTTAAACAAGTCCAGTTACCACCAGTGCCATATGCACATCAAACTCAGGTCAAAGTGAATATGACCAACTATAGCCTTTTATTAGGAAGTACAGGCAAGACGGTTGTCTGGGAAAACTGACATATAAACCCATTCCAAGTGTTTTATACTGCAATGTTTTTAGTTACTGCTTATGTGGAACAGGTTTCATGGAAAGCACAAAGACAGCACTGAATTGGCCCGCTCTGTTCTTTGCCTTCCCTGCTTCTCTTGCCTTACTCTGTCCCAAACACTATTTTTACAACAACTATATACCCACATACCAAGTCCTTACAGAATAAGGCCTTTGAAGGAACTTCTCTTCACTGAAACCCAAAAATGGCTAACATGAACATTTGGAAGGTATCTTTTCAAAAAGCATTCAAGCTCTCCCTCTATACCATCATCCTCTCAAATGCTCACACTAAAAATATGCAAGTATAAAATTTTTACTAGCTTAGGTACACATGTTTCAGAGCAGGAAGAAAAATTACGACATGTTGAGGTTTCGGTTGGGATTCCTCATAAATGAGGAATCTTAATTAAGCAAAAACAAATTTGGATTGCATTGAAAGAAAAAAAAAGTTGCTTTGCTCCAGACCCAGGTAGTAGTTTCTAAAAGCCTATTATATAGACACTGTATCAGGGTTCCTCAGCTAACACCATCAAATTGTACCATCCATGTCAAAAATAATCATTATCTGCTCCCAGCATAGGACTTGGCACATAACACCGGAGTATCTTATTCAGAGAAACAATGTTGTCCATGAGGATCAAAGCTTTGCTGCTTGTAGTAGAATGCCAGACTAAATTTGTCAGATTAATACACTTGTTACAATTCCTCCTAATTTTAAGGAGGATTATACAGTCACATTTTATGAAAGACTCCTCATGAAAGCGTTATCCTATGGGTGCTAGTGCAGTATTACTTCCAACTGAACTCTAGTATTTAATGTTTGTTTTGGAAGACCTAGCTGTCTTAACAGCCACAGGGCATTTCAATAATCATATAACAAACATTACTGCAGGTTACTCTTTAATCCCTTGCGAGTGAATGAGTAAATTCTTGTCCATCTATCATATAATGACACAGCTCTGCAGTTACTGCCAAAAAGGTACTGTAAATCATAAAAGAAAAAAATATCTAAGAACAAGGAGATCTGTTCTGGGAAGTCAGAAGTATTTACTCAGAATAATTTTTTCTCCATCACTATAGAACAGTAAGCACAACAGATAAACCTTTGTTTACAAGCCATTAACACAAAATTAGAGACATTTTTATTTCTATCTGAAGATTTAAGCCAAGTCCTGATGGACAATTTAAGTGTCTTCTTCATACATCTCTAGCTTCTGCTCTGTTGCCAGAGAGGCAAACAGCAAGACATCAGAAGTATCAGAACTCTAAATTAATCACTTACCTGCCCCACACTTATTTCCAAACTGGTAAAATATAGGCTTTAAACTTGCTCGTACCTGTATTTTCCTCCCCAATGAAGTAGTGTGGGGTTTTTTTTTAATTCTCCCCCCCCACCACCACCACAACCAAACAAGAACTTTCTGCTTTTCTGTCATAGATTAAGTGCTGCACAGTGTCCTACTATAACAGCCCTTTTCCTCATGGAGAGGACTTAAGATTGCTTTCCTTTTGAATTTGGGAGAGGTGGGAAGAGATAAGCATTCCAGGATGAATATTCAATTAAGTGAAAACTGAAGCAGAGCAGAATTACTACTCCTTCAAACTGCAGGGTAGATTTGAGGTGCTTACAGACAATGAATAAGAAACACTAGTAATTGCACTATAATTTTGCCATAGACACCATTATTGAGTAGTAGGTTCAGTTTTGGGAGAGTGAGGACAATCTTCATCCCAGCTAAGGTTTAAGTTATGATTGATAGACACACTCTATATTTAACCCATTCCATGGGGCTCCCATGGGGTCAAGTACATAGTGTATGTTATTCATACTGCCACCAAATAAATTCTGTTGTAGAGCATTATAGTTTTGGTCTAACCAAACTACAGTGGTTTGGTGCTACCCTGTCATAGTTCAGTGATGTATTTCAAGGACCTTAAGAATTTGAAAGTATTTTGAATTTTTAAAATGCTTAAATACTTTGAATCCTTCAACGAAAGCACCAGCCTTTTCAATAGCAGCAACCACCATTCCACAGAACACTAGCTTTAGATTGCTTCTGTATTGTGCAGGCAAGTTAGCCTTACCCCAAACTTTAGCTGTAGCCTTGTTTGAGCTTTAAATCAGGGTAAGTGTAAATATAGAAAGCTTGCTCAATATTCAGTGAAGGGAAGAAAAGCTATCCACAGGCTGAACTAGAGGGCAAGAGTCAAATGTGACTCACTTTACCAATGGAAGAAGGGAGAGGGGATGGCTAAGAAGGTTAAATCCTTGCCCAATTCTTGAAGAGAAAAATACACACTAGTCTTACTACAAAAAAAGCTGTTTTATTATAAAGTCTGCACTGTCTTGTTATACATAATACAATTCTAAGGAAGAGACCATTCTTGCAGTGAAAGCATGTGAAAGTGCACCATGAACATCTACATTAGAAATACGCTATTTCTGACAAGCACGGCAGGAGTCTGACTGCAGTTTAGATACACCAATTCACCAAAAGGCTGGGTTTACACAAGGTACAGTGTGCATCACCTGTCTGTCTGCCCATCCGTCATCCACCACCCCACCCACCCCCCCGGGAGGAAGCAGGTAGGCAAGGCAGAAGAAATATTATCTCTGCACAATCAGCAAGAAGTTTTTATGAATACTCTTGTGTACACACAAGTCTTACATGTTAAGCCATGACCATTAATTTTTTATGTATTGCCAAACTAGTCCTACATGTCCCCTGCCTGCTAAGAAGAAAGTTTGAGGAGGTCATAGATTAGATTTATTCTCTAAAAAAAGAGAAATACTTTCTGCAATCCAGGCAGAAGAACAAAACATGTTTAACCAGATTTCCAAGCGCAAGACAATTAACCTATTGAGTCAAGTCTGCTTGGTCAAAAGACTTTCAAGGAAGCTACCTGCCTGCCTCTAGAATATTCTTCTATGTAGTGCTTTCTAGCACAGGAACTCCCAAAGACAATATGCTGAATTAAAAAAAGAAGGTGGCCAGGCTTTTGGATAGTGTTGTCACGTAGTTCTTTCAGCAACTGTGTGCACAGTGCTAAGCACTCTGCTGTCAGGAAGTAAGTTATTAGGTTAATTTATTCTAAGACACAAATAGTTTATTGGGACAGTTGTAATAGGTGTGTGATCAAAAGTGCAGAGAAGAACTAAAACTCCTTAAGTTATCACAATAAGGATTTCAAGGAAAGCTGCATCCCTACCTTTGTCCTCTACCAAAAGGTTAACTTGCTGCACCCCACATACCACCTTTGCTATCAAAGCAAAGCTGCTCTGTTAAGAGCCACACACAGGCAAGTACCTCTGGTAGCTTACTACCAAGACAGACCTACTGCATCAGGAACATCGCTTCCTGTAACTCTGCTTTCAAGTAATAACCAGACCCACTGATTCACTTAAGATTTAATGAGATTACAGCTTGAGGTGATTTGACTGGAGACCATAAAAGTTTTAGGAGCCCATCTGCTCTGCAAAACTAACCTCTCACACAAGCCCGGGTATGAGCTGACCTTTGAGAGCTGCCGCGTAGTTCAGGCAGGAATCAAGTCCTATTGGTACTTGTGATGGGCAGACAGGCCAGACAAAACAAGAGATTTGCACTTTCAGGCAAAGAGGAGTTTCCATATGCATCAGTACTTAAGGGGGAGTTTCCATATGCATCAGTACTCAAGGGGAATCTTTCCAAACGATCAGCAGTCTCTTCATTAAGAAAAGGCTAGCCACCTTAGGGTTCTTTCCCCACCATTATCACACCATTAATAGCAAATTCAAACTGTACTGGCAATGGTTGCCAAATTACTGGTATTGCAAAAACCTAATGCAATATTCACCTTGTGTATATACCAAAAATCCATGACAAAGTACTCTTGATCAAATGTTGCAGTGCTTAAAAAAAAAAAGGAACTTCCTAATCACACTAAAAGTGTAATTCACCACTGCTTTTCATCTCACTTTACACTTCTATTCCCCCACCAATAGCAAGCACATGCATTTTCAAGATCCAACTGGTTATTTTTCTGATGTTTCCCAGTATCAGATCAAACATTGACTTTTCTTCCAATAAAAAAAAATACTGATTTGGAGAGACTGAGGGCAGAAGGGGAAAGAGCTACTGTTTTTACTCTGTTACTTTTTACAGACCTGTAAAAAAAAGCAGCATTTCAGCAAGACTGCCGTTAAAATACTTTAAGTCTACATGTAAACACTGGACAAATATTCACATTTTGTTATTCTAAACCTGACCTTGTTAGCTGTAGAAGAGTCAGTCTCACTGGACAGCTGTATTTTGTAGCATAAAAAAAATTTAGATGCTGTTATTTTTCCTTCCCCTTGTAGGCCGAGATGTTTTGTTGTTTTGTTCTCACTTCAGTAACAGGCCTCAATATGCAAGTTACATCTGGAAACAGACAAAAGCCAACTGCCCAGCAGTATTGGAAAATTAAAACATTGGGTCAGACTCAAACGGACTAGGAAGCCAAAGGTCAAAGCAGCATTAAATCATTAGTTTCCCAGCTGCCACCAAGGCATGGAGTTGACCTTTGATTTTGTAAGAAGTGGTCCAAGCAATTTTCTGGTGGCAATATGGGCAATCTGGCACAGTGGAATATTATCCTTGAAAGGGGTGGGTGGGAGAGAAGGAGGAGTTTAAGGTCTTGCAGGCAAAGATTAAACTAACTCTTTAATCTCTCCAGACCAAATTTGCACTGTGAAGCTGTAAGTGCAAATAATGAATATGAAATTATCAAACTTTAAAGCAAAGACACTGAAGCATTTGAATCATTCAAGTAGCTTTTATTCACCTAGCAGGGAGAGCAAGCAGAATTCAAGAACATAATGAATACACTTTAGAGAATATTAGAATATTGTATTTCTTTCCTGGAATGATTTAAGTTTTCAGAAATTACAGTTGAAAGCCGTTTACTTAGTTGCATATTTTTAAAAACTATACATCTGAGATAGAGATCATGCTTCATCAGACTGAGAAGGACCAGAACACTACATTTAGTCTATTTGTATCCCCATTAATGAGACCAGAACACTGCATTTAGTCTATTTGTATCCCCATTAATGATCACTTTTTTTTTTTACATAGCTGAGGTAGCAAAGACAGAAAGACAAAATAAGAAACTGGCCTTTGCTTTCTCTAGACTCCATGATCTTACATTTCATCTGCTACTGCCCTCTGGTAATAGTTCCTGACTGGTCCTTATAAACTGCCCTGCTGAATGTCTGTGTTGTACATGCTGAGTTCTGGTCTGGCTGCTTCCAAGTTCCTAGAAAGGGGTTGGTTTTACTGCCGCTTGGCAAAAAGCAGCACAGGTATCAAAGGGGTTTCCGACACAACCAAGGTACGTTTGAAGAGCATGTTTGATCCTCCATTAGCAGCTGAGCACGTACACACACATGCAAAACCAGTTTGCATGCAATCAGCTGTTAGAGGTTTCTATGTGTATTTAAGACATTCCTATGCATATTTTTAAGTAATTTCAAGCAATTTCCTTAGTCTAAAAGGGTCACCCAGCCCACACATTATTGTAAGGGCGATAAAAAAAATTAAGAGCTATTGCTTTCCTTTAGGGACCAGCAAGTTGTCCAAACAGAACATAAAGAGCCCCCCTCCCCATCCTATGCCCCAGTGTTCCAGGATTAGTCACTACCAGCTCTTCATGTGAGAAACTAACAGTCACAGCAGCGACTTTAGGCATGGACTGAGTCATATATCCACAACCCCTAAGGGGAAGTGGGGGAAAGAGGAGGAGTATTTTCAGAAAACTGCAATTAGGTATTAATGACCGAGTTAAAAAAAAAGATACATCCCTGTGCCGCTAGCCACCCGGATGTGTTGTTTGTGTTTTGTTTTTTTTAATACAATCAGTATTTTCACTGGCAAGGTGAAAAGCACACCACCCGTAACAAATACCTTGGTGAATAAGGATGAGCAGAACAACCTCTCTTCCCACACCCTTTCTTTCTAGGAAAGGTTCAAGATCACACAGCCAATATAAGCATAACACATTCTGAACATACAGACTTGTTATATACATGTCACAGAGCTAACCACAGGAAGCAAGACTTCTCTCTCCAAAAAGCCTAATGTTATAATGCTCAAACCAGTGAAAGAATTAAGTTTGCTTTAATAACAAATACTACCAAAACAGAACACTGAAAGACCACACTGGTAATTTCTTAGAGGAAGCAACTTCAAAGCTCATCTAGCTGGCAAATTAAGAGATACAGATGGGCAGTTGATCTTAATTCTTTCTGCAGGTACCCAGTTCAGGTAGCATTGAAGGAGCAAAACAAGTAATCAGAAGCCTTCTATTACAGAGACTTGTGAGACATGTACTTCCTCATTAAGACCTTTCAGAAGAAAAAAAAACAACCTGATTTTTTGTTTGATTAGCATTCTGCTTTACTCACATTAGCGCAAGCTCAAATTCACTACTGAGACACCATGGAAGTGTTACCCTCACTTCATGCAGCCTGCACGTGCCTACTGTTTCCTAGATAGAGGAGAGGTTCTACCACTGCAAACTTCCCTCCAAGAGAGAAAGACCAAAGCTTTCATCAGGTCTGCAGGTTACAACTGGAGTTAACTCTTATGACTATTGCTGCACTACCTTCCATGGTCCTGAGAAGGGTGTAAGATGTACAAAGCTAAAAAGAGGCCTTGCTAAAAATAGCTATTCCTCACATTTCTAGTTTAAAAAAATAATTCTCATAAACAGGCCAGTCACCAAATTACATTGGTTTTGGACTGGATATTAAGGCTATTTCTGGAACTGGTATTCTGGAATTGGATACTTCACTGACACAGCTTCTGCTACAAAAACTTACGAAATCCAGCTACTGGGATACCTTCTTTCCTGAAAAGATAGTTCTGTTTATTGCTTGAGCTAGAAATAAGACAAGACTATGCCCTAGAGCTCTTCAGGGGTTCGAGTATACTCTCTGGACCACTACCAGCAGCCAAATGCTGGACCAGCACTACAGGTAGTCATTTGCTCTTCAACAGAAGATGTCACACGAGTGGAACAAGATGGGAATCATCCAGGTGACTGACTAGCCCTGATCTTGCCTCAGCCCTATTCTGACTGCCATGTGGAACTGAAAAATATCTTCTCTTGCTTATACTAGAAAAAAAATTTCCATTAGACTTCCATTCTCATCTCTGTAAATGGGGTAGAGCCAGGACTTCAAGTTCACAGTAGAAGAAAAGCCACCCTAAAACTTGAAAGCATTCACAAGAAACTCCTAGAAAATCACTAATGTAATGATTTTTGCAAGCATCCAGTCTCAATGATGAAAACAATCCTATGTATGCCCACACAGCTGAAGTTTTAGAAATAAGTCAATGGGGTTTTGTTTTGTTTTTTTTTCCCCCTATCGAATAGGGTAATAACTGCCAATACAGTCCATCAAGATAACACATGAAATGGGTAGAGTGTTATGCAACTTATCCCCTTCCACACCCCAACTGAAGGGGCCCATTTGATACCACCTAATGACAGTAAGGGACCTTGTAGCCTTCTACAACGAAGGTTAGGGAGAAGAAAGACACAGACCTTTGGGAGTTAGACCGGGGCAACCAAGAGGCCCCCTTCTGTGACTGCACATTCCTCCTCATCTTTGCTACTGTGTCTCTTATCAGCAGAGCCAGATGCTAGGGGAGCTGGTGGAGGGCACAACAGCCAGCAGCAGAAGCCAGGGACAATAGCCTGGATGTTCGGGTGTGGTGGCCAACAGTGGCTAAAAACAACTACTTAATGCAAAGTCTTGGGCATGGCTGAAAGCACCCCCACCCCACAATACCTTCTGAGAAGAGAAGCAGGAAAGACATATGGCTCCCCTCACCTACCCCCAGGCCTCCTATGCATAGTGCCAGAACTATCAGCCTGGACCCTCCTTCAGTGCAGGTGGTTTGTTTTACTTTGTCTATTACCAAGCAGCAACAGGCCCACTTCCATCTCCACAGAGGTGTTCTTGTGAAAGAACCCTCTTGCCTCCAAATCCTTTGTGATGCACACAAAGCAAGAAAAAGGTCATTTTTTGTGATGTGGTCTTTTTGCTCAGTCCTAACATGCTGCTTTGGGAAGAGAGAAGACATTACTAGCCATCATAGTTTTCTTACTGGAAGGATGATCCCATAACCCTACCTCGGGGCAGGAAACAAAATGGAATTTGGAGATTCCTCCAAAACCAGTAGTTAACAAAAGCTAATAACCCCCACAGTTTCAAGAACAAAGGGCTATTGTGTCTCAATCTCAGAATCCATGGGCTTAGTGGATGGGCTTTCTAGACAGCTCTTACTCCATGGGACTGAGTTTCACTAGCGGCAGAGCTTCCAATCTGTTTGCTTTTGATAGGAGAACCACATCCAGTTTTACTTTCCAGCTCATGGTCTCCTTCTAGCTTTGTCATTTCTGCTATTCAGAAATGTGTGTTCAGGTCTGTGCTTTGTCAGTCATGTCTCAGCCCCCTTTGGAGCCATTCCGAGCCTAAACTGGGGTGCAAAGATAAATCTTCAGGTAGCCCAGAGTAGCACAAAGTGCTCCTGGGAACAGGCACAGACATCTAGCATTCCTCTGAGCTGAGCTAGGCCATGAACCTAGAACAGCTTATCAGCCAGCATCACTGTTCAGAGATACAAGGCAGGTTAAATGATTATTTCCAGGAACCGTTAAGTCCTACCACTGGTTTCTTCCCTGCTCGGAGAAAAGCAAGGGCCAAGAGTGGAAGCCTACCTCCAACATGCAGCCTCACAGAAAGAGGTTCTATGAGAAGAGGAAACAGACCTTTGCTTTTATCCCATTGGCTTTCTTCAGCTTAACTCTCTCCCTTGGAGCTGCCATTAACACCTTAGAAAAGGAAGCACAAGCTGCAGCAGCCTTCTCAAAAGCCAGATCACGTTTGGACGCAGTGGGTCAGAACAACTAGCTCAGGCAGAAGTGAAATTTGAAGTCTAGAGGGGTCTGCTCTCGGGAAGTTTGGTTCAGCTGCCAGCCAAAGGCAGTAGGGGAATACAGGGACCCGCGGGTGATTTGAACAGAACAAGTATTCCTTTCTGCTACTGATATAATCTGGGACTGGCTGGCAGCAGACCCTTGTACCTTAAAGTCAACAGCTCCCTTAAAGGCATAACAAAGATGTTGTCAGTAAAGACAAACATGGAGTTTTCTCTATTAGGAGATACCCTGTATGATCTCATAAATACCTTCCTCTGCTGGCACAAAAAAAAGAGAGAGAAATTAAGTCACATGCAGTATTCTTGACACTGCCTTACCTATGATGGAAATACTGCAGATCGAGAAGATTAATATAGTGCTCTAATCTGGTAGATCAGTAGCTGAAAGCCTCAGCTAGGTAAAGCTTTAAATGTGACCTTTATAAGCAAAGCTGATCTTGCAGGAAGTTGCATGCTCAAAAAAAGTAATTCCAGTGAAACAGAGGCACTCAAGATGCTTGTGATCTGGAGCTAATACATACCAGGAAGGGATTTCTTTTCTTGGGATAAGGGAGGAGTCAAGAAGGAAAAAAGGAAAAAGCTTACTAAGAATGTTAACAGCAGACATTATATCTAATTTCTTTGCATTCCTTCCCCCCTCCTTTTCCTCCCATTTTTAAAAAACAGGAGCAAACTTGCGACTTAAGGATTCTGATCAATGCAACATGTTAGGAAAAGAGAGCAGGAGGTCAAGAGGAAATGATTAATCCTGTGCAGAAGACTGGCAGGATGGGTCCTGGAATGGCTTACCAGAACAATGCCCCCACTAATAAGCAGGTCAAAAGACCCTTACAGTGAACAGAAGCCCCAGTTACACTGTACATTAATATTCTTCCCTTAACCCAAAGTTACATTTGTTCATTAAAGCCAGATTCAAAAAACAAGCATTGAATTAGAAGACAGGTGAAAAGCTGTGGTGCCAGACACAAGCAGCAAATCTGAAAGATAAAGGACTACAACTTAACAACTCTGAAAGTGTTAAGAGCTCCATTCTAAGATGGTATTTGCGGAAAGCTTCAGTAAACTGAGGAACGAGGGAAGAACCCTTATTACAGATTTCAGTTGTAACACTGACTTTGTGTTCAGCTCATGCAGTGGACCAATGCCTCTTCTTGATAAGGACTGTTCTTCTGTTAGCGGCATAGTTTAATGTGCTGAAGAAAAAAGAGCAAGCAAATTCACTGCAGGGAATACTTTGGACTTGAAGGTGGCATGCAGTTCAAGGTTTACCGTAAGAGATAGCTGCTTAGTACCGTGGTTTCATGGTGTCAAACAGAAGCAACGCAATCCTGAGAGATTCTCGGCTTCAGGTAATTGTCGCAATCCCACACCATTTCTCCCCTCTAGTTTAGTCAGCATTACAAGTCCCCAGGGCTGCGCTGTGGAAGCAGTCAGGGCAAGTCAGTTCTGCTTCCAAAGAGATTACAAACTTACATAAAGCATTTATCGATTCCATGATGCAGCATGCAGTACAACCTCACAGACTTGTGTTTGCAAGTATGTAGCGGGGGTTTCACAACTGCTTCAAGGCTGATCCAAGCAAACCCTCCTATTAAAGAACCACCACCCCATCAGCAACCCCCCAGTTTAGTCAACTCCTTCATGCAAGCATTAGCACCTTGTAGTGCCATCAGAGAACTGATCTGGCGGAAGACTACCCTGAACTTTTCCATAATCTATAAAGTTGCTCACAAGTCAGCTCAGTTCCCTAATATGGCTTGTTGTACCGATGTTGGGTTAGTGATAGGAATACTACTACAGGTGTAAAAGCTGGTGCAGATGTAAAAGCAAGTGGTGGGAACAGCCAGCCGGAGAGTAAGAGGGGCCGGCCGGCCTGCCCCTCCTCCCCGCAGCAGCATGCACTTCGCTCGCTGGGGCCACTGCAGAACCACCGCCTGAAGGAGCAAAGTGGTGGGGAGGGAACGCCCTCCGGCAGCATTGCTGATTGTCTTTGTATCAGCAAACAGCCTCCATTTTGAGGAGCTGGAGGCATTCAGGGCAGAGTCTGGAGAGGCCAAACATCAGCTCCCAATGACTAGGAATAAAAATGGCAGGTTCATATTAGCGCTTTCCAACACAGGCTATCGTTAATGCCTGCAGCATTCCCCCCAGTCACATGCTACTTCTGAGTATAGCGAACATTTATCCTCCAGGTCCACCTCCCCAGTAACCTGGGCGTTGAGCCCCCCTCCCACCCCATGCCAGAGGAAGAGGACTGCATGCAGAGCTACGGGCCAAGTGCAGAATTTTGGCAGCAAGACCAGTCCTCGCAGCGTGATCTTGGGAAGTCAGAAACTCAAAATCTCTGAACTTTTACTAAATTGAAAATAAAAGCCAGGGCTAATAATTTTAATATATTAATCTGCATCCCTCTCCCCCACCTCCCATTTTTCCGCAGGGGAAAGGCACAGACTGTAAAACAGTACACAGGTTTCAAAATAAGGCGGTCTTTGGCATTAGCAGGTCATTTCAGCTAGGGAAATCCACACCTCTCAAGAGCAGTCTGAAGACAAAGCTACAGTTTATTTACAAGCATGTTTGAGCTCAGTGGGCTCCACAGCTCTTTTAGTTAAGACAAAAGCCAGCTAGTGTACATTGTCAGTTTATGTCAGCGCTTAAATCCCACCAGTATAGGCACAGTTAAGCAGGCACAGCCTATTCCAGTTTGTGACCTCTTTCAGGTCTGCTGAAAAATCAACAGATGTTAGGCCACTAATTTTTATTAAATCAGTGAATGAAACTGAAATTTACCCCTTCAAGTCTGGAGAAAATTGAGTCAGAGTTATTAAATTTACTTTTTGCAAATCCATTTCCCTATTTAATGCACATTTTTGTAGGGAAACACATTTTAAAAGCATTCCTTTAGTTTTAGGCCTAAGCTACCCATTCTATAACAAGTTCTGCAACATGTATTAAGAGAGACTGCCTTGAGGTAGAGACTGTCCTTATAACACATCCTAGACACACGCTTCAGAATCTTTGTTCCCCAACACAAGCCGAAGCAGCCTCAGAGCTGGGTGACGTTATGCATCTCTGCACAGAATCACAAGCCAGTTTTCAGCAACACATGGGTAATGAAAGCTAAAGCTCCTGCAAGCTGACCAGGTTACTTTCTGCACCTCGCGCGCCAATACATAGGAGAACCCTGTGTCGCTGGTTCAACATGCCAAATACAAGGATGTTAAAAAGCCAAATAATTGTTATCTGAAGCTCAGTGCACGTGCTGAGTTCAGTGCAAACATCCATTTTGCTCTGCCTCCCCACACAAAAGCCAGGAAAGTGGATTCCAAAGTTCAAGCACTGTTACCACAGAGGAAATGCTGAAATGAAACCTGGAGTCTCACTCTAGCAATGCTTCCACAAAATTTAAAGGACTGAGTTCTTGGGCACCTCTGTCACACCAGTAACATGCAAACTATTTAGGCTACATCTCCTAAGCCTACATACTCATTTTGTCCGTGTTCCATGACTCTTTAAAACATCACAATGAACAATAAAACATAGCTCATACATCTATAGCCATTCACTGCAGTATAAGCCTATTAAAAAATGAAATGGCTAATAAGTTCTGAAATGGATAAAAGTAGTAGTAACCATCATTAAAACAAGGGGTAACACGAGTTCTTACAAGAGCTATTTCTGCTGCTGCTGCTATTTGTTTCTCCTCTGTTCCCTGCAGTTTATTATAATGCACATTATCCAGGGTGGGGGGTGGTAAGGGACTGCTAACCAAAAGCTAGCACCTCACAACAGCCAGACACACACAGGTTGTGATGTAAATGCATGAGAACAAGCTGATGTTTTAAAGACAGTCTCCTCCTATTTTGTGTGTAACAAGATACTGTTGCAAGGGCGAATCCATTTTCAACTATAGCTGGATTTTATGAACAGGATCCAGTCGCATTGCTCCCCCCCGCCCCCCAAGCTGATTAACCTTTAAAAAACCAGAACCACCACCCCACAAGATTATAACACCACTCTTGACTGGCATAGATTGTCATTGTCCCAGCCTTCATCCTGCACTTAAAATACCAGAAAATTCCCCCAAAATAGGAACTACACTGTCCTCTATCTGCCCCACATAATTACTCTTTCCTTGACAGTCACCATCTTTTACACCACAATCCCCACAAAACATCAAGCACCGCTCAGACCCAAAATCAGGTTTTAATGCTGTCCCTTTTCATGCAGGTACAAAAGCCCAGTCTGCTGTCAATGCAAGCATTTTATGGAGTTGCAAACCTCCAAATTCCACCCAGAGCAACACTATCCTCTTTGAAACTTTTCCCAATGGCTGTCTCAAAGCAAGAGCCCATAAAAAGCGTTTATTTCATCAAACTGGAAGTTGTACAAGGGGAAACAGTCTTGTGAACACCACCATATTTAACTCATTAGACTTTTCAAATGTTTTGGAGTTTGACCATTTCAGGGAGGGAGGGAAGAGAAGGCATTTACCAGCCCTAGCCATTTAAAAAACATTGAGGGAAACAGGCAGAAGTGAGTGCAGGGCTTCCTTTCAAATCTGAAAAGAAACATATCTTCCTTGTTGGCCCTCCAGTCACATTCTGTGCTGTTTTTCCTTAGGACCATCTAAACAAGACAGATGTAGCCAGTATCCAGGCAGCAGCTGAAGCCTGAGCACTAGAAAGGCACTCTGGGGTGGGGGATGGAAGGGAAAAGAGGGAGAAGAGAAGAGGAAGCCATTTGGCTATAAAAAGGATCTTTCTTTCCTGTTGAAATGCAATGGTAAGGAGTGTCAAAATGGCT
This sequence comes from Aptenodytes forsteri, assembly GCF_000699145.1. NCBI lineage: Eukaryota > Metazoa > Chordata > Aves > Sphenisciformes > Spheniscidae > Aptenodytes > Aptenodytes forsteri. Next base: position 7,968,358 of record NW_008796217.1, read on the forward strand.
TAAGGGTGGGGAGGTCAAACATGTTTTGAGATGTTAAACTCTTAAGCTTTGTCAAAAAGACTGAAAAAATCTTAAGGTAGGTTTTTGTTCTTCCTTTCAAAATACTTGCCATCGTAATAGCTGCAAGCAATTCTGAAGTTTCCATTATCTGTTCACTTTTATCACAAACTAGCCAGAACTATTCAGTTAATATTTTATCCTAATGAGTCTGCCACTACAAAAACACTTCTGAAAATTCCTATTTTCCAGTAATTTTCAGATGCACCTTATTTGCGAATCCTTCCTCCCTTCAGCAAACCTCCATTTTAAAAATCAGTCACTACCACTTATATAGTATGAACTGACTCTGCAATAATAAGGGTGCTGGAAAATAGACACTAAATAGCAGTTTTATTAATGACATAGCATCAGCACTCTGCACAACACACCTTTAATCTGTATGCCATCAAAATTAAACACAACATAGGGGTTTTTTTTGCTGCTAGACAAAAATGTTTTGGGAACCTCTGGGACTGTCATATTACTTGCTATTTAAATCCAAGAATGACATTTCAGAGCTCTTCTAAACATCATGATTCAAAGCTAGACAACTAACGGTGCTTACAAAAAGTCAAGATGTGAGAGAAGGCTTAGTAAAGCTTGTATAGTATCTTTCATCCTTTTCTATTTCCTCACTCTAAAATCTGCAAAAAGGAAGCATACAGCTTGCACAGTAAAACCTTATTTGCTATGGCTACAGTACGTCTTTAAGCAACCCCAGCTTATTTTTTACTTTGTACTGCAGTAATACAAGAGTCTGAGTCCTTTTTTTTTTGAACTCAGAATCAAGAATTTAGTGATATGAAACAAGAGCCACTGGAGCACAGACTGGCACCCCAGACTCCCCCTCCCCTCCTACTGATGAGGAAGCCAGGCTCATCCTTGCTCTCTTGTGCCAGTCACTCAGGTTCTGCTCTATAAAGTTGAACAGCTCCCACAAGAGAGTCCAAACCACCATCCCAGAAGTTAAGACTTGAAAGTTCATTCACAGGAAATTGGATTTACACCTGCCTCATCTTTGAGAGGTGCATACAACAGGGATACAACAGAGCAAAGTCAATTCTCCACCAGGACCTCCCACCCCCACACTCAAAGGGGCTGGGGTAGGGGGTGTAAGAAGGAGACTACCTTTGGGAAAGGGTTTTGAGCTGCAACTTCTGAACAGATGCTGGAAACCCAGATCCTCTATCCCCATCACAGAGCTTAAGTTACACATCAAGAAATTAATTCCATTTGCTAATATAGAAGTCAGGATGTTGTTAGCATCCTGACACTCCCACTCAACCACTGAAGTCCTCTCATGTTCTATAAGCACCTTGTCTCTGTCTCAAGTTTCTGCATTCCACTAAAACTTGCTGCTTGGGGTGGGGATTGCACTAACTGGTATTACAGCCCTTTGGGATATGGGTGTTACTGCCTTGCACCAGAGCTGTTCTATGGGAAAAGTCCTCTGAGAAGTGGAAAGTCAGACTTCTCTCTCACTTGGGCAGGTTTTAAGCAGGAAGTCTTTCCAGCACCCCATTGGATTGGCTTGTTAGAGTAAGAACCAGCATCAGCGGTGTTCCTCAAGGCTGTTTTCATATTTGGCAGGTTGACTGGGCTGAAGAAGTCACCCTTCTCTATACGTTCTCAGGAATAAGGTTCACTGTGCAACCAAACACTCGGCCAGCACAACACTAGATGTTTACAGGAAAAGACAAGGCTGCTTACAGCAAGAGGAGGCATTTGAGTAGAAGCATAACTTCCCTCTCAATTGGGAAGTCTTCTGGAATTAAAGGTTAATTATTATAACCCCACACAATAGAGGCAATACTTTTAAACAACTCCTCAAGCCAGCTTCACTGAAACTGCTATCGGAAACATGGTCAGAACCTAATATCACCCTCTTTCCCCAGCTCTGCAGAATTCAGAACTCAGTATTTGATCAACATTGTTTATTTGAATTTGGTAAAAACTAGGAGCAGTGGGAAGTATTTTGTCAATCCCTTTTTAGGGCATAAAGGCTGAATCCCCTTGTGCCAGACATTACTTTCAGATGCCAGCACGGTTGCCAAATTGCCTGGCCAGCTAGTCTAGCAAGGACAGAAGCCCATCCTAGCCTAGTATATTTTAAAGGGAGGTATACACAGAGGCAGATCAGGAAGAGTTGAGAGTCGATAGAACCAGGTAGTATCCCCTCTTCCTTTTGTGCCAGGGTAGGATCAGTAAATGATTAAGATTTCCATACAAAATCTCAAGTCTACAGTATGTAATATTAAGACTTATTATTATCACCACACAGCCATCTGATTATTCAGAAACACAGCATCAGAAAACATCACAAGAAACTAGAAAAAAGTATTTTTTAAAAAGGTCAGGACAATGACTAGCCAAGAGATGGCAGTGTTTCTATCTGGTAAGCAAGAAAAATACGAATTGTTTATAGCATTCTAGAAGGGTAGGAAGTCCAGTGGCATCAGTGATATATTGCAAGAGAAGCAGAGACTTTAAACTGCTCCTCTCTCCCTTTCAGCTGCAGCCCAGTTAAACTGAACAGCTTCTTCAGGTGCTACATCCAGTTCTTGGTTAAAGCAATTGCTTTAAGTAGCAGTATAGCATTCTAGAAGGGTAGGAAGTCCAGTGGCATCAGTGATATATTGCAAGAGAAGCAGAGACTTTAAACTGCTCCTCTCTCCCTTTCAGCTGCAGCCCAGTTAAACTGAACAGCTTCTTCAGGTGCTACATCCCAGTTCTTGTTAAAGCAATTGCTTTAAGTAGCAGAAGTAGTATACAACTACAAACATCCAGATTAATAGTAATTGGATGCATCTAGACAAGAAGGTGGCAATATTTTAGTGGTTTAGTAGTCTCCAATAAATGAAAGCATTATAAGGGATTGTCTATGCAGTTTAACTTGACAAAGAATTCTCAGTTTTAGAATACTTGAACATTTTAGCTTTTTCAATTTGATCTAGATTTACAAAAAAAAAGGAAGAGTAACTGTATAAATCAGTACTTAAATTTCACTTGGCATTTAAGCTAGCCTAAGGAAATCCCAAGACTGCCTCACCTCTGAATTTTTAACATGGTTATTGAACACTGGAAGATGAAGTTTCAGTTCACATGTTCAGTGCAAAGGTCACAAGCTCTGCAAGACCATGATCAGAAACATTCCAGGGCAGTGTTGCTTAATTCATGGCAACAGCTTTATTTAACAAAAGCACTCAAGGAATGGTTTCCCTCCGTAACTCCATATGGGATCAAACATGAAACAAGTCAGCTTACTCCAAGAAGTGGCTTCGTTGGCCACATGAGAGCTGGGTGTTTTGAGAATTTGTTTGCTGGTTTTGTTTCTTTTTGTTTGTTTAAACTTTGATTTATAAAGATCTTTCATTCTGAAAGCATTTCTACCTAGTTGTAGCAGAAAGAGAGCCATGGCATACATATTTGGCAGGAATATCTCCCCTGCTTGGAGAAAAACAGATACATGAAATGGGGAAAAACAACCCACACACCACGATATTCTGACTCTCACTGATTTAGGAGAGTATCTTTCAACAACAGCCATTTGCTCCTAGTGAACTCCTGGCAGCAGTTTGCTTGGGTCAGACAGGGGTCTCTGAAGAGGAGTTTCCTTTCTTAGATCACTAGTATTTTATATCTTTTCACATCACACTGCTCAAAAACATGTGCTACTTCATTAGAATATGTGCATCCAAACAAGTTACTAGATTTACAGCTGTGGAAGTCACCTTGGATTATTTCCCCCTACGTCCCTCCTTAGGGCAAGGGACTATATAGCTGTCTGTCAAAGTATCTCTGCCACAGGAGCCAAATGGAAAATTGCCAATCTATTCCCAAAATGAGAATCCACTAATACAGGCAGCAACTATTTCTTTACACACACCTTAGGAAAATTCATACCAGCAAGCTTTGTAGTAAAACCATAAGCCACAACATAGAATGAAGTAGTTGTTCTCAAAGCAAGGAATAAACCAAATTCTGTCAGTTCCCAAGAACAGAACAGTCTCCCAAGAAGAGAGTTATAATAGGAATATACTCATTATCATGAGTAGTTTAGATTTCCATCCCAAGGTAAGCCATATAAAAATGCACTTGAATTCTGCAAGAAGTTAACACTGTTCTCCCATATGCTGAGGAATACCTGGAAGAGCAAACGATTTCCAAGACAGCATACCATTTCAGTGAGTCTCACCTGCTGCTAGCGTGTTTGAATAGTACATAATAATCTCAGCTGGGAGATATCACTATTCTATTTTTTTTATTTTGGTGTTTCTTTTAACATGCAACATTTCTTTCCAATCTATCCCCTAGCTTATGAGAAGTGTTTCCTTTTATGTTTCCTCCTTGGATGGCATCAAAACGAATTTAAACTTCAAAAAATAAAAACATTCATGAAAATACTGTCTTCTCCTCTAGCCAAGATGATTATTAAATTCCATGTATTATATGGTATTTTCAGTTGAGACCATGTTTTTTTCTCTTACACTCTAACATTAGTTTTCTAATATGAGCAAAAGAATGTAAGACAGGACATTATCATGGGAAAGCCTTGAAAATTTTAGATGTAAATTAAAATGGAAGGACACCTTGTGGACCAGTTACTCTAGAACTATATACTATACAGCTTTCCATATTTTTTTCTGAAACAGCTATATTGAACATTGGTAAAGACAAAACAGCAGTTCTGACAGGATACTGGTTCAATACATTATTCCTCGATTGATTAACTGTCAAGATTTAGCTTTCATTTAGGGAAAAATAAGTCAGTCTTACTATGCTAGCCAAACCCTCATAAATACTATGTGTTTATATAGGTATACTACAATATCTAATGAAAACAATAATAGGAACAGAAAAAGCGTATTATTAACAGCTGAGAGGAATGAACACATACTCCATGTTTAGACAGTGGCTTGCACTAGCAAAAAAAGACGACTTAGTTTAAAAGTGAGATGTTTAGTCACAAGAATGCTTTATAATGAAAAGCAGAACTATGGCTTTAACCAAAAACTCATTCAAAGCATCCAAGTTATTTAATTCCCTTTCAAAGTTCAGGTTGCTAGATTTAAGGCACAGCTGGGGAAGGAGAAGAGATGAACAGGTTTGGACAAGAGAAAGGGATCTTCAGTACTTTTTCTCCTTCTTCCCTACAGCATCCTCAGCTGCAGGGTTTTGCTACCTCCATCGTCTAATCATTTCAGCCAGCCTGGCATTGGCTTCCTTCCTCTTAGGTTTGAGCCAGTTCACCCTGCTACTTGTTGCTAATCAATGTGTGAAGGGATCAGATACAGAACACAGACTGCCTGAAGGAGGCTGAAGCAGAAAGGAAATGCAGATTTAGATGACAAAGGATACCTGTGCCAAGGCTAGTGAGGCAGCTAGCTGGGTTTTGTGTAAGCCACCTTGCTTTGCCTGCATATCAAACACTGTATCACTTCCCTCCCCCCATAATGAATGCAGGTTTTCATCCCTCGACCCCACTTGGAGTCCATACCGCTGAGGGGTTTCATCAGCTCAAGCTCCTTAGCAGCCCTGTTCTTTGCTGAATGGCGTAGGCTGGCATTAAGAATAGGTTTCAGAAATGACATCATAAACAGAATGAAAATGCTAGCCTTGAATTGTATTTACAGGGATGTTACTTGAGAAAGGCATGACTTCTCTGTAAGAAACTGGTTGCCAAATAAGCCAGCTGAGTAGGTCCTCCACACAAAGTTTTTGTGGCTCAATGAGCCAATCAGAAACCAATGAAAGCAAAGCTAATGAGTAGTTCAACACCCTAAATTACTTCTACAACAACTATAAAAATTATGGTCCTTTCTGTAGATAAATACAATTCAATTGCTGAGCAGCATCTGAGATAAGACTGAGATATGATACTGAAGCTATTAACTGAAAGAATGGTTCAAGGTTATTTTTTGTTCCAGTTTGTAAAAGTAAGCTTAATGTTAACACCTGCACTTTTAAATTAAGGTTCTCCCATTTCTACTCTCAACGTAGAAAGTTTTTTTTGGCATTGTTGCCAAGAGACCAAGATAAGAACACTAGTAAATACTGTCAGTAAGCACATACTACTTGAACTCACTTCACCGACTTAAAGGCATAGGAAAAGTAATGAAAGAACTGACAAGGAAGCATCCAAGTGAAAGAGCCTTTGGATCAAACCCAAGCCTGAGTGTATAGTATGCCACTACAAGCTTAAGTGGCCAGCCAGGGAACCCAACTACTCCAACTACTCCAGTCTTTGCAGAGGCACGCTGACCTTACCTATATCCGGTCAGTGCCAAAGGCTCACGCAAAGGGAAATGAACATATACATTATGTTAATTTTAATCACAGTGCTTCAGAACTTCCAGGAGAATCTCTAATAGTTCTCTAGAAGGCCTACCTTCCTGGATCATAAAGTAATTAATTGTAACCAGCAGCATCACATGCAATCAAAGGGCTCCCTGAAAATATTATTTCAGGAGTAAGCCACTCTGAGTGGAAGCCCCCCCACCCCTTCAGGCTCACATGAATGTTGCCCAAGAGGTTTTCTGCTTGTCTTTGGTACAGAGACAAAGAAATTAAGCTGGCTTGACACAGCTGCTACTGTTTAGAGAGTAACAGTTCAGATTCAGAGGTACTTACTGAACTACTTTTTGACAAGATGCAAAGATAGGATAACATCACCTTTGCCAGAAAGGCAATAACATGAAGATAAAATCGTGTTTGTTTTGACAAGTCACAATTGTCTAAAACTTATTCCATCAAGTGTATCAAATTTGTATGCAGTCTGTCATTGGGAAGAGCACCTCTCAAGAATGGCCCAAGGTTTGGAGTAGGCAGCCCTGCAGCAGCATGCCAGCTATGCAGAAGATATCGGCTCAAGACCCTCCATCCAGGCTTGCCTTCCACTCACACCAGCCTGCTTAGACTGCCCACTAACCTCCATACTAACTATCTCACTGACAACCATATGGCATAACCCAAGTAAGGGAGCCATGCTTCAGCAACGGAAAGCTCAAGGGTCATACATTAGTTATCTCTGCTCTAGTAAGAGGCTCAGAGTCCTTGAGAAAAATAAGTAATGCTAGGAGAGCAACAGCTACCACAAAACAGTACTGTCAATTAAAATACATGTTGTCTAGAATGAAGAAAGGAGACGACACCTTCACTCCAAGAAAGGGCATGCTGTTACCTTTTGGGACACTGTCAATAGCCACCATTTATAACTCTAATCCAGTTCCTAATTCTAATCTTATCAATGCTTCCATGATATTGGGGGGATGGGAGGCATTACCCACCCACCCACCCAATTGTCTTAAGTACAAGAGGGGAGGAAGCAAGAAGAGTATTACATCTTCCCACCCCCTTACCATTGTATTAAGTACAGGACTGGGAAGACTGGGACCTCAGTATTCCAGTAATTCTTCTGTATTTCATCCTCTCCAATTCCCTAAGGTTCTGTTGTTGTTTGGTTGTTATTTCTTTCCAGGTAGAATCCACTCTAGACCACTGCCTGACACTTCTAGTTCTGAATTTTATCTCCCCCAATTACATCTTCCCACCCCCTTACCATTGTATTAAGTACAGGACTGGGAAGACTGGGACCTCAGTATTCCAGTAATTCTTCTGTATTTCATCCTCTCCAATTCCCTAAGGTTCTGTTGTTGTTTGGTTGTTATTTCTTTCCAGGTAGAATCCACTCTAGACCACTGCCTGACACTTCTAGTTCTGAATTTTATCTCCCCCACACCCCTCAATAAACAGTCCCCCCCCTTCCCAAAATATTTGCCCACCCATTTAAAAGCCTTTAACAGAAGTTGACACCAAATGCATTGTGTTGGGACACCACTGCGACATTACAGCTGCACCTACAGTAACTAGAAGGGGGGAAGTTATATTTGCCATTTGTTCAGTCTAGTGTTCAGTCAATTCAATATGATTCAATAGAGAATTTATATATCTGCACAATAGTTTCTATAACTTGCAAGCACTTCAGTGGGAGAATCACAATTTTCATTTTCCCCTACAAATAACCATTGTTCTCTGAAGGGAGACAGCTCTCACAACAATTCTGGCTGGCTTATTTATCAGTCATCAATTAAAGAAAATCTGGTTTCCAATTTGCTCATCTAGCCACAAAACCTGTGTTTAGGACACACTCAGCCAGCTCATTTGGTAACCAGTTTCTTACAGAGAAGTCATGCCTTTCTCAAGTAACATCCTTGTATGGATCAAGTATTCTTGAAATTTGAGTGACTTTGTCTAGCAGCCTGCAGACCCCCTTCACGCTCCAACTTCAATGTATTAAATCTCCAGTGCCTTTGGGCACACCGTATATAGCAGTGGGGGCGGGGTGTGCTGCAGGGGGGTGAAATTTAACTCTTTACCAGCATTGCTTTTAAAGGAAAAAGAAGGCTTGGAGGCACGGTGATTCTTTCCATTCTCTAACAAGTTTTTCCTCAAAGTAATAGACTCACTCTGCCTCACATATACATGCACTTACTAAAACATTTTAGAACTATATAATTGCCTTCCAAACTACAGAAAGACACAGCAATAGCAAGCCCCTAGAAGCTACCTGATCTTTATCTCTTACACCTTCAATCACCTGACATGGCATTACTCAAGGTTACAGAAGATCAGGAATAGTAACCCTGTCAGGCAACAGGGACCAGTACTGACTAGTTCACTGGCGATTCGCAGACCACACTACCAACCCTCATATAGGAGAGCAGAATTCTCTAGTCCCTCCACGCAGCACTAGATTGGATTACAAAGCTTAAAGGCATCCATAATGCAGACAGCTTTCAAGCTTTGCTTGCACCAAAAGACTTAAGGCTAGGGATTTTTATATTGTACACTTAACTGTCGAATGACAGTGTGAATGGCGTGAGTAGTAAGAACCACTGAAGTGAAGGGGGAGGGAAGAGGGGAGGATTTGAAGTTTGATAGCTGACATTTTCCCCTAAATAATAGTTTGCCTTTTGTTAACCAAAAGCAGCTGAACAAAAGGCTGTATAAAATTAGTCTTCTAGCATATGCCTGCCACTCTGGACAGAGAGTACCTAAACATGCAAACGGAACCCACAAAACCCAAGACGACATGGGACAAGGGAAGCTACAGCAACAAGCTCTAGCATTACCATACAAGAATCCTGCTGAAGTTTGATTTCTGAATCTCAGGTCCCTGCCAGCCTTTTAATCCAGCCAAACGCAGTATTCAGTAGTTCTGTACATTTACAATACCTTAACTAGGGAAAGGAAATATTTACAGTATATGGTAGTTTATAACAACATTGGCTATCCACAATGTATGGGATGGGCACGTAATACAAGCAAACAACTAGAAAAGATAAGGTTTAGCAAACTTGACAAAATACCTTTAAATATTTTGGTTATGCATGGAGACCAACATTAAAGGGAAAAGGATGCAACACAAGTTTAGCTATTATCTTTAGCTCACTTAAGGAGCCTTCTCCCCCCAAAGCACTGAGATCCAAGGGCAGGCAGTCGCTATTGACAGTCCTGGAAAGTACTGGTACGAGAGCAGGCTTGGCGATTACTTGTGTGATCTTAGTGAAGATCATACCATGGTAACCAACAGGAGTAAGACATAACTATGAGGTAACAGGAGGACAGCAGCCTTTGATTGGATTAATCTGTTCATTTCAGAAACGAGTTTAAGATATTTCATGTTTCTTTGTTCAGTAAAGACCATTTCCACTATAGCACTGAAGACACACCTCACTGTCCCCAAAATTTTACATATTCAACTCTGAAAAGTTATTTCACCCATGGCTAGTGGGACAAATTTAAAGATTTCATCAAGTTGTCTACCTACTGCTGGATGGTAAGCCATTTTCTCCAGCACCAGTGCAGAGGCATAGCACAAAGTATGCAGAATCATAAAACAATAAGCTTCTCATTTAAAGTTTCCAGTTCAAGTCTTAGTCACTTCAAAAATATTTCACCTACATATGTAGGAAAACTGCTGACCAGACATCATCCTATCCAACAAGCTCACCATCTGAGGTTTTAGAAATGCATGTTATACACTCAAGTGAAATAACAGGACTGGAGCTCTTATTTCTTACAGCTGAACATGTAACTATGAATTAATTCTTGTGAGGAAGTGTCAGTATTGCACACATATCCAAGAGGCAGCACAGTAGGACAACACAGAACATGTATTTGTGAGCCTCATCTGTGGGTACCGAGTTTTACTCCTTTTCTATTAAACAATTAGAGCATTCAAAGCTGGTCAGCATTTTTAGTTCCTAAATAAGATTATTAGCTACGGACTCCATAGCTGAAACTTTTGTTATTTTGTTGAGTGTTGAGAAAGAAGTAGCTTAAGAGTCAAAAGAACTTTAGGAAAGAAGTACTACTTCTTCATTAGCCACATACAATTTCTCTTCTTTAAGAAGAGAAGGGGAAGAGGAAGAGATAAAATTGTCCAAAGTGATATTGGATAGTAAAGAAGCTTCTGAACTCATGTTAGAAAACAGTTAGCAGACAGTATTGCTCTGATTCTTTAACATGTTTTTGTTCTATTCAAAATTGATCAGGATGCACAAGCATAATTTGTTTGTTAAGAGGACTAAACCCATCCCACCCACATAGCCCTTCAACAAGCACAGCCAGGGAAAGTAGAAAACAGCCTGTGGAAGGAGCTGGAGCTGAGCCCATGACGAGAACAGCTAAAACAAGGACATATGCCAAATATATTTTAGGATCCATTCATTACATTACCCAATACTTGCATTGCCAAGCAGTAGTCCCATTCCCATCCAGTATTTCTATACTTTAAGACTTAGAATGATAGGGTAGAAGCATTACTAAAAATTATGTACTACATAATTAGGATCCAAGATTATATTTGTAACTGCTCTATTGAAAGTGGATTACAGCTAAAGACAATAAACCCCTTCTGTGAAATCTTATCTGTGGTAACATTAGTCTTGCATTCGGTGCATTGTTCGTACAGCTTAAGATCTCTGCTCTCAACACCATGATTCTTTGTGTGATGGGAAGACACCAACAACTTTGCAGGAAGGAAGGGAGTATGGGAGGAAAACTAGGAAGAGACAGGGTCAAGACAGTATTGAAAGAGGAATGATACCTTCTTAACTTTAAAACAGAGGAACTAGGTAGTTTTCCTCTAAGGAAGCATGGTCTAGCAAGCATGTTTACATGCTCTGAAGATTTAGCTGAAAGGAGAAACTCCTACACACGATGCAAGATTTCTTCACTAAATTGAAGCAAAGTTCACTCAGACCTTCTCTCCAAGTTGAGAGATTTGACAGAAGTTAAAGAAAATTAAGCTCTCCATATACAGTAGACTAATTTCATGCCTATTTATTGTATGCATATCTCCAGTGCTATTTTCTCAAGAAAGTTATTATAACCTCAGAAGTCTATGCTGCAGCCTGCAAGTTTCTACTGTATTGATACTGTTGGTTTTTCAAAGATGTTCTCAAAGTAAAAACAGTCCATGAAAGTTGCCTGAACAGACAAGGTATTTCTGTTTCTTCCAATTTTTACTCACTGGAAGCAATCTGAAGTCATGTTCAATTAGGCCAGTGGTGTAATGAGATCAGACTATCACTAGGAAAAAAAGAAAAAACAACTTTGCTATATTTACCCTAAAATGTTGAGAGTATTTGAACATCAGTCACACCAAAGAAGAGGAAAGGAGGGAAGGTTTTGATTCTGTCCAGTATGGTTTTAAAGCTGTCTCAAGCCCAGCAAAGTTTTCATTCAAGAGAGAAGCAGTTAAATAAAATACTTCTACATACAGAGAAGAGCCAGGAGCTAAAGGTATGACTGGGGAATGAGCAGCTGAAAGGAAAGTAAGGCAGAGTAATCAAAGAGGTGACCTGTTCAGCACCAGATATCTGAACATTATTTGTAAGTAAAAAAGTGTGAAAGTAGAGATTAAACCCCTTCATCATTCCAAAGATGTTAAGTCCACATTACATAGACCATGTATGAACAAGGTAACTCACTGCCCTGCTTTCTTCACCAGGAAAAAGTTAAAAAGGAACACACAAGTGTCAGTAACTGAATCCGATATACCTGCACGTGCATTTGATATCAGAAAAGACACAGTAAGTACGATAAATGAAGGGTGCATCAGTGTAAAGAAGTATATGCACAGTTTCTTACATATACTGGAAGTATGTATTTCTCTAGCTCTGTACACATTCTCCTATAAAGCTGAAGCTATAGCAGCCACGATAACTGCAACACAACAAAGTATTACAGATTAAGACCGGTGCCCCCAGGATGCACTCCTAAAAGTTTTAATCGTTTTGTTAGGAGGTTAAAAAACCCTTAACCATTAGAAAAAGGAACAGCAAGAGCCTGCGTCACATTTGTATCACATACTGCAGTTTCATATAAATAGCCCTTAAGCAAGAGACATGGAAGTGGGGACACAGGCATATTCCCTTTGTGTTAGCCAACTGTTTTGGTGAGACGTGGGTGGACAGTGTTAAGAGCACCATGGAGTAAAAGCTCAGTCTTTGGCAGTGACTGGCAAGCCGTTACACAAAAGGGACCATATTTAACCTACCATTCCTTCCTAGCCACACTGTTCCTCCTTTTCCCTCATACCAGTTCAGTTTGGGCCAGATTCCTCTTCAATTCAAATAAACTTATACCAATGCTAGAAGGAGGAGGAAGGGGAAAAAAGTTTTCTGCCACGTTAAGCGAGCTAAATTGGCTCACAGAAGCATCTCCTGAGTGCACATAACCAAGGCTGGTGAGAACAGAGGAAGCGAGATCCCCTTCTTTTGAGTAGCCATGAGATGTTAAGACAGCTCACTCCCTATTGTGAAACCAGAGCTTTGCCTTACATTAGAGCAGCTTAGGTATAAAGTCAATCAGCAAATTTAGCCAAGGTAGCAGATAAGTAGCTTTCAGTTCAGCCGAGTTATGTGTTTGAATGCCTTCCCCTATACATACAAAAGCCTTCAAAAGTTGCATCTTTTACAGTCTGTAAGACAAAATAAGGAGAAGTGTAATTTTTTTGTAGTCTAAAAAGACAATAATTTCAGGAATATATGCAACTCCAGAATTCAATATTAGCAATCTAATTTTAGCCAGTCTTGTCCACATGCACTGATACCCCCATGAGCCATTTCAACTCACTGATCTGGCAAGAAACTTCCGAGTTTGTGAATTAATCTGATCAATGAAGAATCTGACCAAAGCCAGAACTGATGCAAGCAAAAGGAAGGAACAGTGTGGCTAAGGGCAAGGGGAGAAAGAACTTTAAAATCTTTTCTTGCAGTGGGGGGGAGCCACGGTGCTACAGAGTTTTGCCTTGTAGTCTGTGAACCACTTCTAAAATGAAATCTGTAAAGCTGTATGAGAACTAAGGGGTCACAGACCATTAAGTTGACTGAATTTGGCAACTCCACACTTTCCCTAGAAAGTGTTAGAAGTCTGCTATTGAAGTGTTTTGACCATCCGCCACTGTTATCACCAAGTGATACTACAGCATGTAGCAGCTGAGAGCTGGCATAAAAGAAACCCCACATTATTTAACTTGAGACTTGTGGCCTTTTCCACTTTCTGCAACAGCAAAGTCATTTGAATCCAGGTAGTTTATCTATACAAGCCAAGTATCCTACAGCTGTTCCAACATTTTCTAAGCATCTGGTTCGGTTTGCGGCCTATTATTGAGAATTCTGTGAAAAGAAAAATAGAGGTGCTCTTTCAGTCCGAGAGATAAGACAATCAAGCACACTTTGACATATCAGTTAGCATATTTGATTTAATTATGGATAAGACTAAGGCAAAACCTTTTTCAAGTTTAAAATCCTGTTCTGATGGCTTTTATGACAATTATATCTAGTTACTACTGTAATGTTGGTAATTCTATCCACACAAACGTGGTCACGCAGAAGAAAGTTTTCAGGGTTGCAACACAAATATTGCTACATTTGTAGAATGCTTTGAAGCATCTGACAGATTAAGCATTTCCCTTGCTGCCCTGATAGTATTTTACATCAGACGGTGAGGTTCCAACGAGTAAGCAACCATACTTGGTTTCAACAGCAGCTCTGTGACAAAGAAAGATTGGCTTTTGCTTTTTTTGCAGGAATAGTTTACTTTGCTTTCACACATCCTTGCAGTATTTGCAGGCACTCTCCACCCTGAAAGCAGTGCCCAGAGTTCCACTTTCTTTAATGTTTGCCAATACAGTAACAGTCAATATTCTCTGTTGTCAGTGACTGCCTGTACTCGTAGCACACAACAGGTTACTGTTGTTTTACAAGAGTCAACAGCTCAAGTGAGAACAGAACCAGCTCAACTAAAAAGAGCCTGCTCCAGACATCCCAATAAAGAGCTGAAATCTGCATTTCTCTGCACCGAAGGATGAGCAACTACGTTGATCTTGTCTTGCAAATGCGTCTCTGTAGTCTTGTTTTGAGACTTGGAACACCCAGTAAGTAACCACCCACAGTGCTATTTCCCTCCTCACATGAGGGAGTCTCAAAATGGGGGTGGGGGAGGGAAAATTATGGGGAATGGACACTGCTTTTCCAGGAGGAGGGATAGAAATACCAGGGAGAAACAGAACCAAAGGGTAACAAGTGAAGTTGTGATGTTGGAATTATCATGTTCTAGGCAAGGAGGTAGAAAATAAGGGAGCCAACTGCTTTGGCCCAGAAAAGCCTCAGGGACAGGGTGTCAAACTCCTTATAACTTCTCAAACAGGGTAAGGAAGATACATCCTGGGGAAGGAGAACTCCGAATCCAAGAGAACTACTATTCTAGCAGCTTACAGATGAGATCTGCCTGTGCTCAAACTTACCTGCATGACATTAGTCTGAAGGAATATCCTGCTCTGTCACCAGCTTTTCCCACTTACATACTGAGCAGAACCGGAGTTTATAACTACTAATATTAAGGTTTCAAGCTGTCATTCCAGCCTTGCATTTTAGGTTTGTTTTTACACTATTAGACAGCCAAACAAAGTACTCCGTGCATCACTTAAGTACTCTCTTGGAAGGCTGCCTGTCTATTATCGTTCCTTTTATGAGGCTGTAAATAGCATTCTTAGAATTAAACAAGCAATAACCCTCACAGTTTTGCAGCCACCCTTTCTCAAAAAAATTGTACACCTCGCCCACATTTTCAGTGAGTGAGAAAGATTCACAGTATAAACTGTTCCAAACAGTCATAGTCTCTCCCAAACATTTCCCCTTGAGTGAATAATAAATACTTGCAAATACTGATCAGGCACACCCAGATTAAGGAACCACCAAAACTCACTAATCAAGAACAGTAGTAGATCATTAATTTGCAGAATAAAAGCCTTTCTCAACAGGAGCTGAAGGCCTGAAAATGCTCACTTGTTTTAAAACAATTTCTAGGTCTACAGGGCACCCAAAACCAATCCGAAGAGGCATGTACTCTTTTCAAAGCACACTATTGAAAATAAAGTATTAGTTATGTAAAATAAGTTAACAAGCTTTTTTTTTTTAGAAGTCACTTCTAGAAAAGCTGTACAGTTTAAGCTGGATTAGAGTATCTTTCTTCCCTTTGCAATTTAAGCTTTTAAGTCTACAAAATACCTTGGAACTCCTGTCCCAGCTACTCTTCACCAAGTGGTGGAGAATACATCTGCTTTAGAAGCTGGATATTCTATGGCCAACAGCCTTCTATTGTTTCATTTTACACACTTTGAGAAGCTTTATGACACTAAGAACACAAGAACTAGAAGCTTTTTAGCCCATACCACAAGTCCGAAGTTATACTCCAAAATGAAGGCAGAAACATAGCTTTTTTAGCATATTAAGAACACCATGCTTCATTTCATTCTGGCATTTAGTATCACATATGTTCTTTAGGAAGCCCACTAACAGGAAGATACTTAGACACCACAAAAAGCTGTAAGCAGCCCAATTGCCAGTAAGGTGTTTTGTTTTTTTTAAACCTCCTTGCCCCTCAAGCACACACCACCACCACACCAAATGTCATTTTAAGGTTTTTCTTTTTCCAGAGAGTTCATATTTTGTCCTCTAACACTAGCAACTTTAAGAAACAAGAAAAGCTCTTCCAGAGCGTTCTAGAAATTCCACAGGTACAGTAGCATTAGAGGAGACAGGAAAAGCGTCCTTGCAAACTGAAGACAAAGGCATCACCACATTTCACTAGGCTAAACGCCTTCATGTATCAGTTAACCAAGCATCCCACAGAAAACTCTTGTACTACCATGTCCTCAGGCAGGCTTTTCCCCTGAAGCGGTTTGTTCTGTTGTCCAATTTCATACTGGGAGGAAATTACCTCCAACACTGAAGTTACTGGAAAATTCCAGCAAAATCCCCTGCGTTGACCCCCAGAGCAGAAGGCGGGGGGTGGGGGGGAACAGCAGACCGCCATTTTCGTTTCAGATGAAAATCAAGCTTCAAACTATCAGAGCAAGAAACTATGTCCCAATGAAACTCGAGACACTGTCAGTATATTTTGAAGAAGCCGCAGCCTCTTTTAGATCTGTGAAACAATACTTAGGATCATCAGAAACGAAACTTGCAAGCAAAGCGTTTTAAATGAAGACCACATAAAGCAAGTTCCCATTTTTGTATCAGTAGAGTTCTCGTTTGCACCACAGAGGCAGCTAAAACGTTAACCAAGAGCAGGAGATGTAGCTGGCATAAGCAAGGGTGAACATCTTTGCTAACTTTGTGACTACCTTCAATTAAAAAAAAAAGAAAAAGAAAAAAGGAGTCCTTTCCTCGTTACAGTTATCTTCCTTCCCTACTTATTCGTTTCCTCTTTCTTCAATGAGTTACACGCCGAACACAGTACAAAGCAGATTCCACGAAGTAATTTAACTTTGCATTAGAAACATTAGGGGCTTGGGGGACTCCAGACTTTTTTCCTCGGCTGCATCTCCACGGTCTCGCTACCCCGGTACGCGCCCGACAAGCTCCCTCAGACAGGCAGCGCCCGCGGCAGCCCGATACCCCGCCG
>NW_008796217.1:7987082-7988207 GCF_000699145.1 Aptenodytes forsteri
GCCGCCGCCCCCGGAGGAGCTGGAGGTCTGCGAGGAGGACGAGGAGGTGGAGGAGTTGGAGGAGAGGGGAGCCGGCGAGCCGCACATCTCCTTGCACAGCGGGCAGATCTGGAAGTCGGACTCGGGAAACGAAGCCATTTGCGATGGGCCTGACTCCCCGATGGGGTGCAAAAACGTATCTCCCCTCCCTCGCAGAAAAAAGCGTGGGCGGAAAAAGCAGAGGCGATGGGGGGGGCGTTTGGAGAGGCGCGGGGAGAAGGTAGTTCTGCAAGCGGCTTACGAGCAAGCTGGCATCGATCAGTCGTTTTGCCAAGTGGGATCGATTGGCCGGTTTTGAAAATACGGTGTCATCGATCCGGCGGTCTGCAGGGAGCTGGATCCTCGCCTCGTACCTCGCTGCCGCCGCCGCCGGGCTTGCTGCTGCGGGGGGGGGTGTTTTTGGTATCAAGGTGTAGCTGTCCCGTTCTCTCTCAGCAAATGGATCCTCTCTTCCCTCACATGTACTTAACCCCCGATCCCCCGTTGCATTAGACAAACTGTATCGATTCCCAGATCGGTCAATACCTCACACAGTCTTCTCATTTCCCCCTTGGGTCAGCAGTTTGACAACGTGGTTTGGTTACTTGTCTTCTTCCTAAACAGAAAGTGCATGGGCGCCAACCGCCCGATCCCCACCGCATCCAGCGGCGACCGGACCTCTGTCCGCCGGGGCTCGGCTCCGGTTCCCACGGCCGCAGGACGGGGTCGGGGCGGCAGTGCAAGTCCCTCTTGGCCGGGCGGGGAGGGCGCGGGTGGGGGGCAGCAGGGGTTTAACTCAAGTTTCGCTCTTTCTTCTTGGGGCGTTGGTTTTTTTCCTCTTTTCCTTTAAACCTGTGCTTGTCGGGGGGGAAGGGGAAATTTCGTTTCAGTTCCCCCCTCCACTTTTGCAATCCAGAGCAGCTCTAGGAGAGAGAGAGGCACTGAAACACAGTGGCCAGGCAGACTTCTCCGGCTCCAGTCCTCCCCCGCCGACGCCTGCTCCACCACCGCATGACTGGGGGGTGGGGATGGAGGGCGGCGTTGGTGCCCACCCCACCGGCAGAGACTCACGCTGGCGGGACGCAAAGGAGGAGGAGGAGATGGGAA